>NC_092597.1:5630921-5935000 GCF_047663525.1 Anas platyrhynchos | reverse complement strand
AAGCCAGAAAGGTGCCAGGCTTGTGGCTCAGAGCACACAATGCTTAGACGAGCAGAGCACGGTACGGGCTCCACTTCCCCCACCGGCCTCCCCTCCACCTCCCTCCCTCTGCCATGTGCTGACGCCATTTGCCTGGGACTGGAGGTGTCTGCGAGCTCTGAAAATTGGATCACAGGGAGAGCTCTTTGCTGGCCCCGGTCACGCTGACGGCAAGACTCGATCGATCAATACTCGGTGTGACACTTTCAGAATTCATTGGAAATGATGTCCTTTTCGAATGACACCCACATTTTATCGAGGGCAGCTCCAGCAGAAAAGCACGAAGTGTGTTTTTGCAAGATATGTTTTGTTAGTAGTAAACTTCACTTTATTTGTAAGGTTCTCTGTATTTGGGATTTCTCCATCCCTCCCTTCAACCTCCCTTTTGCAGAGTGCAGAGATTTAATCTTTAAAGGTAGCTTTGTAGCCTGACATTTAGAGTGTGAGCCATTCCTGAGCCTGATGTTTATTATGACATATGGCCTCTTCATGTAAAAAACAGGGAGCTTTGGGGGAGAATTTAAAAAGTAGCCTGAGGCTCACAGCACACGGCTGAAAACTGATTCACAATTTTAGCCAAAATACTATGACCTCTGGGTAAAACTATTGTGCTGCCATGGATTCCCATGAAAGTACTTGGCACTGCTATCTCGGAGCCAGCTCCTGTGGGTGGGACCGCGTGGGTCATTCGAAGCAGCTCGGCCAGGCAATTAATTGCTCGTATTGACAGGCTGCAAAGAGGAACCGCACTTGCAGCTGGAGTCTTCAGGGTGAGATACAGAGAGGAGGAGAAATAGGGGCATTGTTGGGAACCTGCTTTGGAGGATTCACAGAGAAGTAGGTAACAGTTCCACTGAATGTAAATATTCAAAAGGGGATGTTCAGCCCTTCTGTTTTGTGGCTCCAAAGTAAATAGCCCTGGTCACTTGCTAATGGGGTCCAAGCGCACATCCTTTGGGGCCTGCACAGCAGGGACTCAGAGGACACAGGCTGGGTTTTAATTCTGCCCTTATCAAAACTGGAGTCAGATGTATCACTTGGACCTGGAGTCAAATCCACCCAAAACGCACAAGAGGTTCAGCCTCAATCATTTTCTCAAACTCAGTGAGGGGGAAAAAAAGGAAAAGCAATTTCCCAAAACATAATCCGGTGTAATTTGGGATTTACATCATTCACTGAGCTGCACGGTGTCTGCAGCATGGTGAGGCTGTCACTGTTTTAGCATGTGGGTAATCACAAAAAGCAGAAAAAAAAAAGAACAATGCAGCATTTGTGGACTCGAGACACATCTACAGTAGGTGGGGGAGCTCACAGTACAAAAGCAGCTCATAGGGGAAGATCCTTCCAAAGTTATTTTGTTTTTTTTTTTTTGCTCTATGTGCACATTGGAGGAAAGGACTCGCTCAGCACTTGGCTGCTGTGCTGCCCCGATGTGGGCTTGGGGAAAAACCTTCCTGCACTGTGACTGCTGCCCAGCAGAAGCCCCGTGCTGACTACGCTGCCCTGAGCTACACCAAAGTGAAAATGAACGTTGCAAGGTCCAAAAGCTGATGATAGGAGGAAAGATAATATCAGAGGAGGACTATGGACTTATTAATCTGTCTGTCTGGTTGCCAGGAAACTATCAAACCTGTCATAAATTATTAGATAGCCATTTACAGGGAGGTTTTCAGTTGCTAGTCCTGCCCTTGTAATAATACCTAATAGTCTCATTTACTTTCTTCTTAAGGAATCTGACCTGGCAAATTGGATAACTACTACTCTGAATTTTAATACGAGGCTTAAATGGGAGATACCAGATGTAGAGATCAGAGTGGCTGTTCCTGATTTCAGAAGTTAACTCCTGTGGCTCTGTGCGTGGCAGTAACAGGGCTTCCTGCAAGATGTAGCATTGGAGTCCTGCGTGAGGGACCGCATGATAACCTGAGAACCTGGGTGTGCAGAGCAAGGTATAGAGGCCAATGCTTCCAGCTGAGGTGATTGCCAAATACACAGCAGTTTGTCCAGGTGAGGATTTTGCTTGCTGTGGACAAGCCTCCCCAGGCCAGAGGCACTGTTACCCTTCCTGGTCAGGGAGGTTGGAGCTCGTCCCACGGAGCACAGCCACAAAGGGTACGGGCTTGCTGTGTGCCCATCTTTCAGTGCAACTTAACCTCTACCTGTGATGCAAAGCTTGCTGTCAGACATCTCAATAAACTTTTGCAGAGCAGAGACTCATCAATTATCAGACTTCTCAAGAGAAACGTATTTCTGTTGTGACTGTAACTCGTGCATCTCTTAGTTTGGTTTCTGGTATGAGATCCTTGCTTGTTTTGCCATGATTTCTTACCAAGTTAATTTAAATCAATCTAAAATCCTGAAAAAAAAATAAAAACATAAGAGTACTCTCATGTAAGAAGTCTACTGCAAACCAGTTTCTAAACCAGTGTGGAGACTAAGGTTTTCCTCACAGACAGAGGGGTAGTGCTGCCCCGTGCCAACGCTTGGTATCACGCTCCTGCAGGAGTCCAGGTTTGCAACACCCTGTTGGTACCTGGTGGGAAATGTGGTAGGGTGCAGTGACTGTGATGGGCCTTCAGGATTAGATGAGGCTGTCAGAGTTACAGGTTTATATTCAAACTTTTCTTTATAGAGAATTAAGAGTGATCAGTCGTGTTCCTGTCTAATTGCTCAAATGGCCTGAATGCTGGTCATGGAGGCACCTGATACCCATGCCTTTTATGAGGGAATTAATGAGCGTGAGTCTACAAAGGTCCCAAACGGGCTATAAAAGCCTGGGAGAGAGAGAAAGCATCTTGCAAGCATCCTGAAACCTCCAGCTCACACATAATTGTTGAGCAAGAGGCACGATGGCATTTGCGGGAAACGGAGAGGCTTTGCTACTCTTATGTCATCTCTTTTTTATTTTATTGTTTTTTTACCAATTCTTGTTTATGGTTCTCTGATAATGCTCCTATGCCTGACTCGCTCTTGAACTGTGAACAGGTACTTGTTTTGTGACGATGACTTGGTTGTGGTGCTCCTTGTCTGAGGTGATCAGGATGTGAGAAAGTTAAGTCGGCAGTGGGAGGTGCATCAAAATTCCTTTCAGGGTCCCAAAGAGGGACAGCAGGAGAAACCAGCCACCATGCACCCTTCACAGCTGGTCATTTCTTGCCACCTCATTCCTCGTGGGGGGATGATTTCACTGCCGGTGGTTACCTGGGGGGTGGCTGCAGCCAGGGCACGGGGATTTCCTGCAGCTGGTTTGGGATTTCCTTTTGGCAGAGAGGCTGGGGTGGGGTGCCAGCAGCACTGCAAAGCTGGGCTAGCGGGGTCTGACGTTGTGAGTCCTGGAGCTTTTAGTCCAGGAGTAAAGTAAACAGAGCTAATACCATGCAGAGTAGGAGAAAAGCAAGGGATTGAAGACGCTATCATACTCGGTGGGCTTTAAAAATATCCAGGGGTCCTGAAAGAGCCTGGTTTCTGGAAGGGAGCTGGAGCACCCATGGAGACGGGCATGGCACTGGGTTCACACGGAGTGGCACAGCCTGTGCTGGGAGCACAGCTCAGCTCTGCAGCTCGCCCTCATACATGGGCACGTCTTGCCCTGGCTTTGTTGAGCCTAGAAAGGCAGTCTGAGTGGGAACTAAATATGACCAAATCCCTCAGATGGAGGCTCCTCAACTATGCCCTTCTCAGTCTCCAACTAAAAATCCTATATTCCACAGGATTCCTAATTTACTACACAGCCCACAAGCATAGAGTGGCGTGCTGCTGGCTCTTGAATGCTTGAGATGCATCTGTGCTGCACAGATGGAGCCTGTGCCATCCAAGTTTCCATATCCTGAAGGAACAACCCTAGCCTGCTTTCCAAAGGACTCGCCTGCCTGCTATTTTCTCAGCCCTTGCTCAACAGCCGCTCGCCCACCCTCCCTGTGCTGTGGTGCTATGCTGCTGGTGTTGCACTGCGAGTTTCCAACACAGCCTCTAAACATCTGTCACGCCTTGCAGCCTGCATGCAAGAGGTTTTTACTATACTCCTTTTTCTTTTTTTTTTTCTCTCTTTTGTCTGTGTTTTGTTTCCGCATTTTATGAAATGGGAGGTTTGTAAGGGAGTTGGTGAGGAGTGAATGGACGTCGGGGTTCCCCAGTACCTCTGAGCGGGGACCTTTTGCAGGTACCATGCCCAGCTGCGGGTTCCCAAATCTCTTATCCTGTGATAAGCTCCAACATCACCATGGCAAAATGCAAACCTGGCAGCAGGAAGGGATGTTTGTGGAGGCTCTAAAGCAAATACCTGAGGTCACTAAAGCTATAACGAAGGTAAAAGGTTAATGAGAATTTCTGAGCAAGCATATTAAGGGCAGAGAAGTAACAGAATGCTTCTGGAAAACGTGCCCACAGGAGGAGGCCACTGGGGAGGGATTTTTTCAGTGCGCCTGGTCTTTGGGGATGGCATCTTCCTGCCCTGCAGCCAGAGGAGAGAGCAGAGGAAGCAGGGGCGCAATAATTCAGCCTGCCGTGCCACGCTGCTCAGCAGCAGTGCTCCTGGAGAGCTGCCTGCTGCCCCACACACTCGGGGGGAGATTTTGGCAATTACTTCTCATACTTAAGGACAACATCAGGAATTTCATTCCCAACCCATATCCGATGAAGCAACAGAAAGAAAACTGAACTGCACTAGGATATTCCTAAAAGAGGTGTAAGGGTGCCACATTTTGGTACGAAACCGGCTAGTTTCATCAAAGATAGTGAATTTGGTCTGAGGTTAAGGTGAATTGGAGCACAGCACAGAGACACTGTTGTGGTCCCTGCCCCGAGCAGGCAGAGAGATGGGTTCAGAGAAGTACTACGGATCTGCAACTCCCATTGACTTCAGCTTCTATTAAAATCAAAGAATAACAGAAAAAATACAGTTTTACTGTTAGCTTAAACCAGATGCAAGGAAAGGTTCCGCGTAACAAAACAGGTTCTGAAAATGCTTCTATCAGGTGAGCTATACGCATATTATGTACTTTTAAGTATTTAGACACTTAGGTGCACTAGAATTCTTAAAAGCTCCAGAAGGACACTCTCAGTGAAAAATACCTTAAATCTCCCCATGGTGTGTCCTGTATAACCAACCAAAATGCCGCCAGCAAAGTGAAGCTTTTAGCCCTAAAGTACAAGGAATCTTTTAGTCCTGCTGAGGTTTAATGAGTTGGGATTCTGAGCTGATTCAGCTCTTAAACAGTCTGATCATTAGTGCTGTATCATCTGTCACCTTTGGGTGATAATTAGAAAAAGAAAGTCAATAACAATAGTACATAACACTACTTTACCAAGATTTAAACAAGTTGTAATATTGTTGAACATCTATTGATGAGTCCAAATGTGCCACAGGCTATTGAGCACAAAGAGTGCTTTGATGTGATGTTTTCCATTATTAATTTGATGTGGTAGAGTTTGTAGAAGTGAGAACATTTGTTTTCATTTTATTACACGTGGGAAGGGACTGAGATACTTTACATATTCATTTTCTTTTTTTCTATTGTTTATTCCACTCAAGCTTTTGAGAATCAAGCACAGAAGAAAAAAATTGGAAAATGATTGTTCTGACTCTGTCAATAACATTAGGCCATTCGTTTACCATATCTCTGGCTTGTTTCAATTTTTATTGATTTATTTGACCTCCAAAATATATGCCCTATATATATATATGATAGCAGCTCCTAGATGACAGGGAAAAAAATAAAGCTGAACAGTTTTTTGCCCAGAATAGAACAAGACATCAGAAACTCACTGCAGTGCTGCAAACACAGCTCAGGATTCATTGTTGCACTGCTTCAGCAGTCCAGATATCGGGCTGATGCGTGTGACATACCCCAGTAATGCAGCGGTCAGTTATTGTTTCTTATTGACCACTTCCTCATCTGCCTGTTGGTTCTTCCTTTTGGTGATTAAACTCATTTGTAAAGAGCACGATTATGGAAATCTCTAAAGAGCAAGCCTTTTGGAGTCTCTTTTATTGCCTTCTTTTGTCTAATTAATCCCTTAATGAAAATTATTTCCCTTCCTCCAGTCTGTCCTTTCATGCTTTCTGTAACCACAATATGTTAACACTTCAGTTGTGGATCTGCAAAATGCAATTTTGCTTAGCTGGTGTTTTGCAGTGATTTAAACAGGAAAGTTGTTAAGCCAAAAGCAGAGCAATGTGCATGAAATTACTGAGAATAAGAGAAATGCCTTTGCAGATAGGCTTGTGTCCTTTCAAAGAAACGCAGGTGAGACGAGCGGTTTTCATCTCCTGTCCGTGCAAGTGTCTGTATGCAGCGCACTTGAAAGAGGGCTTAAATCTCTCAAACCTGTGAGGCATGTTTTTCCTTAGCAGTTAAATGAAGATACTCTTTCTCCTTCCTCCTGTTTGGAAAGAATAATATCGGTCCTGTTTGGGACCCATCAGATAGTCCTGGCTAAATCCTGCAGATGTGTGCGGGGAGCCGACAGCTGGAGCACAGGCTTCATCCCACGGGTGAGTGGCACTAAACAGCCACGCCGCCGGGTTAAATTCTGGCACAGGAAACAAAAGTCAGAGGGTCCAGCCTTGAAATCCAGTCTGCATTTTGGATGATAGCCACCCCATAGCTCACGTCTTTTTTTCATGTCTGCTCAGCACAAGAGCAACTGCAGCTAAGCAATTAGCCAGTAACACACAATGTCTCGGGCTAGCATGAATAAAACATTAAAAACAGGAATTGTTCATATAAAATATTGAGGCCCTACATGCTACCATTCTTAGTATGAGGTAGAAGCACTTTACACAGATCAATTAATTCCCTACAAAATGTAAAGGGGAAACCAAGATGCAAATTCAAGCCCGAGTTGATATTTAGAATATTTAGAATTATAAACATTTGGCATGTTTAAATCCAGATATTTGGGAAGTTTCAAATAGGTGTTCCCCTTCAGTTGCATCACTACTCTAAAACAAAAGAATGCAGTTTATAGGCTCGTGGAGAGAGATGAAAGTTGGAGTTAAAAGCTACTCAGCTTTTTCCAGTAGCCAAATGTCCAGATTTAGTGAATGAAGATCAATGAAAGGCAGGAACTTGCATCTATAAAATACAAACCATACAGTTTCAGGCTTTGGTTATCTACAAATCTCTGTGGCACTCAGCCTGTTCACTATGGCTCTTCATAAAGAAGCAAGGCAGCATGATTGCCTCCCCGCTCTCACTTCTAGGGAGTCCCGTTTATTATACGTCCCGCTGAGATGTTTCCCAGACAAGGTCTCCACTGATGAATGGGGCTGCAAAGTCCACTTCTGAGACAACGGGCAGAGAAAGGTGATTGGGTTCTCCCCTTGATAAGTAAATTCTACATAATCCTCAGGGGAGATAAAATTTGTCTAAAGTCCAGAATCTGGGTCAGTTTACTGGTTACCTCTATGGCAGTTTCACCAGTAATGAATTTGGACCTCAGACTTGAGAACTTAAAATATTCTTTGACATATGTAGCTTCACTTTGACTTCTATATTAAAAAAAAAAAAAAAAAAGCTAGACCATCAAAGGCCTGTGAAATTGCAGAGCAAACCCTTCATAAACCTGAAGCACTTCCAAGCAAACCAGACTTACCCATCTCAAAATAAATGAAAACATGCTTTAAAATAATACAGCAGTAAGAAGCCTTAAGAAGAACCTGTCAAGGTGCCTGTTGTTAGCTTATCCATCATAGCAGCCTTCCTGATGATAATTTTAAAAATAATAATAATGATCTTTGCTCTTGCATATCTTGGATTTGGGTCTCTCCATTTCAACCATCCATGCAAAGCTGATGACCGTTCTGTTATGCTGAGGTCTGAACAAACTGCTTGGGCATGTGGCGACGCTCACGCCATGCTGCACTGACCTCCTCCTGCCCGCGGCTTGGCCTTAGAAATAAAGAGGCAAAGTCAGAGGCTGCTTTACAGCCCTGAATTTCCCAGCCCTTCCCATGGCAGCTAAACAGCTGAACCCAAGTGCAGCTAGGCAAAGCGTCGCTCATCAGGCCAGAGATGGGCCAGAGCCCTTGGAAGGCTGCTGTGGGGTCCGCAGCAGGCGCAGCAGGTTCAGTCCCATTCCCCTTGGGACATGGCACTGGGCAGCAGGGCTGGCAGGGAGGAGCTGTGCAGAGCCAGCCTCCCTCAGGGGCTGCTCGTGCAGCTCCCCACACTGTGCTGTCTTCCCTTGCGGGGCTGGGCACCTGATCGCCTCTCCATCGGCTTCGCTTGCGGTAGCTGAGCCTGTAATGTTGGCTGGCAAAGCAACAATCTCCATGTATCACGAAGCAGCTTGCCAGGTAAATGAGAGTTTATCTCATTAAGCAAAAGTCTCTTACGTGTGTTGAGCATTATTAAGATAAGAGTGGCTTTGTTTGTGGTTTTTAGCCCCTACTGCTTTTACGCATTGCAAACCCACAGCAGTGCTGCTCAGCGCCCGGCAGGTGTGCACCTTTGTCACCCGCGTGTTCCCAGGGCACCAGGCAGCCGCTCGCGTGCACGGTGCAGGCCGGCAGGAGGTCACACTGTGCCGCTCGCTGCAGCTCCGTGCCCACGTCCTGCCCAGCCCCTGCGGCAGCACGGCTCTGGCACATCGCCTGCCTCAACTCGCTGTGATTTGGGATCTTGAATCATTAATTAGATCATTGATTGGTTAGCACTTGTACAGGGCTCTCCATTTTGTGTTGCATAAGAACTAGGAATCGCTGTCATTAGTAATAAACACTTGTTTATTGATGGCTGTGCTGGAGCTGTTCATGTCACGCCCACGTCCCGTGTTTTGCTGCCTCTTTTCCCTGGCCCTCTGTGGGACAGGGTTTGTCCCGTGGCAATTCAGTGTAACTAGTTTGAAAGACTGATGGCAAAAAGTAACTGGAAACCCACCTGCATATTGCTGGTTATAGTTGTCCTCACCCGGGAGCTGCTTGGGCCATCCTCTTCCTCTGGGACCAGGACAAGCATCACACAAACTGGCACTAAGGACTGGTTTTTCTAAGCTCTGTTATGAGTTATTTGGGAGCTCTTTTGGGCAGCTGAAATAGCCTAAAAGTGAATCTTTGCAAGTCTTTCTCTTTGTTTTATTTTAAATAGATACAGGTCAGCATGTGATAAAACAGTAACCCAGGGGCAGACCATTTCGGGGCTGGCACAGACCTGTGCAGGGCAGGGGGAACTTCTCTGTTCTTGCTCCTGGTGCCCTTTCTGGTGCAGACTTTTAGAACCAGGTGGATTTGGAGGCAACATTCGCAAACCATTTCTTTTGTTGCTGTTTTTGTAGTTTTCCTTGTAATCAATTGATTTGCTCAAACCTAAAACCCAGAACCAACCTGCGAGGCCATCAGCCTCTTCAGCCGAGGGGGAAAGTCCATGGAGCTCTGAAACCAGAGGTGGCAGCAGGGCACACAGCCAGGGCTGGGGCTGCCTGGTGGGGTTCTGCTCACCCCAGCCCCAACCAGGGGCTGCAGCAGGACTCCTCCTGACAGCACCCGTGGCACCAGGCCGAGCAGCCGCCTGCAAATCGTGGTTGAATGGTCCTCACACCTCCGCTTTTATTGCCGCATATGAAAATGGCTATTGCCAGCAACACTTTGTAAAGCAATAAGCACAGCACACTCTGAAGATTGTTCTGGTTTTGATCCGCCTTGAAATCTGACCACTTGAAACAAAGCCACTGGCCAACCTTTGTGCTTTCTTTTTTGTTTGGTTGTTTTTTTAAAGGAGCTGTGGTTAGAAATACCAAAACAAGGTTTGACCAAGGGGACAATTTGGTGCTCACAAAAGCCTTGACAAAGGGGGAAGCGAGAAAGCTGCCCTGCAGAGTCGGGCTCGAAATGGTAACCTTTTCTGTTTTGTTGCTCAATATGTACGTGATACAGAGGAAAGCAGCTGGTGGAGTGTCCTGCTCTTTGTGTCCATTTTCACTGGCTGGCCTTTGCAAAAGACTTCCATCACGGAAATGAAACCTTAACATGGGTCTGGGGGCCACAAGCGCAGCGGTATCAGCACATTTTGTTTCCCACTTGTGCCACTTTAGAGCCTTTCTCCTTGCCATTAGCAAACTCACAAACCCAACAGCAGCCAAAACCCTCACAGCAGATGAAAGGAAGTAGATCCATTTTCTCTAAACTAGCTCCGTGACATTTTATGAAGAGCCTCTTAACAGATCCAATGCTGGGAATATTTTCATCTCTTCAGCTCAAGAATACCTTTTGAAGGCCAGCGGGGTCTGTAAGTGGGACCGGGATTAATGTAATCCCTTCCCCTGCCCGGCCCAGGAGCTCTCCAGGAGGCAGCCTTATCTGCCACCATCGCCTGCCTTCAGCCCGGCCCCATTGCTCCACACGCAGGTTCTGGGCAGATTGGCTCTTTCGCCCAGTATTATGTTTTCCTCTTACAAGTGGTACACAAAGGTCTACAGGAGGAACACAGGGCTTTATGCCCTTGCTTTGGAAAAACTATGATTTGCGGTAGATCTTCCTGAAGTGAAGAATGACATGTAACTCAAGAAACTTTTATCCTTACTTTCTAGCCTTTACATTGATAACTGGGGTTTCTATGACTACCACATAGCGGTGTTCTGCTTTATTCCTCTGGACTGGAGATTCACAGGACGGAGAATGAAGACATTTGTGATCCGATCAGCTGTACGTCAGCTGCAGCCATTAAAACACGGGAAAGACCGTCAGTTCGTTTATAGAGCCGTAGATGATGCTACTGTCTAGTCCTCATTGCGAAGCAGACAGGTTCTAGTGGTAACCAAGAGTACAGGCTTTTCACACGTTATAAATAATGTACAACCCTAGGCTTTGGACATAACTGTTTTTCTTAGAATGCCTTTTTCCTAGACTGCCTTTTCTTCTGCCTTTGCAGATGAAGGAAAAAGAGGGATTTCAAGAGAATTCAGTATGGCTCTTACTGTGGGTTTTGTTTTTCTTAAACTATGGAAACAAAATAAAACTTTTAAAATTTTTAAAAAATGTATATTTTTGAATACCATGTATGAAAGCTTTGTTATCAGCTTCCCTCTTTTCTTGGCAGCGTACATGTGCTAGGATGTGCTTTTGTTGGTGGCTCTGGGCAAACACATTCCTGTGAGCACAGAGCGCACCAGTCAGCGAAGCTGTGTTTAGAAAGGGAGAAGCAGAGTCAGGGCAGCTGTAAGATGGGCTTTCCAATTTCACTGGCACGGAAAAAAAAAAAAAAAAAAAAAAAAGGCAGAAATTTATCATGGTGGGAAATCTCAGGTGAAACATGCAGATTGCAGTCACAGCAGTGACTGATACCAGCATTTCCAGGTTTCCATCGGCAGAGTCAGGGCACAGGCTGGCGAGCTGCCTTTCAGCCTTCCTACCAAAATGAGAGTAGGGACTGGCTGAAGTACCACCGTGTTCAAAACTTCTCAGCTTCCTCCTCCTCTTTGGCCTCACTGGCAGGGCAACATGAAAGTACCATGTTTCTATGTCTTCATCTTTTGAGTGGTGTTTTGGTCACTTTTAGGTGGAAAAACGCATTTTTTTCCCCATAGGTAATTTTTATGCAGCAGACTGAATGCAAGCGATTAGTGTTCATTGCATCTTTGTAGGAAGGAAGGGAATCTGTAGCATCAGAAATGGCCCCACAGCACAGTCATCCCTCAAAAAAAAAAAAAAATAAAAAGTGACATTTAGGACCCTTTAGGTTATGTGCATCCAACAGTTTTATGTTGATCTTGGTCTCTTTCAGGTAGCTCAACTTACCCAAGAAACTTATCCAAAACATTCAGGAGGTTACATAAAGATAGTCTATGTGGGGAATGCCTACGTTAAACAAAACTTTGTAAAGCATGTTTGATACTTGACAAATGTAGCCATATTTCCAGCTTTATCAGAAATTCCTTGGCTTCAAAAGATGAGTTAGACTTGATGTTCTTGATATGCCTACAGCCAGATGAAATAGGCTTTTTTTTTTTCCTTTCTTTACATCCTATAGGGTGCAAAGTTAAATCTGGGCAGACTGTTTTCCTGTAATCCCTGAAATTGCATCTGCCACAGCTGAGGAATAAAGTTCAGTGTGCATTCACACAGAGAATGAAAAGCATATGTTGCAGTCTTAAGAGAGGGCAGATGTGCACCTAGGTCCCTAGCAGGGTGGAGGGATGCCAACGTAGGGGTTCGGAGGTTGGTTCCCACCTGCCGGTGGCTGGTAAATCAAACCCCCAAGGCTGGGGCATTCAGGAGCAGCAGTGTCAGTGAAAGCTAAAATGGTCCCACAGAGCAGTGAATGACTCGGCTAACAGGGTGTTTGAACCTGGAGGAACTCTGCTTTCTCTTTTTTCCTGTGGGCTTACGGGTATAACTCAGAAACAAAACATACCCAAAGGCCAGCTTTACAGAGCAAGCACCGGGAACTTCTCAAACTTGGGCTGCCTCAACATCCTTGGAAGGAACTGAATGCCCATCCTGCCCTGCAGCCCTTACAAAAGTGCTTTACTGAGACTCATCTTTGGCTTTTCTTAGCTAAATGCACCAAACCCCACCGCCACTTCCCCAGGTGTTTATTCAAGGTTCAGGTGAGAGGGGCATGTGGCAGAGAGGGGGCAAGAAGAAAGCACAGCATCTTCTCAAAGTTGGAGTTGCTATCTGAGAACAACTGTCTTCATATAAAACTAAATGGTTGTAATTTTATGGATATACACTTGTGCTGTAGTGCTCTCAATTTCTGTTCTGTTAATGCACTCAATCTTGACTACAAAAAATATGCGGTCAGAAATATGTGGGGTTTTGACTGGACTCCTGCTCATCCCGTTTTGGTATTTAACATAACAGACTGTGTTATCCAGGAGTAGTCTCAGTTCCACGCAAATACGTGTTTACGTGGAGTTAAAGACTTCTGAGGAGCATCACATGAAAAAAATATAGCTAACTGTCAGAGAAACTACTCCCAGGACCATTCAGATGTTGTTTCATTGTGACTTCCCCAACAAGGAAAAGCCCAAGAGCCCAGCAATGGGTTTTTCTGACACAGGAGCAGTGGCAGAGGCAGGCTGGAATGGGCAGCAGCCCCCTGCCTCCCTCTGCTCTTCACCAGAGGGCTGTGAGCTGTGACCCTATGTTTCTGTGGGTACCTCCACCAGTGCTTGGTGTGGCAGGGCAAGGAGTCAAGCCTTTGTTTGCCTCCCGCCCCAGATTTACCTGCCCTCATGGCTGGCCACGCAGCAGCCCCAGAGTGATGCTCTCACTCTTCTGCACAACGGCTGCCCTTCCTTGGCACGGCTCCATGCCCTCCATCTCTGAATAATGATCTTGTTTCTAAAGTGGAATGTATAATAGGGAAAAGGAGGTGGTCAGAGCTCAGATGAAGGAGAAAAAGGAAAAAGAAAAAAAGAAAAGAAAAAAAAAAGCAGATTAATCAATTTTGGGATGTTCTTTTGATGCTCTTGCCCTCTATTTCCCCACTTTTCTCTCCAAGCTCTCTGCAGTTATTTCAATGTGAGAGCTGCTAGCCACATGGTTAAGATTCAGCTTGCAAAAATGTATGCTTGCAGCAAGGAAGATTTACCCTTTAACCTTTAGCAGCCATTTCCTCTGAAAAGCACAAGTTTCATTTTCGCTTACAGTGAAAAACGTGTGGAGGGGGAAGGGGGAGTGAACCTCATCTCTTTGTAAAACCAGCCGAGTGGTCCTATTTTCATCCTCTACACCAAACTTTTCACAGAGCTCTTCTTGCATTATGCAGTGTGCCCTCAGGAAAGAGATCTGGCAGCAAAAGCAAATGCAAACTCTCTCATTAGTCTTGAAAGACCTGTTCTTGAGCATTCGGGGTCAGTCCCCCTCAGTGGGTTCATTTTTCTTCATTGCAGTTTCATGAATTTGGCCATAAGCAAAAAGCAGGCCTTAGTTTAAATATATCTATATATAAAAAATATATAACATGTATGGTATTCATTAAACAAAATTGAAAAATGTACACCTCGTGGAAAAGTCGGGAAGGTGGAAGGAATCCCACATCCCTGCAATATACCCAGGAGTTTCACAAATAATGCACGGTTACATCACCAGCCAGCAGGACTGTGCCTTCACCTGGGGTAGATCCATGCAACTGATGCTAGCGGTTCTAAAAACCAGGACAAAAGATATATTTTCACTTGAATTTCTCTTGCTTGGATGCCTTTCTGCCTAGAAAATGTGTTTTTTTCAGGTCTGACATGACTTGAAAGATGGGTAATAACATACCAGAACTATCAGTTTTATCGCAAGTCACTGACTTTGAATTCAGCTGCTCTTTCTAATGGTCAAAAATTGTAACCAGCAGAGAAAAGCTTAGTTACCTGTTTGTTGTAAGTGCAAGAGATGGCTGAAACCCCTGGCCCTCCTGCCTCCGGAGCTCTGCTCTTCCTCTGTGAAGGTTCCCAAGGCCTCCGCAATGTTGTCTCGGTAGCTTTTGTGTGTTTTTAAGATGAGTTATTAGATGCTCACCTTCCTGTGAAAGCTTTTAAAATGATTTTCAACTGGAAAGTCTATGATCTTATGAAAAGTTTCACGTTGTTTGGACAAGTGTCATCAGTGTCTCCTCCTCACCAAAGGATGACCTGAACGGAGCCGCATTCCCCTGAGCCCCAGGACAGAGCTCTGTTAGCAGCCTCCTGCCACATGCCTGGACTGGGGCTGGCAGCCCTCTGGCCTTCCTCCAGCCCATGGTGGCCCCAGCTGCCTTTGGCAGAGGCAATGTCCCCTCCTAGGCAAGGCAGGGCTCTGAAAGCAGGGCTGTTTGCAGTGCCTTTCACGAGAGGTCATTGCACACCCATATGCACATAAACAACACAGTTCTGGAAGGAATAGGAAGATATCACACCACACAAGGTGAGGAGACTGGGCTGAAAACTGCAAGGTAATATAGGAATACCGGTGAAGCAGGAATGTGAGGGAAATTCCCTCAATGGTGTGTGAACTGGGAGAGCAGTGCTACTCGTGCTAGTCTGTTTTGAAAAGGCAAATGCAATGGGTTAACTTCTTTATCAAGGATAACATAACCGAGGCGGTCGTATGGGTTAAAGGTGTAAAGGAGGGAGTCAGAGGCATGGGAGCGGAGAGCGCACGATGTGTTAGCGTCGGCAGCGCGGCCCAGTGGGTGAAGGCTGCTACGCTCCCCCTGTATCGATAGGTGTTTCAACCAGCAGGAAAAAACTGCTCTTGACACTCATCTGTAGGGAAAAATACCCACGTAGCCTTTGCTGTAGGACCAATTAGCCTGTGAAAGCAGCTGGGGGAGGGGGGGAGCACAGGATATAAATGCGGGATGCATCCACACTTGATTACTCTAATGAAATGTCCATTGATTCCTATAGATTCATGTGAGAAGAACAGCAGCTGCGGCGTGGCCAACACCTCTGGGGCGGCAGCTGCGCGCGTGGACATGGGCGATGGATGGATGGAGGGCAGCTCACCGGGGTGGCCAGGATGGGGTCAGCCCAGCCGTGGGCACTGAGGTGGCCGAGGTGCAGGGACACAGCCAGCGAAGGCAGGAGAGCGGCAGGGGCCAGCGCGAGGGGCTGCGGGGCCAGCACACTGCTCCCTGCCTCGCTCGGCGCCGCTGCCCGTTTGACTTTGCTGTAAGGCAGGCTGAGCTCACAGGTCATCTGTTTTTGTTAGATTAATTTGATTCAGCGTGTAGGAATAGAGGGCTGAGCGAGCTAATGGCTCTCCGCAGGTGACATTGGGAATGGGCAGCGCTCGCATCCTCCTCCCCCATCTCCCTGGCTGAAAAAGAGAAGTGAGCGGCGAGGACTGCCCCGTGCCAGGACTGCCCAGTGCCAGGGCTGCCAGCAGCACCCCGAGTGCTGCCTCGCTCCAGTGGCTTTCTTGCATCTCAGGCCCGCCCATTATCTCTTGTGTTGTGTCATGTAGAAGGACTTAATTATGATAAGGGCTGAGGGGGTTGCTAAGTGGCTGCAGCGTTTGGTGTGAGGTGTTTATAGCACAGGGACTAGGGTTACTGGGGATCTTCATTGTCACAGAGGACACTCCGCATCCTCTCGTGGGGTGATTCTGGCATTTTGTCCTCACCCACCCTGAGCTACCAAAGGTGATGTGCAACCTGCCTCTTGTGCTAGGGAAACCCTGGGGAGCAGCCCCACGGCGTGATGTTGGAGCCATGAACTGCACCAAGGGAGGAGGCAGCTGATGTGCATGATAGGGAGGGGTAAAATATTGAGGCTAGGAGTCTAGAAATGAAGCTACAGATAAAAATATCCCTGTACCACATGCTCACCTAGGGTAAAGCACAGCAGTTACATGGGTTGTCGGGTTCCTCTGCTGTCCATAGAGGAAAATCTGGCTGTTAGTAAGGTTGAGGAGTCTCATAGTCCTATTTCCTCATGAGATGAGTTTGATGTCTCTGATTGAGATCATAAAATGATTAGATTTACAGTGACTGTTATTTTGGTTGTTTCCGATGCATGCTTTACCACGATTGTAGTAATTGGCAATTCAATGTCAGCCAAAGAGTTGAGAAACAACGATTCTTAGCAATATGTGCAAAGGGGGTCAGGATGTCACAGGGCTTCACACTACTGCAAGTGTTGGGGTCCGTAGGAAGTGCAGGGTCTGAAGGCTGGGTATTAAAAGTAAAATTCCCCCTGTGTTCTACCAACTGAGTTTGGAAATCTGGGTCCTACTTCTGCGTCATGTCTTTGAGCAAGCTCCTGCTGTTCCAGCAGCAGTACATCAGATGCCCAAAACCAATGCCAGGGGATGTACCTACCAAAATTTTCCAGGAGTCTCCCGTAACTGTGCATTGAGGCAGGGTGCTGGCAGGGTGGGCCCACACCTGACCGCACTGCAGGATGCCATGCAGGATGCATCCCTGCCGAGCGCCGACTGTGCCTTTAAGCCTGCCCGCTGTATTTTTAGAAAGCACAAATAGGCTGCGTTCCCCCACTTGCTCACTGTCCAAGACATAAAAAGGAAGGGCTCTCTGCTTTCTTCGAGTCTCCTTCCCCTGCTGGCACCATATAAGTCTGTCTTTTAAGCAGTACAGGTCCACAGCTCTTTTTTTTATTGAGGAGCTGCAGAACTCTAACCGGTGGTTCAATAAATTGTATTACATCCCCTTCGTACTGAATGCCCTACAAGCTTTGGCTTTCCATGTGTAATTGCAAGCTGTTATTAGCCCAGAGCTTTGTCCGTTACTGTGCCACACTATTGCTGAGCGGTCAATTTTTTTCCCCTGCCATTTCCTTTGCTCACACCATGCTGACCACGTTGGCCAGGGGCTGCCCGAGGTTTATAGTGCAGCATTGATTTTTCTTTTCTCTCAATACTGACAGAATCATAGATCCAAGGCAAATAAAGAAATGCATTCTGTGGTGATGAAATGTCTTTCGTTCAGCCTGGATTGAATCAAAGGCCATCACAGAAATGTTCTACTCTAAAATGCTAGTGAAGCTTAAGGCATTGTTGGAAAATGAATTTTCCATTTTCTTAGCTGTAATTTGGATTCTCAAATCACTGTGCTAAAAATAATCAGATAAAATTGAATATAGACTACAAGCCTATGTAAAATGTTATTTGTTAGGTTTTTCAAGCTGCTACTGCTGATATGAAAGGAATCTGGCAATAGATCAGAAAAGTAATTGCTTAGGTGGATTTCTAGTAACTATGGCGCATTACTCTGAAAACCAAGGTATAAGACTTGCTCTATAATTCATATAAACCACGGTAAATAACCAAACCAGAGAGAAACATTTTGCATATCTGCTGGTGGGAGATATTTCTAGTGAAAATAATCGTTGCTTTATAACACCTGCCCCTCAAAACCAAGTGGTTCTGCTTTTGGCTGGGGCTGTTGAAGGGCTTTTCTAGATGGGCAAGTGTCGTGGTCCCCGTTGTGCAGAAGGAAAAGTTGACGCTCAGGGTGAGGGACAGAGGCATCCACATGGTGAATCATGGCAGGGCCTGGAGGAGACCTTTGATCCTCAGAAGCTAAACACTGTTTTCAATGCAAAATAAAACTATCCATGATTTTCCTGGCATGCAGGAGCAGGAGTCAGTGCATCTGGCAGATTCCTGCCACCACAGGCTGTTAGGGACCAGAGGCAGCCCCAGTCTGCACAGCTCGCTGCACCGGTACAGGATTCCGGCTCTCCATTGTTAGGTGTGGGTGTTTTGGGGGGTGGGAGGGTTGTTGTTGTTGTTGCTTTCCCCTCTGTGTTATCCTGAATCGTGACTTAACACCCTGGCATATGTGGCCACTAGAAATCAGCATCAAGGGCATCAATACTTTCTTCCCTGAAAAAAATGCATGAGTGATTGGAAAGACTGAGCAGCGGGTGCTTGTGTCCTCTGCCTGACAGTTCCCCTGTGGCCCTGTGAAGACAAGGCCCCAACTTCCACAGGTCCCAGGGTAAGCATCTCCTTACCTGGAATGCCAAACGTCCTCTGGCTCCACACCTCAGAGAGGTCCCACGGGTCTCAATGAGATGCTAGCAAAAAAATGACAGCAAAAACGAGGATGGAAAGAGTGATGTATTTATGAATGAAAATAACAGATTCAACAAAGTTAAAACTACAGATTGAAAAAGTAAATGTGTTTGAATGTAGCTGTTGGGCAACACCGCATTAATTCCCAAGCTTTGGACCTTCCTTTTCCCCCTTCTTAATGCCTACATATCCAGTATAAATACATGGTGTTTGCAGCTATTCCTTCAGATCACATTCCCAGCAAGAGGTATTTACACTGTGTAATGAATCAGATTATCAATCTTCTGATTGATTAAAAAAAAAAATCTAAAACAGACTTAAAACCTTTTGGAGTCAAATTCAGTGTTTTACTAAACCTGTTATATAGTTACATGTAATATGTATAGTTATGTGTAAACTATAGCAAAGGAGGTGCCGCAGGATGACCTGAAACCAGCTGCAAAGTGGTTCAAAACCTGGAAGGTGCAGGTCTGCCTGCTGGTCCTCTATGCTGGGCCTGCAGGGATTTTCAGGGATTCTTGCCCCAGATGTGGCTATCAACAGCTATAACCATTTCCTTTTAGGAAAATCTTTTTCTGGCTGATTAAGTCAGATCTTTTGCTTGCTGGTATTCCTGCTGCAGAGAAAGGGCAGACCTCGGCAGTAACCAGAGCAAGGGACATTAACTGCAATTTAGGTATGTTGAGCCCTTCAAAAAGAAAGCTGCCTTGGTGCTTCTATCTATCACTTTCTAGATTTGCAGCATCACTTGTGGCTAAAACCCAGCCAGATGTACCAAGTGTGCAGAAGGCACAGCTCTGTACAGGGTACAGTACTCCCAGGAAGGCAAAAGCAAGGAGAATCTACAAACAGGGTTAATGTCAGGGAATGCTCCTACATATTAACAAATCATGGATAATAGCCTAAATGTGTAAGTCATTGTCAAGGAAAAAATAAATAAATAAATAAAAAGTTAATTGGATCAAATATGAAATCTGTTTTGTTAATGTCTCAGCTGGTGAGTAAGTGCTTGTTGATGGGTGCATGATCTCTGTGCTTTTATCAAATGCCCATTCTAGCAAGCAGCTTTGGTAATTAATTTTTAAGGTGGATGAAAAAGATCAGCTCTTGCAGTCCCCAGTGGGTGCCTTCTCTCTGATTCACTGGATTCACAGTTTTAAGCGTAATAAGCAAAAACAGTTGAGCAAGTGAAGAGCAAAGGAAACTAGAGCAGCATCAAAATACAAAGCAGCTCCATCATACTCAGCATTTTGGGGAGGGAGGAATGCCATCTGTACACCTTCCTCTGCTCAGCAAGGAGTGGCTTTTGGCTTAGAATAAAAATAATAAAAAGTAAAATGAGGGGAAAAAAAGTTCTGTGGCAGTAGAAGGATATCAGTATTGATGATTCCAGCTCTACTGTGAAGACAGTGGAGGTCTTGCAGGACCAGCCAGCTTTGGTGGGCCTGAGCACCGAGTGTGCTCCTGAACTTCAGCTGGCTTCTGCAGAGGCACCTCAGTGTGGTTTGACCACGCTCAAACTGAAGGCTGTGAACTGGCCAAGTTACAGATGTGTAACTGTGGGTTTGACTTTTGGGGTCCCCCCATCCTCTGAAATCTGCTAAACCTGAGACAGACGGGTGCTCCGTCCTGGAGTGCTCTGTACTGGATTCTGCAATAGGTGATTTGATGCTTCCCTGTAGATCTGGCCTGTGAAAACAGTGGAGCCTGTGTTTGGCAGAACAGAAAGTTATTTGTTTTGTGATGTTGTTTCTTTGGGGAAGAGTATGGTATGTGTAGAGTCCAGCTTTCTTCTGAGGAGCTCATCTTCCTCAGCCTCTTTGAATGTCAACTTTCAGCAACAGATCAATGAGGATTCCTTGCCATATTTGTGTTGTTTAGCAGACATCACCCTACACATAGTGAACCTGTCTGGGGGCCCAATCCTTCTAGGTGTAAAGCTCCCCACAAAGGTGTTCAGTGCCTTCAGCCCTTGAGGGCTGAAGCATCCCTCAGCACCTTGATCAGCCCAATAAATGGGCACACAGTTCTGAACAGCCACCAGTAGACATCCATTTGCATAAAACATACAGAAAACTAGTGAAATTATGATGTTCATTGAGATGTTCTGTCTAAATTGAGACTTTTAAGCACTAATAATAATTAACTACTTTCTTAGCAACGAAAAAATCTTAAATGCCTATTTACTTAACGGTCCCCTAGGGTGTCTTTGTTCTGAATGGGCTAAAAAATCTTAGCTGCAAAATAAGCAGGCGATTCCAATCAATAGAGCCAGAGGACTATATTGATTACCAGAACTCCATTCTTTAGTCATTAACCCTGTGAATTCTTTACAAAAGCTGTACAGGACAATTCCTAACCACTACGCCGTTTGAGGAGTCATTCAGATATTTGAATGTCATTAAACTTTCATAGCTTGTTTACAGCCCCGTCAGCCTCGCCTGAAGGATGGTGCTGCGAGACTCCCTGCCACGCTGCGTGCTCTGCCCAGCCGAGCTGACAAACGGCATTAATCAAGCCCGGAAATTTCCTCTGCAGATACGTTCCTCTTCTTGGTTATTGCTAATATCGCTACAGAGCAGATCACGGAAGGAGTGAAACAATAATCTTAATTTTTGCACGTTTCGACTCCAAGTCAGGAGGCTGTAGCTGGTGATAAACATGCCTTTCCCTCCTCCTTGCATGGGAAACCACCCTGCGTCCTGTAGGTCCCTGCCTGCATGCCACTTGCCGCAGGGCTCCATACGTGGAGGGGAGGGGACAGGCACCAAGTGGGGCGGTGGGAAGGGAAGGCAGGGGAGGGCAGGAGGAGGAAGAGGAGGAGGAGGAGGAATTGGTGCCGGGAGAGCCGTCAGGTCTCTCCAGCTCCCTCCCCTTGCTGGGTCCTGCGGGACCTGCCCCCACAACACCTCCCTCTCAGCAGCCCTGTATTTAAGAGAAGATTCTCACATTTCAGATTAAGAAAGTTCATGACACACTGTAATGGCTCTAAATGGTAAATTGAATCACACAGACAACAATTGAATAGAAGCGGCACAAATGAGCCAAACACCAGCAATTTAAGGGGATGCTGAAGGAACTCCCAGCAATCATGGGTGTGCTGCAAAGGCAGGCGCTCTTCCTCCCCCAAAGTTCAGATGGCCCTGGCAGTATAACACACACAACAAACGTAGTCCTTTCTTTGACATGGAGACCGTGAGCTGACCAGGGTCTTTGTAAATACGCAGAATGGGAATGGTTATTCCAAAGCATTGCTATAATGTTTCTTATAAATTTCAGCTCCAGCTTGTCCCTGGGTTGTTTGCACCAACTGTTTTGTATTGTTTATGGCTTCGACCCAATGCCCAGTGGATATAGGGTTTTGGCTTACACTGTTGTGCTGGTTACACAACGCGCACATGGTATTGTTCTTTGCCTCCCGCTGTGCAATGAAGATTTTAGCCACAACATAGCAGATGAACACCGAGCAAACAATGGTGTGAGCTGAAACTGGGGATGCTTTGAAATTAAAGAAAAGTTTGAGAAATACACAAGAATCTGATGAAACACTTGCAAACAGGGAATGTAACTTCACAGTCATAACTGAGCAATATTCCTACATTTAGTTGCAAAAATTGCCCTGCATCTTTTTTACAATTAGTACTTGATCCACTCTAGTTTCTGTGTTCTGCCGTTACCCTTATCTATTTGAAAACTCCCCAAGAGAGCTATAATGAGCCAGGGCCATTTTCATGACTATTGATTTCATGGTTAAAATTATAGCATTTGATTGTTATTTGACCAAACTGAGATTATTGCATGTTTTGAAAACAAGAGCTGCAACAGCAAGAGTCGTGTCCCTGGCAGAGTGCAGAGCTGGGAGCCGCGAAGCAGCAGAGCCTCTCCTCTGATCTCCTGGTGCTCTCCAAAGCCCTCCTCAGCACCAGATGGACAGCAAGCAGAAGGCGCACAGAGCTTCAGCGACCTTCCCAAAGTCGCCCCGCATATCACAGGATGCGTCGGACAGATGTGAAGCCTCCCACCTCCAGCCATCCCTCGCCTTGGCTCACACTCCCTGCGTATGTTGGTACCTGCTGGCAGTGCGGTGTGTGGGCACGGGGCACGTTCTGTGGTGAAGGCTCTTTCAGGACTGAAATGCCTGAATTGCATTATAACTCGTGGCTAAATCACTATGCACTGGACAGCCAGGTATGAAGTTTATTTTCCACTGTCACAATGCATTTAGAAAACAAGGCTAAAGCTGAAGGCTTTCTGCAGGCTCCAGTTCCTGCTTCTCACCAGAATAAACCAATCGCAATTAGTGATGGATTTCAGATAAATCCAGGAATCTTTTAAGCAAGTCCCTAAATGTGATAGGAACTTTTGCACCCACCTGCAAAGCATCCCGAGGGAATGTCTCTGCCAGAGGCACCCTGTTCTGCTGCTGTAGCCTCCAAAAAAGCAGTTCTGGTTAGCAACAGGCTGCTGCTCGCAGCTCCCAAGGGACGCTGCTGCTGCCAGCAGAGCTGCGGCTGTCCTTGGGAGCCAGAGGCAGGGGCGCCCCTGCAGAAGGGGCAGGAGCTTAGCACTGTGGTCTGATTTCGTCTCCTCAGCACAAAGCAGAGGAACTTAGCTCAAGCCTGCAGTCACCCCAGCATAAAACAGCACCGTGGCAGACCAGAAGCTGGGTTGTAATCCTCTCATTTCCCCAAAGTAAATTTTTTTCTCTGCAGCAGGGCTTATGGATAGGTGTCCAATCCTGACCCATTCTCAGCCGAGGCACACTAGTCCAGCAGCCTTGCGGGGGCTGTGTGGCAGTGGGTGGCTGCGCGGTGCCATGCAGGCAGCATCTGGCCCTCCACATGCCCCATCAGCTGCAGCTGCAGCCAGCGACATTTCAGAGGGCTTTGCCTTGCAGAGGCTTCATAAACATCCTTCCAGCTCTCTGCTGGAGCTGCTGGCTGTGTCCGTGCTGAAGGGAACAGGGGCAATGTGGCTCTGGGAGGGACGACTCCGCATTGGGTGCCTCCATCACTGTCACGCACATCTCTGGTGCTGTTTGCTTACTGTTTGAAAGGAAAATGGCTTTCTGAGGCCATTATTTCTTTTACCCATCTGCTGTCACAGAGGTCTCTATGATGGAAAGATAGAAGATTCAGGCACAAGACTGGACTGAGCTGGAAAACATACCAAAATATAATGGCATCTCTATGTAGGGTAATGTAAAATTGTTGTGTCTATCACTGGCAGTTTCTCCCTTTGTATCTGCAGAGACAAAAAATATGAACTAAAAATAAATAGGTAAGATAAGCACTGACAGCTGAAGGACTTGGTAACTGGATTTTACCTTAAAGGTGGTTTGTTTTATTTCTTTAAAGGTGACATTTTATCCCATCCCATCTTTTCCTGTATCCCTTCCTGTTGAGTTTGAACCCCAGCCTCAACTCAGTGCAGGCTGTTTGTCATTAGTACGAGGTAGTGTGCATTAAAGCAGCAACAACACTAAGTCAGTTAGAGCACACATCACAAGTGTCAGGGAAAATAGGGGTCCTATTTTATTATGCTGAAGCTGTAAAGCTTACGTTAATACAAAATGTAGCTGGCAGTCACCTTGTTTTATTCTTCTTCTAACAACTTACTAACAGTGTGTAAATATAAAAACAAACTTTGATTTTTCCATCCAGATACACTGAAAACTCTTTCAATAAAAATGCTAGGGTGCATTTAACACTGTGACCAGAAATATTGAAATTTGACAGTTAGGAGGTTAAAGGTTTCAAATTTATACACAGAGGTGTTTTGCTCCTGTCATGGTCATAGCAGCTTGCTCAGGATAACCCCTTTTGCTTACTGAACCTTTGAAAAGCAGAGAACATTAAGCAATGCGTCTTGGCAGATGCCCTGGGATTTCATACCACCAGCAGAAGCCCAGATGCACACAAAATGTGAACCTCTTAGGTGAAAACTGGTCAAGCCTCTCTCTCTCTGTTCCTGCACCGTCTGCTGAAAAGCAGCTGTCTTGCACTGCTGCCAAGGCTGTCCTTTTGCTCAAATTAAGGCAGAGCTTCTGTGCTATTTTTCAGGTATAAGGTGCTACTGGTCTTAATTTTGACACAGATTGCTTGAAATGGTGGCATCAAGAGAATGTGTACAAAAGCTGTTACTGGGAGGAACTGACATCAAATAAATAGGTCGTCTCTGTTCCTGGCATGAAATACCTGCATAAAAGACAAAATAAAATGAATTTTACACTTAAAATGTAAGAATTTTAGATTTCTTCTAGTCTTTATTTTAGGAATTTCAGCCCTTGGTGTATATAAGTGCAACATTTGCCTCTTTATTACCTTCTGAGAGAAAAGATGCAGCTGAGAACAGAGAAGGTACCATGTTACATCCGTTTGTTTGTTTTTAAACAATATTATTCAAGCTGTAAAAACAACAGGCTGAGGTTGGTTGGGTCTGATCTCAGGTTGCAGCCCCTGTTCACACAAAGATGACTTCGTGCAGCGCTTCTCTCATGGTGTCAGGCTCCCCATGCACCAGGAGGTATGTGGAGGTCACCGTAACTCCTGCAGCCACCCCAGGGCTCAGCCCTCCCGCACCCTGGCACAACGAGGCCAGAGGAGTGACTTTTTGCACCTCCTTACACACATAAATACCCACCGAAGCTCCAGACCCCGAGAGCCCAGTTTTTTGTATGCCACTGGGAGAAATACATGGGTCTGGCACATGCACAGCCTGCAGGGCTCCAGGTGTCTGGCTGTTGGAGCAGCTGGAGAGCTGCAGCCCTTGTACCAGTGGTAATAGTTGGGTCATTTTTCTTTAAAAGGACTTCCTCCACACAACTGGCCGCCCTCTCCTTGGCAGAGCTCGGGCTGCTGTGCATCACCAAGATCCGGCTCCAGGCTGAGCATCTGAGGCGCAAGGCAGAGGGGAACTCTAGGCAATGGGGAGAGAGGCTGGATTGGAGAACAACCAAATCAGAACTGTCAGTTAATGCCATTGAAAACGTTAAACTTGTCTATTAAAGGCTTCATTGGTCCCAAAGGCATCCACTGTGCCATTCATGTACGAGAAGGAGCCTATTGTAAGCTCCTTGCATTGGGTGAATCTCCCCTGTGCTGCCTTCAAGACATATATCATCCAGGCCTTCAGAAATTCAAATGAAATGCTGCAAGGTAAATTTATTCTCCTGTCTCTAGTCTGGCTATAGTTGGTTTGTTTGTTTTCCCCAAATACTTTATCGGTCTGTTTTCCTCTCTGACACTGAGACCAGGCTGCAGAAGCCAACAGCCTTCCGGGGTCCTGGCTCACCTCTGGTACAATCATGCAAAAGAAGCAATTTTTCATTATTGATAAAATGTAATGTCATAATGTCATGGCCTTTCAGGTCATCATCTTTGTAAGTCAGCCATGACATTATCACAATTTATAATGATAACAAATGACCATAATGTTTGCATGTAATTTTCATTGGCTATTGCAGAATTCTAAAATCACTCCTTTGCAGGATGGATTTCATTAAGCAACTGCTATTACAGGGCACTAACTGCTTCTACTGTTTTTCATGGGTTTGCTTTTTTGTATTTATTTTAGTTTAGTTTGGGTTGGGTTCTTTTTGTTTGCTTGTTGTTTTTTGTTTTTGTTTTTTGTTTTTTGTGTTGTGTTTTTTTTTTTTTTTTGGTAGTCTGAAGCCTATTCTATCTAATATACAAAATTTATGTACTTAGCAGAAATCTAAGGTTTGGTGGCTTTGTTAGTTAAGTACCGATGCAAACCATGAGAACATTTTTGCCTTTTTATAGAACAAAATGCCTTATAATATTCCTGAATACTAATAATTTCTGAATGCTTATAAAACTGTGTACCCCAGCAAGGCCTAACTGGAAGGCCTGACACGAGTGTCAGATGCATTCCTGACTCTAGTGTTGGCTTTACTTATTTAATATTTCATGATAAACTTAAAAGATTTACAGCTTCAGGAGCTGGTGAGAATCACAGGACATATATTTTCATATGATATTTAGAGGTTGGAGCTCCAGCCGCCAAGCACTTGAGACATATTCTTAGCTTTGACGTCTGGACCAAGAACATCAGCAGGCAGGTTCCCCTTGCTCTGCAGGATCAGGACCTGAGTGTAAGTGCTCCAAGTTCAATAGAGCTGAATCCAGAGCACTTGTAGGGAGCACTCTGTCAATCTAATCCATAAATAAATACTCTGCTGCTCCTAAGGCCCTCTGAAGCTAATGCATGAAAAACAATGAAACGCCTGGGCACTCTAGGCCTCTTGAAAAAGCAGAGCCAGGCTTTTGTGTGTGTGTGTGTCTGTGTGTGTGCATGCACGTGTGCATACAAAAAAATTAAAGGAACTAAACAAAAATAAATGTTTCTAAAGTAGCAGCTGTGAGTTATAGTCCAATGTGCTCCATGACAGGCCACCAGGCAGAAGGACTCTCTGAGCTGCACAATTGGTCCCCAAGGGACGCGGCGCCTCGGAGAGGACAAAGCAAGTGCCGGAGACTCTCGGCTGTGCTTTGTTTTGGCCTATGAGCCTCGTCAGACCTGTGCTGCGATTCATTTTTCATCCGCAGCAGGAAGCTTGTAGGAAAAATTTACCTTTTTTTTTCCTTTTCTTGAGGCTTCTAAGTTTTTCACTGGAAATTACAAAATGGCTGCCCTTGTCCAGGTGGGAAAGGTGGAAAATACTGATTTCATTTGCTAAAGTTTCTAAAGTAAAAAAAAAATACCTTATCTTCCTGCTTTTATGGTGTGGCCATCAGTAGAGTCTGAAAAAGTCGTAAGGAAGTGATGCTCTGCCACGTACATGTTCTGAATTCATGTGGTTGTTTTTTTTCTTACTGGAAATATTAGACTAAATTTCATCCTTCGTCAGCATGACACCAACTGTTTTTTGTTGTTGCTGTTTGCCTGTTTGTTGCATTGTCTAAGAGGTCATGCAAACATAATCAGCAGGCTGTCTTTTCTTTAAAGTGAATTGCATGTAAAGTATCTCAGCATTTGGCGGATCACACCTTGTGGGATATTGCCCAATTATATTCATGGCCATTCATTTTGTAGTGCTTCAACATCACTCATATGGGGATCTCCTTGTTACCGTCTTTGAAATCTCTACCATGAAGACTACTTTCATCAATTTTCCAAGCCTACTGGTCTATGAATGACCTGAGAAGGTCATCCATGGCAGCTCAGCCTCCATATTGTAATTACTTGAATAGACCACAGGCAGTTGTTTGTGTGTTCAAAAGAGTATCTTCGTTCTCAGCAGCAAAGGAGGCTGAACACTCAGCACATGGTAGTGGAAAGCTGCTTGATCTATGCAAGTTAATATGTGCTGCGAGCCATGAACATTAACCAGAGTCTTGGGAGGTACCAAAAGCAGCCTAAGTGTCTGTATTTAATTGTCCTTCCTGAAATACCTTTTTATTACACATCCTTGTTGTTCACTTAATCTCCTCAGACTAATTCAAGTTTTATTTTCTTTCCTGGATCTGTTGACAGCCTAAAGGCTTGGTTATATCAGGGAACATTTTGCAAGCTTAGCGAGATGGATCAGGTCAATGGCACAGCTCTGGCTCCTCTCTCATGGTCAGTGTCCCCAAAGATTAGACGGACAGAAATGCAGGGAGCTTGGATTTCTGTTAAATTATTTGCTATATCAAAACATTGTTCTCTTATATTTTGAAGGTAATGGCTATATCACACTTCTTAATTGGTGTTTTGATGATATTTTAATAGACAGCATGTGTATTGAGGTGTCCATTAGCTTGCAGGATTCCACTGCAATAGTCCACGTAACTTCACAGGTGATTTTTACTCCAGCAGCACTTAGCTGCTTTCCAACACCACAGTCCCAGCTCACTACTTGCCATTTAATGAGCTGCCCAGCTCACATGAGTCCTCCTGCTTGGCTTGATCTGAGCAGGGTGGGCCTGAGCCAGAGGCTGCTCTTCCCTGAAAGAGAGAAGTGTCTAAAATACTGCAGAAAGCCACAAAGACATCTTTGGACTCTCTGATCAAGCCTCCTTAGGCATTTTTTTGCAAAGGCGCTTTCACCCTTTGGTTTCATCCCGGCATTGTTCTAGCTGCCCCTTGTAGTCTTCCTCCTACCGGATGCTGATGCTCGTCTGAGCCCAGGAACAAGCTGCTAGCCAGCTGTGAGCACTCCTCTGCTCTACTACGGATTGCTGGTTTGTTCCCCTCCACCTGAGAAATATTCCCAGAGCGTGGGCAAGGGCTGGGCTCAGCCTGGCAGGACCCGGTTCTTGCAGGCAGCAGTGCTGCATGCGGGGTCTGACCAGCTCCAGGAAAGAGCAGGGCACGGGTTTGTGCCAGATGGCAGAGGCAGGCATTGCCAGAGCTGCCCAAGCCTCCCCAGACACACTGTTCTGGTTTTCTGAAAGCTAAACAAGAGGTACTGTAACGTGCAGAACGAATAGAGGTTTGCTGCTTTGTCATTACACGCAGGTTTGCTGCCGAAGCAGCAGCCTGGCTGCTGGGGGATTGTTTGTACTGTCAGGCCTCAGCTCGGCGCAAGCGCACTGCACTAAAGCAAACGAAAGGGGAATTATACAATATTGAATGTGGACCTGTCTCTAAATGCATTGAAAATGTAGGTTATTGTCTTTTGGCATTTCCTAAAAAGCCTCTTGAGCTCCTGTTGGCAACTGCTGATACTGAGGGTACTTTTAGCTGTTTAAGTCTTCCTGTTCTAACAGGGGTCAAAGGGCTGTAAAGATCTTCTCAAAAGGATATAGAAGGAATCATTAAAAGGGAGGAGGAAGAAAGTGACAGAAGGTCAGCCTTTTTTTTTTTAATGGGTGCATCCCCGAGGGGGTCAGGCACAGTTGTGCATTACACTCCAGCTCCAGTACCTGACTTTTAGAAACCTACAGCAAATCTTATTAGCACTTCCATAAGCATAAAATACAGGACAGAGCCCAATGTTCCAGGCAGAAGCAAAAGAGAAAAACCATGAAATAAATCAATTTAGTCTTTCAGATGAATTTAAATCAACATAGTGCAAGGATACGACCAAGACGCGGGCAAATACTCAAATATGTACAAGGCATTTTATGGTCCCTGGAAGCGTGTGCGTGTGTCTATGCGTGTTTAATTCTCTTGTTGATCTTTTTTTCCTTAGAGACAAATTTACTGTATGCTCATTGCTATAGCATGTCATGTAGCTTTTTGTAAGGACTGGTGTAGGGCAAAAAATTTACCTTTTTATGTGACACAGCCAAACAGAATTGTGAAGGTTTTCAGTGATTTCTAGACAGCAAGCAATAAACTGCGTTTGCACCCACACACTTACTGCCTAACACCCCATCTGGTAACATTTCCACGTCTCCAGGAAAGAAATCAATAGCAATAATCTGTGAGGGCCTCATAGGGTGTATATTTTTTTATCGCACTGCTATTTGGAATTTTTTTCCTATCTGCTTACAGCACTAGGCTGTTCTTTTTTTGTTAGCTAACACTGAAATCTTTGAACCATTATTATATTTTATAAAAAGCAGTAACTAACACTGGGGTCAGAATAATATATTCAAAACATTCATATTCAATATCACAGTGTTCAGACAGCAAAGTGCTGCTCAGTGAAGGCACTGCAAAATCTCATACAGTAAGAACCTGTGCATTTAAAATGATATGCTGGCACACTTCAAAGACCAGCATCCTAAAATTCATGATTACTTAAAGATAGTTTATATTAAAAGGGAATATACCTCCAGCTTTCATCTTGCTCCAATGCAGAGAAGAAATTGTCCTTATATTCTGAAATTTAGAACTGTGTCACTGTTGGTTTTCTGTGTAAGGAGGAAATATGATGCTTTGTTACTGGTCTTATTTATTGCAGACCTTGTCTGGAATCTAGTATTGAAGCTGTGCTTGATGAGTTGCTGCCTTGAACTTTTCCACTGATCAATGCTGGTGCTATGGCTGCATGAAAGAATAGCTTTCCTGAGGAGAAGCTATCACATGGGAAACACACTACACAGTAAGCTAAGAAATCTGCTATAATCTTGTATGCTTAAGCTTAGAAACGTGTTTCCCAAAAGAAATGGTGATAGTGAATGACCATTTAAAAACTGAGATGTAACATGAGCAAGAAGTCAGGTCAAGAGCAGTGAGGTATTAAAAAAAAAAAATGAAAAAGAAAGAAAGAAAGAAAGAGAGAGAGAGAGGAAGGGAAAAAAAAAAAAAAAAAAGAAAGAAAGAAAAAAAAAAAAAAAGCAGAAACCCTCCTCTTGCTAACGCGATAAGACACAACTGGACAAAATGCACAGCTGAAGAAGAGGACATTACAGAGCCAGGAGACAGGAATCATATTTCTTCTTCTCTCCACAGTGACAAATAATAGGTTGTTTTGATTTTTGCTGTACAAATAATAAGCTTTACTTGGAAATTGTAGCTGCTGAGTTGTTCTCCCAAAAATATTTTTCTCTTTCTGTCCTAACAGCAACACTAGAGGAAAGAAATGAGAGCTGCTCTGTAATCAGCATATATTTTATTTACTCCTGTATTGTCCTATGCATCTTGTAGTGCAGGTAGGATTGGCACTTTGAACAGAAGGCATGTCCTTTTGAAATGGGTTTTCAGCAGCATTTAGCATGGGCAAATCTGGGTCTATGCCTATCAAGCCTTTTTCCTTTGTGCCAAGGCTACGAGCAGTATAACACTACATTTTTTTCATGTTTGAGACAAACTGTTCCACACCCACTTGAAATCCTTTCTTTCAAGTCACCAAATCAGCATCTCATTTGGTTAACAGCAGGGCACGTAGTGGGTCTTTCTGAAAGCAGAAGGCACTGTTGCAATAGATATTCCACAAAGACTAATTAGGTAGATACACGAGGTACCTTTGGTAGTAAGCAAAGATTAAAATAGGATTTTATTTTCGAAATTAGCTCTTTTAAACACCCAAACTAAAATGTCTGGATGTGCTAACCTTATTAGTGCTATCACTGGCTACTCTCACCTCATGTTTGCCCCAATGATTCACATCTTACATCTGTCTTTACTTGCACTGTGAAAAGTTGAGCAGCCAAATCTCAATGCTGAACAAATGATTATGAGTGCTGTGAATAAGGATTCAGTAGATTGAAACATTGGTGGAAAAGATAAATGGGTTGAAGATCCTGGCCTGTCCTTAGATAGCATGAACAAGAGTTGTTGAATTATTTTTACATCAGGTAGACTCATAAAGATGGATGTGGGCAGCTCGTCTTTGATTTCTGTTTTTTCTCTTTAAAATCTTACCCTCAGTGTCACTACTCTTGAGTTAGCTGGATTGAGAAAAGTAGTGTTCTTCTAATTCACATCATTGCAATAAAAATAAATCCATGCTTACTGTGGAATTCAGGTACTGTGGGAATGAGGGCTACGTAGTTGTTGTTTTTTTTACCTGTGGTCCAAGGACTATGAATGAGGGCACTATAAAAGATAACCAGCTACAGCAAACCTATTGTCAATTAGCTTAAATTTTCAGAATAAAAGCCTTTACCTCTAGCAGGAGATTTTAGATGTGTAAACGTTGAAGAGATTGAGACCCAAAGATATAAAGAGGCAGTCAGAACATTGCAGGCACTAAGAACAGTGTATTCAGTCACTATTATCTCAGTCTGAATATTTGAACCTATTCTTCTAATGCTATTGAATTTAATTTGGCAGTCCAAATTAAAACACAAGAGTAAAAACTTAGTGTTTTCTATAAAGTTATATCAGTCTTTGATGATAAATAAGCCATTCACTTAAGTACATCTGCCAGAGCATTCATAGGAAGCACTGGGCTTAAATGAGTTGTGACCTTATGAGACAGTCTACTGTTTGGAGACTATATAGGTGACTGCCGGGTTTTGAGTCTTGACCTTTCTGTTTATATTCATCATGAATGTGCAGATACTTTTATTCTTTCCAGAAAAAGGCTGTCAATCTTCACACTAATTTTAATGCCTGTGCAATGCAGAACAGTGGTGGATCTTAGCAATAACAATCACCGACTGACTAAAATTAACTAATTCAGACTGCTATGCTAAATTGAGTATGAGCGGGTTTGTTTCAGGCTCGGCATGGAAGCACAGGTGCAGTCGATAAATAGGGACACATACGGTGCCTAAATATGCTCTCGCTCGTAGTGACCTCCTAGCAAAAAAGCTCTGACAAATCACTTGTGACTTTCCAGAGCTTGTCGAGCTGCTGTTCAGTTGATCTGTATTTCTCTAGACTGGAAGTGACAGGAAGAGGCACAGATACTTGGGAGCTAGGTAGACGACTTAAATTCCTATCCCAAATCGTGGTGCCCAAGGACTGGCTGACTGAGCAGCCTCTGTTCTTCATCACATCTCCTTCCCTTTGCCCAAAGTTCACCATTGTTGAGGTACCATCTCAGGAGCACTTACACCACCTGCCCCAGCAGGTGGGGAGGCCCCTCTTTCCACTGCTGCCCACCCGGGAATGCTCCAGAGATCTCCTTGGAGGGCAGACTGGTCCTTCCCCACGGCTGCTAAGCTTTCCTGCTGCTGGGAGGTCCCAAGACAAACCACCCACATCACAATGCAGAAAACAGCCTAACGGCATCATGATCCTGTTCCAGGAACGGGATGCTGAGGTGCACGTGAGGTTCTGGAGCAGCCACACCCTGTCCTGCTGGGTTGGGAAAGAGAAAGGATTTTCTACTGCTAATCTCAAAAAAAAACAAAAAAAAAAAAAAAACAAAAAAAAAAAAAACAACAAAAAACAAAAAAAAAAAAAAAAAAAAAAAAAAAAAAAAAAAAAAAAAAAAACCAGTGATATTTTATAATTTTGACCCAGTCTGGTGCTGAATCAAAAACAAAACTTCTACTTGGGGCTTTGGTGCCAGAAGCAGAAGATTTTTTTGCAAGTCAGATGTTTGATTTCGTGTGGCTGTTGTAAGCCCTCATTTCCCCGAGGCCATGGGTTTTATGTTGGCATCACCTGCTGTTCCCCAAAATCCCACCCTGCTTTTACCATGCTTCTGGCATTATCATGCTCTTTACCATGCTTCTGGCATTATCATGCTCTTTCTCATCCTCACCAAGTATTTTCCTCCCAAATGATATCTTCACATACACCTTCTGTATCATAAAAGCCTCTCCATTGTTCTTCAGAGGAACTTCAGCTGGGAAAGCAAGTATCTTTAACAAACAAAAATAAATAAAAGAAAGAAAGAAAGAATTTTCCTTGGCTGCCAACTTTCCAGGAGCTGGGTCAGACTTAGCAAGAATACACAAAGGTATTTTTCAAGTAAATATTTCAGTGCTCTTTCACTGAAGGCATATTGCCTTAAAAGGACTCCAACCCTACTGATATCTGAGCTTCGTTCTCCCAGAATTGCTCACATAATATAAGTTACATTGCTCCTTTCTCCCTTTCTTGGGCTCCTTTCTAGCCCAAGTAAGCTGTTATTACTTACTATATGCTGGCACAGCCACTGCGATCCCAATCGGTGCTCAGGCTCTGACTGCGGGCAGCGCTTTCCTACCTGGCGTGCCCCGGACAGAGAATTATGTTACTTAAGCAGGGCGAGAAAAATACCGCCATGAGGCAGCTTCAAACCACTTGGCTCGCTTGTTTGTGCCAAGATCCCTGTCCTTGTTTGCTTTACCAATGGAAAAGGGTAAATTAAATTATAGTAAAATGTCTTCCTAAATATGCTTTCTCACTCCTCCTTCACATATACAAGCACTGCAGGCATAGTGAGAGATTATGTATCCCAAAGGAATTTGGTGCAATATTTTGTAATTCTGATTGAAATGTGTTCTGTCTGGTCCCCATAGTTTAATTTAGAACAATTAAGGTTCAGAGTACATGAGCTTGCAAAGCACATTACAAACAATGGCTGCAGAATAAACTGCAAATCAATCCACACTAAATCACCCTGAAAATCCCTGCGAACACAACAAAGAGGGCTAGATTCACAGTCCTTTAATACAATCTGCTCCGTCTTTGTAGCCATAAGTAGTTCAGCTTCTTCCTTTATGATCAAATTATCCTGGGCTTGGCTTTTTGTTTGTTTGTTACCTGAAATAAAACAAATAAGAATTCTCCTATATGTGCTTATGCAGGCATGTCAAATCAAACCGCAAGAGAGAAGCTGCTGCTGAGCTCCATTCTCTGCTTTGCCTTGCAACGCTTATTTCTAATGATTGCCTTGCTGCTTTTATACAGGATATAGATGAGCAGCGGGCACTAATATAATTAAACCTGATAAGAGGGTGTCCTGAATATCATGCATGTGCGTGCGCAGCCTGTGTAATAGGGTTAGTACATGCCACACATCAACTTTCTATGATTTTTACATTACCTTTATTGCACTGGCTGACACCCACGTTCCCGCTTTTATGACAGTAGCTTTTCATTAATACTGTGCCTAAAACATTATTTTAAGTGGGGTGAAGCCAGGTTAAAAAAACAGTAAAGTTCCTCTGATTTTTACAAAACTATGATTTTATTTCCTGCGCGTAGAGATTTAAGTCAGAGCAGCAGTGGACAATGTGATCTTTTTCAGCACACAGCCCTGCACAGCGTATTCCCATATTCAGATGAATAGGCATGTATGTGTAGGTGACATTGCAGTCGCATGCGGTCACGGGGACACAGCTGTGGGTTGTGTTGGCTTGGGCCATGAGGAGAGCCAGCACCGTGATCCGGCGAGGACTCATGCACCGTCTCCTTTTCAAAGGCAGGACAATAACCTATTCCTCGCAATCAAAGTTCACTGAAGGGAAATGGCTTCCAGGAGAGCGCAGCAGCCCGGCCAGCCCCAGAGCAATCGCACGACGTGACAGAAGGCAAGGCAGGAGCTATCAGGGTAATTGCCTCTGGAAATGACCACGGGGGAGGGCCTGATCCAAAACCCCTGCCGGTCAATAAGAGGCTACCGCTGACGTGGGCTCACATCATCACTTGTTATATCCAAAAGATTTTTTTCCAGGACACTGGTTCTGATCTGAATGTGCTCTGCACCGAGCCACAAATACGGAGAGCCAGCCACTGGGCGAGGCAGAGGCTGATTTGAGGAGGTGATGGGGCTGTCATATGGCTGACAAGTTCATCAGCACTTCTTTTGGGCTCACACACCCTCTGCATAGCCCCACAGGTTTCTCCACACTTACCCTAGCAATAGTAATATTCAGTGCTACCGATGCATAACGAAGGCGGTAGGACAAAGCGGTGCTGGTGTTTTTCCACGTTGCCGTTTGCTGCACTCGCAGCACCCTGTGTTATGTGCTGTCCCCCCAGCGTGGGCAGGGAACAGGCGGCCTCGTGTGCATCCTCACAGCCTGGCATGGAGCCATCGCTGCGAGCTCTCTGTCCCCGCAGAGCAGCTTGCAGGTGTGCGGCCGCAGGTGCCCTGCATGGCACGGTGGTGCTGGGGCAGCCGGGCGTCCCCATGACGCCTCCCGCTGTGTGACCCTAAGCAGCACACAGCCCTCAGCCCCAAAACGCCCTCGGGGTGTGTCAGTCACATCCCCGTTGTGCTCAGCCCGTTACAGGTTTTACGTTTTCCAGCGAGGGCGATGCACAGCCTATCTGAGGCCAATCGATACGCTCCAGGACCATTATCCTACAAAATGCCCACTTATTTAACAAGGGGGTGGGGGGCACAGACCTTCAGATCTGATCCAGCTCTGTTAAAGTCAATGGCCAAACTTCCATTGATTTTCAGAGGCAAAGAGTTGGCATGTGCTTTAAAATATTCACAACCCAGGAATAATAGCAACAAGCAGGAAAATGTAGGAGCAACATCCTCCATTCGCATACGACGGTCTGCACAATATTTCTGTCATTAAAAATAAACAATCAAGTGTTTGGCTGGAAATAAGGACGATAAGCAATCGTGCAGTTCGGAATCCCTCTGAGCACAGGCAGTGGCTAGAAGGGCAAGGTGTAAAACCTGGCAGGTGTTTTATTTGCATGTTCTCACACTGCTTTCTGAGCCACTTTTTCCTTCCCCCTGGCCAGTGCTCTGCTCATCCTCGCTGTTGTGCTCATTAGTTTGGTTAAGCTGCACCACAGGATTCAGGTTGTTATTTTAAGTGAAATAATTGAATTAATCTGGGATTCCATAATTACTCCTTTTTTGTAGATAAACATATTCAGTTTGAGTACACCCAGGTTTGTTCCTTAACCTGGGAGCTCTGGATTTTAACCAGAGCCAGCAGATGATGTTTAGGGGTGTATCAGCACAGTGCTGCTGGCTGCGGCAGTGTCTGTGTCGGGGCCCTAATCCTGCATCACTCCTGAGCAGGAACAACAGTGAGCGTTGAATTTCTGCAGACCTTTAGGAATTAGGCAACTTCCTCCGGGTATGAGGCTCTGCCAAAGGTCCCTGGCATCTGTGGTGTTGGTGCTGATTCGTGAGCCTTGCATTAACTGATTGTCACTCTCACGCTGCCACTGGTAAACAGGGAGACGATAAAACCCTGCCCAATGAGAAAGCCCTGTCGTTTCTGTTCCAACAAGGCACTGCTGTGGCTATTGTAGCCCAGTGCTTTCTGGGACACTGTAACCAAAAAGGCGAGCACCAGCCCTTCACTCCGCAGCCATGGCGGTGCTGCTCCCCGAGCCGGCCGGCACCTGGCTCCCAGGGCTGCGGGCGGCTCTGACCACGGCTGGGCACCGTGGGGTGCTGGGCGGGTTCACGGTGGAGATGGGGACATGCAAGCTCCAGAAAGAGAAAACTCATCACACGTCTTCTCTAGAAGAGTTTCTACAGCTGCGTGTCCCACACTGCTCTCCAGGCCCAGCTCCCCACGTGTTTGGTCTCCCTTCAGGAGCACGTCTGCTCCCTCTCCCTGTTCTCCTGCTAGCGTAGCAGTTCAGCAGTGCTATAGCTTCATGGGGCTCCACGGTGGAGGAAACATTTTTATCTCAACAGCTGGTGACCCAGGAGGTTTATATATATGGGAGGACACTAACCTTTGGTCTAAATATTTCATCCTTGTTCTCAGCTCGAAGAGGGATTTTCATTTTCCTCTAAACATCTGTGAAATACTTCTCGGCCATTTCAGAGTCCTTCACATATGGGACTTGAAAAGACACTTTCTTTTCTGTCAGTAGTATTTCAGATGCTTTTAAACAAGCAGTAACATAAGACGATGTCTTGCTGGTGTCTTTTTTAATTACATCAGCCTGTGGATGAAGCGCATGGCCAGCAAGGCCCAGCCTGCCTTCTAGGTGAGTGCCCTCCTCTCTCAGCGAGATGGCCGGGCTCATGACTGCTCTCTCTGCCTCCAGGGACCCTCCAAATTGCATTTCTCAACAGGAGGGGTGAAGAACGATTTCTCCCTAGCTTTTCCCCTGGAAGAGCACAGTTCAGTGCCCACAGCAGCCCCGTACACAAGCCTCTCAGGCAGAAAAGGAGAAACCCAGGTTTCCCTCTGTCTTAACCGTGGGGTTTCTCATAATAATAATAATAATAATAATAATAATAATAATAATAATAATTAATAATAATAAGGCAGCAGCTCTTACCCCAGCTGTGTGAAAGGGAAATAGAGACAAGAGCGTGCAAGCAAAGTTCAGCAGACACAGGAGCATCCCTTTCTGGGACCCCAGAGGTACCAACCCTCTGAGCCCATTTCTGTTGCAGTGAGGAGCTCCAGCAGTGAGGAGCTCCAGCCCCTCGTGACTTTAATGTGGAAAATGAAGTTTAAGAACCCCTGAAATTAAAATGCAGCCAGGTGGTAATTCTGAGAGTTGTATTTTTGCAATCAGGAACCTGAATTTCACTTAAGCCTCTTTTTGGACCAGAACTTTGACATTTTCTACAAAACATTATACTAAAATTGGATGTTGGATTTGGTAGAGTTTCCCCCTGATGTTCCACATGGAGTTTCTGAGAGCGTTGTGTGGGAGGATACAGAATCACATGCCCAAAACTTAAGCATACGCACCCATGCTCCTTTGAACCTGGGGGCCCAAAACGTGTCATGAAACTTCTGGGTGTCGTGCAGTCCTTTCTCCACCTACTCATTTTGCTCATTGTTTTCCTTCTCCTTTAAAACTGCAGCATAACCCACCACTTTCTGAGCTGTTATAGTGTCCACCCACGGGCAGCAAGCAGGAGGACGGGGCACGGGGCAGGGCATTGCGCCTGCCGGCCACCACCGTGCTCTGGCCCAGGCTGCAGGGTCTCCCTGACGCATCCCAGGGTGGCAGGGCTGGCGGCAGCCGCCGGGCCAAACACTGATTTCATGAGGGATTTATTGGAAACAAGACTTCAGATTGAATTATGGTGTAATTATGAACTGTTTTTGTGTGTGCTACAAGACTGGGCAGCTTGCCACCGGGCACAAGCCGCTGTGCATCAAGCAACCGCGGGAGAACCTGCCAGTGCTGCCAGCCCTCCCTCTCCCTCAATTAAACCCTCCTTCTAACTGCCAGTTACACAAATTAAACTGTTTTAGCCTCATTTACAATATCATAAGTGAAGAGCGACAGGCTGAAACCATCAAACACCCTCTGCTTTCAGCAGCCTTGCTCCTGCAATGACCATATGCTTGCGCACAGTTGTCTTTCTCAGCTGATCTGATACAGAATTAATTGACGCTCAGAGTTTAGCCTTAACATACCAGCTGCTAGCTGTAAAACAACAATCAGGGTAACTCTTTAATCAGAAAATGTACTAGCTTACCTTATAAGTCTCATATTTTTGACTGCTCTGAGCGATGCCTTACGCTCACGTGATCTAGTCACAATTTTAGACAAAGTTGAAATGCTGCTAAGTGCACCGCTTAAAAAACACATCCCCCGTCTGTTTCTCCTTGGCTGGATACTGTCTGGCAGTTGGCAGAGAGACAGAGGTGGAGCTGGAAGATAAAGGATGAGTTGCAAGGCAAAGGATGGGGCTGTCAGCGGGGGAGACCCTGCCGTGGTCCACGCTGGTCCTGTGTCCTGCCAACAGGCACCCTCCAGCCCCCTATTTCCAGGATTATTTGGGAACCCTCCTCAGACAGACTTTCAGCTGGTATAATTGAGCACGAGTGATTTCCCCCAGCTGGAATGCTGGGCTTGGATTTGCCAAATATATTTAACAAAGAATGACGGCTCTTAAAAAGCAATCGTGTCACAGGATAAACTAAGCTGCAAGGGCATAAATTGGATGGGGAAATAGGTTTTTGCACTACTTGGACATCTCACGTGAGCAGCTGATTTCTAAATTTGGCTACCTAAGTCTCAGTGTATTGAGAAACGTGATATTTCTTCTTTAGAAACATGATATTTCTTCTCGCCTTTTCTTTTTGCTGATCTTTCATCCTGCTTAGAATTATATTTTTTCTTGAGTTCTAATAAAATGAGTTAAATAATTAATGCCACAATCCAATAACTGATTATAGAATTTTTTTCAAAATTGCATGTAGCACTGTTCACATACTAAATCTTTTTGATTAATGATTTTAAGGAAGGCTTGTTACATCCATAATGTAAAAAAAAAAAAGTACAGAAATGTAAGCTACTGAAGTAAAATTCTAAATTCCTTTTATGAACAATAATTTATTTTATAAACTTGATTCCTGATGTGTGGATAGGAAATATTACCAAGGAAAAATATTTTAAAGAAACTGCAAATAGAAGCCTCCTCGTCCATACCCCCCTGAAATCTAGTTTATGTCCATAGGTGAATTGCTGCTGTGAAGCTACTGCAATTTGACTTTGTACAAAAAGGGTCATTGAACAGAAGGTCAGGCAGCTGGCCATTTCCATTTCAAAGATGCTATCAAAAGGGCAAGAGGCAGTTCATCCAGCAGCCCTTTAGCAAACAAGATTTTCCCCTTTCTCATTTATGATATTTTTTATGCTAAAATAGTTTATAGGCTACTGAGAGAAGGTCCTTGATTCATTTTCTTCGGAAGGAAAGTGGACTAAGTGGAGCTTGGAAAGGACTTTGGTTCAAAAAATCAGAGGAGCTTTTGAGTAATGAGGAGCCATTTGGTGTCCACTTATCAAGAGCCTGGCAGTAAGGCAATAAATCATTACGGGGACTCTCCGCTTCAGCTGAAGACAATTGGAAAAGGTAGCTCTTTTATTACAAATTATGGCTTATCGCCTCCTTAATGGCAGGCCTCAGCTTTACGAATACTTGAGCTTATTAATCAAGATAAACCAAACAAGTTTGGAAAAGTTTGGGGGTCCTGCATGCCAATGTGCCGTCACGGAGCAAAGCCTGGCGCGAGGTTCACAGCACTGCCTGACAACCGCAGGCACCATCCATCCCGCCCGCCGGCTGCTGACAGCTCGATGATACTGCTGCTTCTGGGATTAGGGAATTGCTTCTCGCCAATGAGCGACATTGCGGCACTTTAAAACTAGGCTCTTCCTCCCCTAGTATTTGGTGGACTTGCATAGAAGGAAATGCAGCGCCCAAGGTTCTGGCCGATGTCGTGCCTGGGCTGGTGACCCCTGTGAAAGTGTCCCAGCTCAGCAAGGGACCAGGAGCTTACCTGCTCTCTTTGAGAGAAAGAATGAAGAATGTATTTATTTTCAGGGAAAAAAAAAAAAAAAAGAAAAAAAAAAAGCTTAAAGTAATTTAGGTTCCATGCTCTACTCTCTGTACCACTCTGCTCCTCATCCCAGAGTGCTTTCACACTGTAGCTTCATGGAGCTGCTCCCACAGCTACGGTGGGGAAGTTTCAGACCCGATGGAGCAAAGCACTCATGGGCAGGAGGCACAGACACCCAACTCCACCACCCAGCCACAGAAGTAAAATACAAATATTGCGATTTCTGTACAGCAAATGAAACAACTTTTCTGTAGGAAGCACAGAATTTTACGCTTCAGTAACTCATTAATTATCAATGGAACGAACAAACAATGATTTATAGGGCAAATTTTGAAAGCGGGTCCCCACTGCAAACAGACTGCTGACCTGTGTTTGGGCTTGTACCTGCAAAACAACTGATAACGGCCCAAAACTCCAGTGAATCTCTGGTCATCCTCCCAGCCCTCGCCATGTCAGAGATAACGGCGTGAGCTCATGGCTTCCTCGCCAGTGCAAATATTTTCAGAGGCATGTCAGTGAAAGTTCAAAATATGTCACTCTAAAATGTTTCTACAACACAGAGCTGAAAACCTGTCGATATATCTGTGCTGTACCGATACATCCTGATAGTAAGAATGCTTCGTCACAGCGGGTCAATATTTATTGGAATAAATCAGCCCATTGCCAATGTGGAAATGGAGGTGTCCGTTACCTGCAATTGGAAGAGCTGTATATTCAATGATAAAAACTAACAAGCGAAGGCTGTAGATACTATATAAAGCCCTCACTCCGCTGACCTGATGGAGCTGCACCAGTGTACACCAGATAAGCCTGTGCAGTGGGCAAAGCAATGCCCTGGCACATGGCCGAGGAGGTGGCACTGCCCCTGCTGGGTCTCCAGCAGCATGGAATGGTCAGCAGCGGTTTTGGGAAGCCCTCCCATGGGTGCAAGGGAGCACGAGAGCCCCCAGGGGCAGCACACAATGGGAAAAACCTGGTTCCCTGGGACAACTTCTCCCGGCTGCTTTCAGAGCATCATTGCCAGCGACTCCCGCCACTGCTGCCCTCCAGGCCCAGCTCCAGCAGAGCGGTGCATCCGTCCCTCGACAGAGGGATAATGGGATCCAGGATGTGGTAAGGGAGGGCTGGGAAAGACTGCACAGAGAGAAATGAGTAAATATTTTCTATTATCCCTCCATAGCTTTATCCCTGTTAACAATATTGATTGTGGAAAGTGAAGGTGAAGTATAGGATTTTAAATACAGCTGTTGCGAGTCATAATTCAGATAAGGAAATTTCAAACATGTTTGAAGCATGGCAGCAGCAATCAGCAGCACAGGGCCGCTTGGAAATATGGCCATTAACAGTCTTCTGAACAACGTGAGGCAAATTGCCAGCTACATAAGAACAAGACGAGTGCCACAGCCTGACGTGTTTTCCAGCAAGACCAGCAATGAGGGTGTTCATGGTGCCCTTTGAGGAAGGAAGGGTGTTCCCCAGCCACCGGGTTCCCCCATGCCGCTGCCTCCAAGGGCTACAGAGGAGAGGAGAGGGGATGGAGGAGGGCGCACGGAGCTGGGGCAGCGCTGCCCCCCCACAGGTACCTCTGCCCTGCGCCACTAATGATGCTGCTCCACTCCTGGGCAGCAGCAGCAGCTGATGCTGCTATTGTTTCTTTGACAATAATACAGATTTTAGACTTACTGGTCACGGAGACATTTTTCTTCCTCTCTTCCTATCGCAGCATAAGCCACTTTGGCACCCCAGGGACGGGCTTAGGCACAGCTCTGCAGTGGGCTTGGTGCCGCGGCGCTGAACCTCTGACCCCTGGCACTGCTGCAGACACGCGAGTAAATGCAGAGAGACTGGAGATAACTTGGGGCTCTGCGTCTGCTGCTCATTGCCTCTGCCTCAGCATCACAACTACACCTTGTGCCTTTAGATAGCTCCATTTCCACTTGCCGGGAGGGGAATAAAGAACAATGTCAAGCTCTGCAAATGTGGCTAGAGCTTGGGGTGCTCTTTCCTCCGGTGGGGTGAAGAGTAGAGCTCCTCTGGGATCATTTCATGGCGATTATAAAATGAACCTTGGGGGAAAAAAAAAAAAAGAAAAAAAAAATGAAAACAGCTCAGCAGCTCTCATTTGGCTTTGTAAGAGCTGGAAATCCTCCTTTGGTGTTTCAGAGGGGCCTCCAGGCAGCCCCAGGCTGTGACCCATTACTGTAAGGGACATGCGCTTGGCATTTAGGTTATCCACCATCTCTACCAGATTTGAAGGTACTGTGAAAATCCGACTGTCACCTTTAAGGCTTAATAATGTTTTCCCCTTAAAGTTCACCCATGGTTTTTGTAACCATCAAAATCAAGGGGGGTTTTGTTGGCTGGACCCCACTTATGTAAAAATACTACTGAAGAGGCAATCATTTTGAGGTTTTGTATTTAAAAAGTGTAAAACAAAAAGACCTTCCTTCCTACAAAGCAATAACATGTCAGAGAACTGTAGACTTATAACCAAGGATCTATACCAAAAACCTGCAAAGGGAAAAGCTAACAAGAGGCTGTAAGAAAAGGTCGATGAAGCTGTACAAAAGGGTAAATATTCTGATGGTTTCCCCTCTCAAATGCATTGATATTAGGTTCAGAAGGAATTCTCCAGGTATGTCTGCTGCTCAGAGTTTTCCAAGTAAATACTGCTTATCACTGCTTTTAATCTAATGTAACACCACTGGCTGAAGCTCTGAGCAGTTTCTGAAACTTATTTAAAATTTTTTGTCTTTTGCAGTGTGAATTCATTCAGCTGCAGAGCTGGAACAATTGCTATTTCATTACATAAAATAAGAACATTAAACCTGACGGCAATTCCAGAGCATAACATTTCAGGGAAGCCATGGAAGTGGTGGAGCAGCTATCTTCGACCTTTGGTCCATCATAAATGGGGAAAGAGATGTTTGTCTGAAAGGGAGAAATTCACCGTGCTTCTGGAGGCAGCTGCTGCTTTGATTTACACAGCAGCCTCCTGCTCTGCTGCTCCTCCAGCGCTGGCTTTTGGGGCTCCCACAGCTGACAAGGAGGTGCACCAAGTGGTACACGGGTGGACGGGATGATTTGAGGAAGAAATGCCAACGTAGGTCTGTGCCAAGCCTTGTGAGGGAGGTAGGTGGGAAGAGCTCTACCCTGAACAGGCTCCCTGGGTGTATTATGTACACAGACCACCCTGGTCTTCTCCTCGTTCACTCTCCAAAATGCCCAACTTTTCCCATCTGACTGCAGCATTTTCATTCACAGCTTCAGAGCCGGCAGGCACACATTTTTCTCGGGTGCTGCACGAGCACCTACCTTCTCAACGTGCTCGCTGCTGTCTCGTGCTGCTGTCAGAGCTGTGGTGCTCCTGTCACTCCCTATGAGCTGTGGTTTAAGGCCCTTTTAAATCTCAGCGACCAGAGCCTGGCAGCAGAGGTGGCTTCCTGCTAGGGGTGATGGGTCCCACTCTCCATCTGCCGAGTCCGCAAGCAGAGATAATCCCCTGCCCGTCACAGCATCCAACCTGCCCCGTGCCCCGAGGGGAATCACACAAAGCACACGGGACTGCAGGCAGCGGGGTGCCCTTGTCACCTACAGGAGAGAGCCAGGGAAATGAGTTAAAATGGATTTAAGGCCGGGTTTTGCTTTGGAGGAGCTGTGGCCTAGTGTCTCGTCTTCATGCGGATTCTGTCAGCTTTGAAACAGTTGAGTTTGGACCCTTCCTAATAACACACCCAGTATTTCATGCCGTGCTAATGACAGATGTAATATCACACTTAAAATAAATAATTGGCACTTTTAAAAGCACTAAGTTATTTCAACTGTGTTCTTATGGCTCAGGTATTTCTATGGAATAGTCATATTTTCTTCTGACACCTTTACAAGTTGGGTTCAAAATGTATCACTACGAAATATGGTCAGATGCATTAAAATTATAATTAAAAAATTGCTTTTCACCCTGACATGAAAAATTTAAAGCTGGTACCAAGGAACAAAGTACTTTAACCTACTGGATAAAAGGAAAGCAATGTATTATTTTAAAAGTGAATTATTCTTCAAGAGTTTATTTTATAACGGTATAATGACTTTTGTGGATCCTAAAACAGCAATATTAATCCTCGCAGTTAATTAGCTCTTAGGGGGAATTTTGCACACCCGTGCTGTGAGTTACGACTGCCTGTTTCAGGGTTCACGGTGAGGCCATCAGAGGAGGAGCAACACCCCAAAACTGGCGAGAAGCCCACGGCTGCCTTGGCCACGGTGCCAGGGCCAGTGCAGGGACCCCCATGCACTGCTGCTCGCAGGGCCACCATGCCCCAAGCCGTGCCCCGAGCCCTGTGGTGCCCCTGCTGCCCGCCCCACACCCCGGGCTCCCCTTTCCCCGGCTTTGGGTAACCCCCTCTGGAGAGCTGTGGTCGAAACCACCTAAAATGTGCGAAGCAAGGTTTTTTTTTCTTTCCATCATCACCTACTAAAGAATAAGAAAAGGGATTTTGCTCAGAAAAAGGTTGCACAGAAAGGTTCATTGTGAGGGATGCAGTGGGGGAAATAGGGGCTCCTCGGCACGCCCCTGTGGGCAGAAAGAGCTCTCGGGGAGAGCTGGCCGCAGCCCAGGGAATGCAGAAAGCCAGAAGAGGGTGCTACAATATCTAATTATCCAGAGAACTTATTCAAATAACTTTGTTTAAATATTCCTCTGTCAGGGCCGGGAAGCCCTCCATCCATCACACAAACAGCCCAATGGCCGAAATTCAGCACCTCGGGGCCTGTCGCTGTGGTGTGTGTGCTGCTGGGCTAGGGCAGTGCTGCTGGGAGACCGAGTCCAAGGGGGAGGAAACGCAGGATGCAGTTATCATGCCGAGAGCTCTAGCGTACCTAGAAAATACCTCCCTCGGCCCCGTTGCTTCCCAGAGCAGCCGCTGCCCGCTCTGCGTGGGTCGGACTCGTCACAGCATCGGTGGCCTCCGCGTTTGGAGGCTGTGTTGAAGGGGAGGCAGGGGCCCATTGCCTCACTGCTCTATTTTTGCCTGTCATGTAGCATTATCTCCAGGTAATTATTCTTCAGACTAGCAGAGCAGTTGCAGAAATGCTGCGGTGTACTGGCCGCAGTCCAGATAATAACAGAGATGGTTGCTTTGCATCTCGTGATCCATTTTAACTCATCTAATTTAAAACTTTACCTGACCAAGAGTGCCATAAAATGTGCTCATAAGACATGTTGCTCGTTACTCAGGAAAGTGCCAAATACAGGGGGGTGGGACAATCCCCTTTGCAGATCAGGAATTGCCTGTCCCTGCTGCCCACCAAGAGAGTGCAAGATAGGACAAGCAACCCCGGCTCCAGTGCTGACATGACACAAAAGCCAAAGTCAGATGCTTTTATAAATAGTTTGTGTAGGTGCAGGCTTCATGTTTCTCCCCCTCAGGAGGCTGCAGAAAAAGCTGTAGTCCATCGAGCATCTCTGCACTAGGCGTCTGCACCGTGCAGTCAATCTATCAGCAGGAATTTGGGAAATAAGCACTGAATTAGCCCGATTGCCACTGACGCTAGCAAGTAACCATAAAGTGCTAGGAGAGCCACCAGTGCTTCAAAAAGTGCATGAAGAAGCTCTGGCTACCTGTCCTCAGGGGCTTCGCCACACGGGCAGATAAAACAAGCCAGGCACAAGATGTACCCTCATACTGTTTGCATGCCAGAAGCCTCTGCGCAGTAATTACAGCGATGCCTCGAAGTGTCCTAATTATCCAGAGCTGTCAGCGTTTCCCCTGCCCTCCCTCTGGGCACGGCACAAGGCTCAGTGCCTGCAGCTGCGGCGGGCGGGGGGCTGCGGGCAGTGCGGCCGTGTGGGCTCTCCCCAGCCACCCCGCTCCTCCCAGCGCACCCATTACAGAGCCACTCCAAGTTTTATTTTAATGTTACACCCAGTTCCTGCAGGCCTTAGAATGAATTATAGCCAGGAAAGGCATTTCCAGAGGACCCCTGCATGACGCTTAGAACACCACGAAATTAAATCTCATGTGGTGCTCCACAACGCTCCCTTCTCATAGCAGAGTGGCACCTGATGTTGCTGGGAAATACTTTTAAAGCTTCTAGGTGCTTTTTTCCCACCCTTTTGCAAAGTTTTCCAGATCAGAATTTTTAAGAGGAAACATTAAAAAAAAAAAAAATCAGCAAATATTTTTTTTTCCTGCTTTCTGTCGAAAGTTTTATTACTGACACACACAAACTCTATAGGAAAAAGATGTTGCCAGGCTCAGTCTGACCTGCTCTCCCACTCTCTGACCCGGCACAAGATTCGGTCTTCTTCCAAAGGTGGAAATCTTCTATTATCATTTTCCAGAGATAATTCTAGTAATGGAAAGGGTCATTTGAACACAGGATGCTGTGCAATGTTTTTATGCCAAAGGTATATAAGAAGAAGATTTGGAGAGGCAGGTGAAAACAAAGTGGCTTTCCTTGTAGGACATCGTGTTTCTATTCCCATCCTGTTACAGCTCACACTCGAATAAACGTGATCTGATCCATACTACCTTATCAGGCTAGTGTTTTAAACCATATGTTAAAATAGACTTATAGAACTCAAACCCATGAAAGAAAAAAAATCTGCTTCCTTTTTCTTGCTGTGTTTGTTCTCCCCGTGTGTCTAAATACAGCTTTCTTTCCATGGCAAATTACACAGATAGATAGCAAAGCTAATTAGTAGGAGAAAATGACTCAAGATATTAAATATTCTAGGGCAATACGTGGCAAATGAGATGCTGTTGAAGCTAGCAACTGTATTAAATACCATGGAGACAAACAGAAACCGCAGACCCTTTTCCTTTCTGATCCACAGGGGAGATGAGCAGGGCACGGACCCGGGCAGCCTGTCCTGCTGCACCCAGAGCATCGCACGAGCTCCCAGGCTCCACCACCGCGGTGGGGACCTACTGCCATCCGAGGGGGCCTGTGCTCATTCCTTTGGTAAGTCCAGAGATCACATGGAAATTAGGGGCTGGTGCCTGCTTCTCCAGGCACCGCGGGGGAATGGAGAGGCAGAGCCATCCTGCAAGTGTCCGTTTCAGCCCAGCCTAATTGGCTATGGCCTTTCAATCAGGCACTTCATGAAGACACTCAGGAGTGTGCCTGCTGCTCTTCTGCATGGGCAAACAGCAGATGATTTGAGCCACAGGTTAAGAAGGGATGGGCCACCCTCCTGCCATAATCAGCCCTCATCAATCACCACGTTCAGCATGGACATAGAAGGGCTGGAGTGCAGCTAACAAGACTTTGTCAGTTAAAAGCCGGAGCGGAGGGTATCACAAGTGTTAAAACACTCAATTTACTACAGGTGAAGGTAAAGCAATCTGTATCCCCATTGCTGGAGTCAGCTGAGGCGCGCCTGTTGCTGACAAATGTGGATGGACAGATATGTAAAGATGATGCGTCATGAGCTCTGCTGATGAGTTTACAGCAGAAGGCTCTGAATTCACATCAAATGTGTCAAAGGGTGACAGAACTACATCACACAAACTCTGGCAGTTTAATTTGGTGTCAGCTATTAGTGTTGACTTTCATCACTATTGCCGCTCAGTGTTTCTGCCAGCAAGGTGACATAGCCTCACAGATTGCTAAATTTCTTTGTTGTAAGAAATGGGGTTTGCTCACTGCACAGTAGTCCTCTAACAGAGGAAATCCAGAAGGTCAAAAAACTATTTTTCCAGGCTGCAGCACTCCATTTTGTGACCTAGACCTTTCATTACATTATTTTTGGTTAAGTATTTGATTGTGTCACTACACAGAAAATGTCCATGTCTGGTTTTTTTTGTTGTTGTTTTTGTTAATAATCGCAGCTGTTTGGAAAGGTCCTGTTTGTGTTAGGGACTCTGCTCAGCCTTGCTGGAATTTAGCAAATATACTGAAGGATTGTGGAAGTGAAGTCTTGAAGAACTGAAATTTGCATTCAAATCATTTTTGCTCATCAGATGAATGCTTTGGAGATGTTTTGGGGGACTGGCAATAGATCCAAAGTGTCAGCATTGCAGTCTCCCCTTTCCCTATCCCTTCTTCTTTATTATACTCTCCCCTTTCTCTTATTTATTTCTTATTTCTTATCTATTTTTGCTGAGTCTTGCAAATGGTTGAAAAAATGAGGAACAAAGCAGAGTAAAAGGAAGGTGAAGAACAAATAATCTACACTACTTGAAAACAGAAAAGGTTTTAGGGGACACATATCCAAATCCGAAACATTTCAAAATTGCTTACGCAAAGCAGTTTCCTACATCAGCAGAGCAGGGTGGGCATAAAAGAACAATCATTTCTTCCAGAAAGACTTAGGATGGTTGGTACCAAGTGGCAGCCCTCTCGAAACATGCAGCGTTAGCACATGAAGATGAACACTGCTATACCCCAGCGCCTGCTCCAGGAGCCCCTGCCCGGCTCACACTCACCAGGGGAGGCTGTTTGATTGGCACACAACGAAAATACCTGGCAGGGCTTTCAGAGACATTTTTGGTAAGTGCTCCTCATTTGGGTATTGCCAAGTACCCTGCAAAAGCAGACATTTCAGCTGGAGTTGCAGGCAGCCTGGCTCAACCTGGCTCAGTCACAGGTAACTGAGAGCATCCAGACCAGGAGGAGGAAGAGACCAAGGTCTGGGGTGCTGCTGAGGTTAAATGAAGCTTGTACCTGAACAAGGCCCAGCGCTGAAATATTCACAGGTTAATATGAACTTCAGAAGATGTAGCCGCTGTTTCTCATGGCAACCACAAAACAGGATCTCCAGATGTCTCTTTCACATGAACTCAGGTAAGAGGATGTGAAACGGCAGAAGTCTGAGATCACACCTGCAAGGATCAGCAAGACATCTGCAAGGCAAAGACCATGTCCTTGCCACCTCTCCGGCCCGCAGAGGAAGAACTCAGGTCCTTTAACACCGGCTGTGGAGGCAGGGGGCACCGCTGGGCCTCCTGTACGTGCTGCAGCTGAAACGGGGAGGAGTAGGTCCAAATATCAATGCCGTCACAATCAGCCAGACCCAGACCCAAGCCACTCTTTCATGTGTGATTTCCGAGTGATTTTACTTTCAAATCACCTCAGCTTTTCACTCACAGGCAGCAGCTTGCTCAAGCACAGCGGAGCTGGCAGCAGCCGCTCACGGGTACAGGGGCTCATGACAAAGCCCGGCGAGCCCTCAGCAGGAGCGCAGCCTTCTGCTGGGCCCACGCCGGGGGCGGCTGTGGTGCTCCCGAAGCTGGGGGTGAGAAAATACAGCTCCAGTTGCAATGAGATTGTTTAATACATGCTCTCTATCATTCACCAGCGCAGGTTTAAGCAGCACATAAGCCACTTTGACACAGCAATACATCACTCAAAAACAAAACCTGTGCACTCTGCACCAGGCATGGGCGGACGGATAGCTCATCAGAGGGAGAGAGTCTTTCATCAGCTGCCTTTCACTGGGTGATGACAATAATCATTTCAACATAGAGTACACAACCTAGAGTGATGAAGGCAGCAGAACACATCTGGCCTGATCTCTTTAATACCGAATATTTTAAAAACCTGAGAACATTTGTCGGTGAGGTTCGACACAATGCCTAAGCCATAGGAGAAAAGGTTACATTTATTAAAAGAGCCAGGAAGAAGGAAGACAGACTGCCTGTGGTAGGAAAAAGTGGCATGTGCTGCATCCAGCTCAGACTGTGATAGTAAGTCCACACTGGGGATGTGTGATGGTGAAAAAAAAAAATAAAGAAAGAAAGAAAAAAAAATATACATATATATACATATATAATATATATATATATATCTTTTAGCATCTGATCCAAAACTGACTGTAGTCAATGCACAACTCCCACGTATTTCTATAAGCTTTGGCTCAGTGCACTGAAGCTACAGCAGCCAACTGCTGTTCCACACAGCAATAGCCAGCCCCGAGACTGTGCTTGTCCTCAGGATGCAGCAAAACCCTGTAGCAAAGTGGTCCAGCATCATTACCACAATTACGGAGCGAGAAACGGGTACAGAGCAGAGAACTTGCTTGACCAAGGTCACCCAGAAGACTCGTGACAGCCACATCTGGAAACAGGAGAACCCCGAGCCCTTGGGTAGCATCCAAGTGCCTTTGGGTTGGTTCCAGACACCGAGCAAGCTGCCAGGTCCAGAGGGGCTCTGCCAAGCGTGATATTTCTCGCCAGTAGCTCCCAGGTCCCATATGTGTGCGACTCCAAGCCAGAATGGCACATGGATACCTCCCGGCCGCATCCTCAGCAGACAGTTTCAGTGCAGGCCTCAAGGATGGTTTCCTGCCTTTTCCCTACATCCACACTGTGCACAGGAGAAGGACTAAAGACATTATCCATCTCCTGTGCTAGCTAGCCTGGGATTATGGCAGAAAAGGCTACATGATGGGGCACTGAGGCATGAGCTTTCTGTGCCACCCAGACAATGAAATGCAGGAGAAAACAGCCTGAGAAGAGATTGGTCCTTAGCCTCTGAAGGGTGCACGTGTACTCACACAGCTGCTGGGATGGATTTCTCCTTCATGGGATGTACAACCTAGTGTCCCACAGAAGTTTACTTGCATTCCAGTTAATTGGCAATGGGTATCATTCAGGGTCTTGATGACCTTCTGGCAAACAGGAGAACCTCAGCACATCTACAGAAAAAGCACTAAAACAGAGCAAAATTATGTCTTCGGGTTTCTCCAAGGATTTTTTCACAGCATCATCTACAGACCTGTTCTCTGCCTAGCAGGGAGAGGTTTTCATTTTCTGTATTCACCGTAGAGCTTTTACTAAAAATCCTCTGTTAAAAAGTCTCTTAAAAGCACAGTTAAAAATGGATTAAAAATGAATTAGTGTATTTACTTGCTGGTCAGAAAAAAAAAATAGACCAAGAAGGGCATAATAAACAAGACAATACGAAGAAACAAAGCTAATTGCCAGCCTGGGAGAGGCAGGCGGCACATTCCTAGTAAGCTGTCTGTCTTAAACCCTCTGGATCAAAAAGTGATTAATCCTACAGACAAATGTAGCCTTGATGGTAGAGATACACAAAATCCCCTAAACAGAGCGATGTGGTGTTATACTTACCGCACTGAAGGCCGCAATTAAGGGGTCTTTAGCTCAGCCTTTCCCACCCTGATCCCCACCTTCTCGGACAGCACAGGTCTCCCCCCAAGAAACCCCCATGCCAAAGCAGGGAGGGGAAGGGAAGCAGTGCTGGGGGAGTTTCTATAGCCTCATTTCTCCCCAGAATCACAGAATTTTAACCCCATGTTTCTCGCTCAAAAGGGCCACGTGCCCATGGTGGGACAGGAGCAGGCAGTGCCTGCTGGCAGTGGGGCAGTTCCCCCGGGGGGGGCTCAGCCTGGCCCCCACCACGGGCTGGAGGGAGGGATCCCCAGCTCGGCTCTAGCAGCAGTGCTTGGGAAGCCTGAATTAACCAGGACTTCATTTTCCGTGTTACGTCTGGCTCTTTATTACGGTCTCGTGTTACCTTGTGCTCAGCTCTAATTATCAAATTATGCTAAGCAAAAATGTTTTCCACAGCACACTTCTGATCTCTGGCTTTAATTCGATTATCTCCAAGGCTCTCTCCATAAACACTCTCTCCCTCGCTTGTGCTTTTGCACGATCCTGGCTAATACCAGCAGGCTGCTGCCGGCAGCCCCGCAGAGCCCCGAGGGCTGGTCTGGGGGCAGCATCTGTCCCCAGCTCTGCAGCTCTGCTGGGCATGGGCTCCCCACCTTCCCTGCTGCCAGCCTGTGCCTGGGAACACCTCCCAGAGGCAAAATGTGGCTTGGCCCACCAAGAGCAGGTTTTATGCAAAAATGGGTATAAGGACGAAAACATTTTTGATGCTTTTTAACTTTTTTGTGTGTTTTTGTAAGACGATAGCAACCTCCTGAAAAGTACGCTTTAGGAATCAAAAGATGTTAGGTTAAATGCAGTCAGAAAATAAGACTTTCCTAATATTTACACATTTAAATGAAAATCTGTATTTAGTAGAAAAATAAGGTATTTTCTTGAAAACAGTCCTTTTAAACAAAGAACAGCTATTTCCCTCCTTAAAAAACAGAGTTTTGTGACTGGCTTTGCTGGTTTTTTTTACTCAGTGCATCTCTTTTCTAGTTTATTAAGCATTGTGTTAAGTGAATCCTTTTAGGCTCATCAGTACATCACTGGTACAATGCACTAAAAGGCTTTAGAAAACACATCACACTAAAAATATGGGTGCTAGAAAATGCTCTAGGCACTACATGGCAAAACACAGGCCTGAAAGTCCTGATCAGAAACAGCCCTGAGTTCAAGCTGCCGTCGCCTGGCCCAGCCCCAGCCTCCTGGCTCTGGCCCCCCACCCCAAGTGGGCACAGCTCACTGATGGAAAATTTAAAACCCACTGATAGGAAAATTAAAGTGGAAGTCATGGGGCCATGCGAGGGCTGCTCAGAAATACGGGGCTTGTATGTCCGATCAGCCACAAAAATGGGGCAGGTCAGTCCCGTGTACCCCGCGCCAAGGCTGGGGGGTTACTCAGGGCGAAACAAATGCATCGCTGGAAGTTACACTCCATTTGCCAGCCGAAACCAGGATCCTCGTGCTTATAAGTAAGAGCCTTGCTCTGTGTGGTGTAAGACCCTGAACTTTCCTGCAGCTCTGTGCTGCTTCAGATCCCAAACACTGCTAATCTACTGAAGCAACTGGAAAAGACGGTGGCTCCCAGGGGAGGAGGGCAGGCAGTGAATACCTCCCTGACCCCTACAGTTGCTCATTTTATGCCGTGAAACATGAAATTTGATTACTCTTATCATTAGCTTAGCTCACATAGCTACAAATGTTATTAGTAGCCATAAAATTATCAAGGCCCTTTTAAAATCCATTTTTAAAGAGTGTGTGACATGTATTAGCAGATCTGAAATCCTGATTTCAAATACCCCCACTCGAACATCAGAAACAAAATGTGGAGCTAAGCAACAGTGACAGGGCTCGAGAAGCGCTAATGAAGAGTGGTGCCATTGCCTAAGAGAAACATTACACATTATTAACACATTAGCCCACTAAGGCACTGTGCCAGCTGTAATAAGCAACCAATTTGGCATGCTAACTTAGATACACAGGACCATTCAGAAAACCTTCTTCCATTTTTTTCCTCCCTGGTGGACAAACACATGGTGCAACCTGTTTCCTTCCCGCTAATGCCCAGAAAATCACCGCTTAGCTGTGTCCTAATTCCTGCACACGGCTGGGCACTGCGCTGTTAGTACTTTGACACCGATCCTTCTGATGCAAGGTCCAGTTCACAAATTGGCTACATATATTACCCGTGCATGGGAGTGTGGGAGGGATAAATCATATTCATTATTCACATTCATGAAATTCCAAACACATGGGAAGTACTGATGGCGTCCTTGGGGAACTAGAAACAGCTTGTCAGAGATATCCAAGTAAAAGGGGTGCAAAATCAATTATGAAAGGAGGTGTTTCCTGCTCTAACAAGCTAATTACTGTACATCAAGTCACAAAGGGAAAACTGATGCTTTTTATTTTTTTAATGGAGGTGCTGTCAGATTAAATCAACTCGGAAGGACCACTGAGTTTAATGTATTCCCTCAGCTGATGCTCGCTTTAACACATTTACATATGCAAACACGTTAATATTCTGTCTGAATCCATGAAATAAGACTGACAGGGCAGAACCTGACAAAATGCTTGTGTGACCCTGCTCCCATGGCTTATTTACAGCATTTACAAGTGCCGGTAACCCCAGCTCAGACTGAGCATGATTGCTTGGGAGTCACCACAGTGAAAGCAGGAGCATCTCAGCAGGGAAATGACACATCCCTGCTGCTGGAAGGATCCATTTTAGGAGGTAAACCTAACGTATAAATTGCTAATGAACTATCCCTTCCTGTCCAACACAGCCAGCAGAACCGCAGATGGCTGGTTCCCCCGGGAGGTGCAGTAGGTGACGCTGGGTACTTGTCAGATGCCCCCAGGTTGTCAGCCAGGAGCACACTGCTGCATCGGGCTGCCTCTGGTGAGTGAGGGCTGCTCCCTCGGCCAGCACGTGCCCAGCAGGGCTCTGCAGTGCTTGCCCCAGTGCTTGCCCAGGACAAACGTGATGCTTCGCTGCTTCCTCCTATATCCATCTGCCCAGACCCCTCTGCCTTTCCTTACACACCCACAAGCCTCTGAAAGCCAGCAGTCAGCAAAAGCTCCTGGTGCCTGCAAGCCTTTGCATCAGAAACGGATGCTCACCTGTGTTAGGGGTCGAGGCACTAATGTTTCCATTCACTGCTCTCCGAAAGATTAATTGTTTTCATGCAACCATCTGAACCGGAGGCCAGGGGTTACACCCTGCCCACAGCGATGCTGTGTACGAGCAAATACCCAGAGAGCAGCGTGCAGATGAGGGCTCGCACCTCTCCGGCATCCAGCTGCCTCCCTTATGCGATGCTTCCCGCAGCCCTGGGCAGGGTGGCAGGGAGGTTTGCATTGCCTGGCGTGCCCAAGAGCCCCATGCTGGGCTCAGCACAGAGTGGGTCGAGAAAAACCCACATCTACGGGACAGATAGCCAACCCTCAATCACTCAGAAAGCAGCTTCAGTGCTGTGGCTGGTCTCTCCAAAGCTGGTGGACAAGCCCCCCATGGACAAGCAACGTGAAAGGGGATGGCCCAGGCTGCACAATGTGCCTGCTGCAGCTCGCTGAGCGGCACTGCCGGGCTCTGTGTGATGGCTGCACCCAGCTGTGCCGATCCGCTCCCACCTCGGAGCTGACTGTAGCTGAAAGACAGATGACCTGTTATATACTCTCTCACCTTTAACCATTCCCACATGATCAGAGTGTTTCTGGGGTATAGGTAATAGGTCCAGTCTTGAAGTCTTTATCAGGGCCAGGTTGTCGCTGGTCCCTGCAACACCAGGTGTATGGGGGATGATTAGAAGGAGCAGTCAGATTTCCATTTGTTCAGAGCAAAGACAGGAGAAATTTCCGTGCTTGGAGGTGGTAACAAGCTGCTTTCTACTGTACTCTTAAAGAGCTTCAGCATCTCTCACTGTACCCCATGCACCTGCAGAGCAAGTCAGCAGAGAAGGCTGCACGGCCCAGGTGTTGCAGCTTGGGCACTCTCACACTGCTCCTTCTGAAGAAGAACACAGTCAAGCACTCCGCTGATCTGTATTCAAGCAAAACTCCCAGCCTAGCTCCGCATAAGTGCAAAGGGAGTAAAGATTCAAAACCTGGTCCGAGATGGGTCAAGCATCTGTTTGTTTATCTGTTGTCTTCTCTTCTACTGAGTAAGCATGGGCAACACTAAGGAAACCATGTCATTCATAAAGTGGATTGATGTCCTTGGAGCTGTTCAGCTCCTTCTTGAGGAAAATGCACAACCTGTGTCTTACACTCAGATGGATTCACTGACTTGTGGAATTTATCCCTTGATACCATTGTCTGACACAGGCTTTCCTTCACACACACATCTGCAGACAGCAATTTCCTATTACAGATGCTGCCCATCACCTCCATGTTCCCTTCTTCCACTCACAAGAAAATCAGATGTGGGCACTTCAGAGCAATCTGGGCAGCTAAGGGAGCCCGGCCAGGACCGGCCTGTGGTTCAGCACAGCCCAGAGGACATTTCTTGTGGACAAGGCTGTGTCCAACCAGCAATGCCAGCCAGCATGCTGTGAGCTGGGCCAAAGGCACACGGCACTGCAGAGCCCTTTTCTCCAGCCTCCATTTCCTTGGTGCTCCTGCAGCGCCCAGCACAGAAGCAGGCAGTGATGTTAATGGGGATGGGCAGTTCTTGCAGTGAGCTGGGGTGGCTGAAATCCCCAACAGTGCCTCCCAGGACAGCCCATATGCTTGCAGGCAGGTGAGCCAATGTTGTCAGATGCACTGTACAAGGGCAGGTGGGAAAAGGGAAAAATAAAGAGAAGCTGAACTGATGGGCATTTCAATCCCTGCCTTGCTGGGCAATGTCTGCTTGCTCCTCCACGGCCAAAGCAGATGAGTTGGGCCTCCGGCAGCTCTCTGAAGAGCCTGTGTTGGCCCTGCACACTGAGATGCACTCTCCAGTGAAGTCCATCCCCTCAATAAAGGAAAAAATGGAGAAAATGGAGACATCTGCTGGGAAGCTGTCAGGTTTATTAGATACATGCGGGCTTGGGGACGGAGCAGCGGTAGGATCTCAAGGAATCTGAGCTCAAAGAAATAAAGGCAACTTCAAAAGGCACAAGCAGACTAGAAGAATCACTTAACAACAATATTTTTTTGCTGGCAATACAATTGAAAACACCTGAGAATCAAATCAGGATTCAGCCTATCCCCCCCCCTGGAATTGCAGCTGCTATCGATTCTGGGCACTAGATCTTAGGCAAGCTCCTCCGTAAACTCCTGACACCAGCCATTACAAGCGATCCCAGATGTGGAAGGATTTATGGGATCCCCACACTTTAAAATATGCACAGATTAGAGACCTTGCTAATTCTAAAGCTGGAGGGTGCCCACACCCCTCTGCTCCCCCCAGCACCAGGGTGAGGGCAGCAGTACCACCGGCTGGGCACCGTGGAGCTGCGGCACCTCCTGGACTGCCCCAGGGTGTCCACAGAAGGGGACTGGGAAAAACAAGCTTATAAATGTGATATTGCAATCCACGTGAAATGGCTGAGCATCTCCGGCAGGAAAGCTGGTGCCATTCACACAGCACCTGCAGCGAATAGTCCTTACCCAGAAGAGCTCTTTCTCCTGACTTGAAGTACCTCGCCATGTCACAGAGGAAGGACGGGCTCCCCTTCATCACATGCTGGAGGAGCCCAGGTGCTGGAACAGTGCCGTAACCCACCGGAGCTCCCCCATGTCCTGCATCAGCATTTTTGGCCTTTCCTTTCGACTTCCTTCTGCAGCTCCTGATACCACAGCAGAAAGGGGGAGACTGAGAGATAGGAACGGACAATTGTGGAAGAGAAAAACTGTGGAATTTGTAGCCTTTGCAAAGTACAAAACAATGTGAGAAACAAAGCTGTCAGTTTTCTCGGGCAATTAGAAGAGCTGGGTAAGAAATACTGCAGCAACATGGACCTCCCAGCCCAGTGTCCCCAGTACCAGTGAAGCAATTTGCATTGACTCCCATTGACATGAGATCAGCCCCTTCATGCTGCCAGAATAAATGAGGCCATTTGCAGTGGCAAATCCCAGCTCAGCCGTGTCCACAGAAGGCGACTTTTCTTCTGTGGCAGAAGGCAGCAGCGTTTCTCCTCACCGTGCATCTGTGTGAGCACTACTGCAAACAGCAGGGTCACTGCAGGCAGGTCGATGCCATATAATTTCCTTGTTATTTGTCTATAACAAAACAGTAGTCTTTAAAGTAAGGAAAATAAAAGCTACCTGCTTGGAGAGCTGTGCGTGCAGCCAATTGGTGGGGTTTGATTTTGGACAATGAACACAGCGAAGCCAGCTTGTGATCACGAATGGCTCTGAATTGTCTGTGAGGCCTCAAAACTAAGGATCGATATGTTGTCTGTCATGGTAAACATTTTTAAAAGATTCCTGCTTCATAGTCCACAGAAGAATTTGATTTCCATGCCTATTGAATAATGATAGATTTTATGACAGCAAATGTAAGATCTATCATGTGACTGGGATTAACTTTTGCTGATAATCTAATATCTGACCCTATAGCAAAGTAACTACTGCTGCACCACTCTTTTGCAGCCTTTCCCTCTCCCTTTGGCTGGATTCTCCCTCTCCTCATCACCTTGCCAGCCTGCTGCCACCTCCTCCCAGATAGAGCAGAGAGAGAGCACAGAAATACCACCCCCGTCCCACACATCTGAAAAACAGTGGGCTGGGAGGGCAGCTGAACCCTGCACTTTGCAGCAGCATGCAGGGAATGATTTCCTGTGCTTCTGTGCATTTTCACATAGAGACCAACATCCAGCCCACACATGTGCCACCCCACACTGTCTCCACACCAGGAGCCCCCTCCCAGAGGCAGCATGGTGTGCCAGGGCAGCGGCTACCCCACACTGCCCACCGAGCCAGGCACCAGGCTGCCGACCTCCTCCTCAGGACAGGGCAGTGCTTTTTGCTAGCAGGTGAGAGGCAGGGGCAGAATAAATAATAGATACCATAAGCTTCTCATTAACCAATTAACAGAGCTCGTAAACAGAAAGGCAGCTTCCCAAGGCCTGCTGCTTGGGGTGAGTGGCACAGCTGCCATATAAACACTTTACAACACCCAGGCTGATCCCCTACTGAGCTGTTTGAAGTCCCAGACCCCTGCACCACTGTGAGTAAGGTTTTCTTTTGCTTCTACAGCCTTCTAAGCTGAATAGCTTGTAAAACTGTTACAGCCAAGGGAATCAAACAGCTGCTCAAACCCTTCAGAAACAGTAAAGCTCTGCAATCACCAGCAAGCACTTGTGATGTGCCACCAGGCTGAAGGAGAAAACTGCTCTCCTTCAGCAGAGAACAACAAGTAAATCAACCAAGAAAGTGTACCAAATGCTGATGTGATGAGAGGAGTGTAATCTGTCCTCAAAACGAAGGCTGTGGGGTCCTCTTGCTAGGTGCTGCCCTAGTTTAGTGATAAACACTGTGGGCTCACTCAAGGCAGGCCTGCTGCGGGGCCAGGGCTGGTGATGTTAGCATGGGGGGAACCAGCTCTCCAGCCTGCCCACCACCCCCTGAGGCCTCTGGGGTCAGGAGGGTGGTAGGAGCCAGTTCCCCTTGAAAACTCCTTCCTTGTTGCCTTGAGCCCATGCCAGGAACCTTTTCCTTCCTGAACGTAGGTGAGAACCGCTCCAGGCAGCTGAGTGGGCCTGGTGGTGGCTGAGGCGGCCAGGGACCCTCTTGGAGGCAGAGCCTGGTGCACGCCGTATCTCTGCCTCTGTCCAGCCTCTTAGCACAGCAAAAATGAGGAGGCCTTTGGGGAGGCTCTCAGAAATTAGCCTGGCGTGGTAAGTCCCCTCTTTTGGACCCACCAGGCTCCCCTGAGGGAGAATTTTCCTGAGAATTTTTCCTGAGGGACAGGAAAGGGAAGCTTGCATTGCCCCAGCCACTTCTGGTGTAAACATTTACTTTAGATCGAGTGGCACATAAAGCAGAGAGGAGCTCTCTCTGGCTGGCTCCTAGGGCTGATAGTTAAATATTTATAATGTCCGAATTAGCATAGTGAAAGCTCAATTCATCAATTTGTTCTGCTCTGTCGGTAGGAAGGGGAGGGGTGGCACGGCGCCCCACAGGAGGTGCAGCAGGGGTGGGCAGGGTGGCTGCCCAGGCGAGGGGACTTGTTGCCCACTCCAGCGGGTCCGGGGCCGAGGCCGGCGGGGGGCCGAGCTGCGGGGATCCCTATCCTGCCCCGGGGGCAGCCCCAGGCCTCGGGGGAAGTAGTGGGGAGCAGCCTGGCCAGGTCAGGGGTGCCGGGGTGGGTGCGGGCTGCCCGGGAAGGGTTAAGGCTTTTCAGGCCGAAATCTCCCAACAGAAGGCAGGGTCAGCCTCGGAGCTGAAATTTAAGTGCTAATGACTGATGCCCTTCACCCCTCGGCTGCCTCCAAAGGCGAGTGCCCTGGATGAGCCGGGGCCGGAGAGCATTTAACATTTGAACTTCTTCCCGTCTGCGAGGCAGCAGGCCGTTGTGCGCGGGGTCGCTGACCCCCAGCCCCGCTCCCCCAGCCCCTCAGCTGCCTCCGGGCCCTAATTGAATGACAGATGGTCAGCGGCAGGAGAGGGCAGGAGCTGGGCCCCACGTCCCCGCCGCCACTGCCCACGCACCCACAGGGCCACAGCCGCACACCGAGGGGACTGGGTGGGCACAGGGTGCTCGGGTGCACCCCAGGGCCAGGCAGGACCTGGGGCAGCCCGAGCCCAGCAGCCTGCCGGCCATTCCCATCTCCCTGCCACACAACAAAGCATCGCCGAAATTACAGAACCCCGAGCAACGTTGGGCCGCAAGGCCTCCCACTCCTCCTGGCAGGGCCAGGGATGGGGAAGGCGAGGAGCTGGCTGCTCTGTGGGGCCTGGTGAGCTGCTGGGCCCCATGGGGCAGCCTGGGCAGGGGAGGCAGAGCTACGCCTGGCCCCTTCCTGCTCTCTTCCCCCTGGGGCAGCAGCTCAAGCTGCAGGGGCGACACAGGGAGGCACAGAGGGCAGGAGGATGTTGTGTCCAGGGTCAGGGACACCACAGGTGACAGAAAGGACCTGTATGGCTGCAAAGGGGGCAGTGGGAATGGCTCTCGGGGGGGGCAGATCCTGCCCCAGCCTCCCTGCCTGCCACCCTGCCAGCTTCCCTGCAGACAAAGCCAGGGGCGGCCAGGGAGGGCCCTTGGGGGGCTGGGGCTGTGCGAGCGCAGCCCCCGCTGCAGCCCGCTGTCCCTTTAACAGAGAGCCGTGATTCCCACAATTACTGGGATTACAAGGAAAGGGTTATCGATTTGCAGCCTGCACTGTGTGATCAGCGCCCGGGCGGCCCTCCCGGCCCACCTCTCCTACTGTAAGCACGAAACCATTTATAAATGTTTTATTTCACTGATCGCCTCACCCTTGCTGCATAATAATAACCCCGGCAGCATGGCGATATATTCGCTCCCCCTTTCCCCGAGCCCGCAGCCTGCAAAAGGCACCAACATGATATGCAGCAGCCCCTGATTTGTGTGTATGTTTTAATTACCGCCGGAGAAACCTGTACACAAGCATAAAAAAGGGCGAGGGGAAGGGAGAGCAGGCCCACACGGAGGAGGCAATGGCAGCCTAATGCACCGCTGGCTGACAGCGACTTCCGCTCAGGCACCTTCTCCAGATCGAACCCTTCGATTGTAACTGAAACAATTTGCATACTGATTCCTCTCATAGCCTCCCGATCCATAACCAGCCAGGCAGCTATTCAAATGCAAGTAGCATCCCTAAATGCAAGGCTAGACTGACCAAAATGCGCTGTCCAACAAGCAGAAGGAGAAGAAAAAAGCCCTTGATTATTATTTCTATTTTTGTTCCTTTTAACCTTTAAAAGATTTAGCTGGAAGCTGTTTGTTTATGACTGGGGATGTAAGGGAGAGAATTGATCCTGGACTAGATCCCTGCGCTGGAGAGATTTTTGGTTGTGTTTTTTGGTGATTTTTTTTTTCTATTTTTATTTTTATCTAAGCTGCAAACTGAGGCTCTTTGGGGGGAAAAAGAGGGTCTGTCCTCTCTCCCACCCCCTTCCTCCACCAAAACCATCCCAGCTCCTGCAGACCCAGGAAATACACAAATTGCTGCCTGTGCCTCTGCCTCTGGTGCATGTTGGGCTGATGAAGAACGTGTAATTCTGGCTGTAAATTCTTGCGTTTAAGTTGGTCCAATAAAAGATCTCTCCTACACCTTGTGAGGGTTTGGTGCTTTATTTTTTAACGGGACTGGCGTGGCAGCCGCGGCGGTTGCATTTTTTTCTTCTTCTTTTTCCTCTTTTCGTTCTCATTTGAAATTATGCAGATAGATTTTTTTTAAATTTTTTTTAAATATATTTTTTTTTATTTTTTTTTTTATTTTTTTTTTCTCTCCTCCTAGGGGGGCCAAATCTAGGAGGCGAGCGCGCATCGGATGCCCGTCCCAGCGGCGTGCGGAGCCGGCGGGGGTAAGCGTGCCCGGCGGGGCACGGAGCGGGCGGAGGGGCTGCGCGGCCGGGCCGGGCGGGGCGCACAGCGGCGGGGGCGGCCCCGCGGGGGGAGCGGGGCCCGCGGCCTCCCCGCCGACACCGGGGCCGGGATGCGCCGACACCGGGGCCGGGGGGGGGGCGGCCTCGGCCGGCGCCTCCGTGCTGCCGGAGCCCCGGCGGCTCTCCGCGGAGCCGGGCCGGCCGCCCCTCCGCTCCCCGTCCCCGCCGCTCCGAGCAAGCCCGGAGCGGGGGGGACCCTGATCGGTGCCGGAGCTCGCCCAGCGTCCATGTTCGGGGCTGTTCCTGGCGAAATTCCCCGCGAACGCCTCCGAAATCGATGCGGAGAATTTTCCGCTAATAAGGGGCACGCTTTTATTTCAGTTCGGATAAGCAGCGGCAGGGCGGATATCGCGGGTCGGGGGCAGTCGCTGGCTGCTCCCCCCGCAGCTCCGTGCACTGCAGAGAGCGGCGGCACGGCTGCTGGGCGCGGAAATAAATGGAGGGGCCACGCAGATATTTTATTATTTAGCGACAGCTAAGGAAAAGCTTTCAGGATGCTAGGGAACTGGCTGGCTCTCCGTCTCTCTAAAATTCCCATTTGCCTTGGGCTACGACCTGTTATCTGACCTTTAGACACCCCCGAAGACGAGCGAGTTTTGCTTTGCAAACAGCAATAATGCGGCGCGGGGGCAGCGCTCCGGGGGCGCAGCCTGGCCCTTGCCCCTCGGCCCTCACGTGGGTGCCGGAGCTGCTTTCGGGTGGGGGGGTTGGGGGGGGTCGGGTGCTGCCGGGGTGCCACGCTTTCATTTTGGTTTCATTCGAAGACATTTGATGGTTGTAGATCTTTCTCTGGTTTGTTGCATCACCACCACAGCTCACCCCTTAAAACAGTAATTCAAGATGTAAGTAAAAGTGTTTTCATTTTTATTGATCCTGCTAACATCTTTCATTACCCAACATGTAACCACAACAAATGATTGCTCATTTGATACGGAGAATTTTATCGACGCTCTCCCCGGGCGGGGCGCGAAGCCCAAACGCCGGCGGCGCAGGGAGCGCGGAGCAGGGGCAGCGCACGGCCGGCCCCGGCCCCGGCCCGGCTCCCATCGCCGAGGCCCTTTCCCGGCCGAAATTCGAGGAGCGAACCCGGGGAGGGCCGGGGGCAGGCACCCCCCCAGCGCGGGGCCCGGCGCGGCCCGACGGGGCGCACACGGCGGGCCCGGGGCCGCGGGAGCGGAGCCTGCCCCGGGGCCGGGGGGGGCGCGGCCGCCGTGGTGGGACCCCGGCCGCCCCCTCGGGCCGCCCCCTCGGGCTCTCGCTGCCCCCGGCCCGGAGCTTTCGTTCCCTCGCTGCGAAACCCAACAAGTAGCGGGAGGCGAAGCTGCCGGGCACCGCCTCGGCCGCCGCAAGCCTGGCGCCCGCTGGCTTCGAGCGCGTTGAGAAACCAGGCTGCCTCCCTCCCTCTCTCTCCCCCTTCTCTCCCTGGTTTCCTTTTATGCGCTAAATAAGTCCTGAATAATAACAACAAAAACATTTTGCTTTAAAAAATAATGAATACATTAAAAAGAAAAAAAAAAAAGAAAAAAAAAAAAGAAAAAGAAAGAAAAAAGAAAGACAAAAAAAAAAATTAACGAACCTCTCGAGTTAACAAGGTCGCTGCAGAACTGGGAGCTCCATACGGTGCGGAACAGCGGGTCCTGTTTCATTTGCGTGGCACCTTTCGGCTACCGGCGTGAGAGGTTTTTCTGCCATCAAACAAAGCTACTCTTTTAACTCTCTTTGAGAATGGTATTTTTGTCGTTAATACTAGAAGGGAAGGCGAGTTGATGAGGGAGAGGCTGGAAGAATTGGTTTCGATGCAAGAGAGTTACAGTGAAATTAAACTAGGTGGATTCTTTATTAAATGATTTTCGGTCTTCTGTGTTTTTATGAAAATAAAAGGCAGCACTTTGTCATTTTTAACAATGTAAGTAGCCAATAAATCTAATTTTCACATTGATTTCTGTAGGAATTAAGTGATATCTACACTATCTGCTGTGAATTGTTTTTGGAAACAAGCGCGACTTTCTCCTGGAGGAAGGTGTTTTTAAAAAATAATAATTACAAACATATTTCCCCAAAATATCGCTTATAGACAGCAGCTTTTTAAATCGCGAAATGATGTTATCTACGAGCCAGGTTCTGCATATCAGAGCCTGCATCTAGACAAAGAGTTGTGGCACGGGCGCTGGGACAGGCACGGGATGGCAGCGCCTGCTGGGCACCACAGCCCCCGCACCCAGAGCCGCGGGCCGGGGCTGCTGCTTCGGGCGCTGGGAGGGAAGAGAGTGAGAGCATCGCCTCCGAGCACCCGGCGGGAGGAAGAGCATCTTTCCCTAAATAATAACCCCGATTAATAGCGCTCGGTAAAACGCTATTGATCTCCATTGTTTCGCAGCCCGAGCAGGGCTGTGTATTTGAATATACACAAGCACCCGGCGCCGCGGCAGCCCCTAGCAGGGCGCTGAGCCGCGTTTTGTGCCGGGGTAAAACGCCGGGGAGAGCGGCTGGGGCAGCAGGAGCCGCTCCTCTGCGCCGCCAGCCCGGCCGCGGGGCAGGGCCGGGGCCCCGACGGCGGGCACAACGCCCCCCGCACGCCTGGGGAGGGACGACCCGGCACGGCACGGCCCGGTTCGGCCCCGTATGGCCCGGCTCGGGTCTGCCGCGGAGCGGGCTGGCCCCGGGCCTCTTCCCCTCCAGGCCCTGTGCGCCCCGGGGCGGCAGGAGCGGGCGGGGGCTGCGCTCCCCCCCAGCCACCACTCGCCGGTCCCCGCCGGTCCCCTTGGAAGCACCGGGAAGCGGCCGCAGGGCCCCGTCGGGGCCGGGCTGGCCCGAGCTGGGTGCCAGTGGCACAGCGGGTGATACCCGCAGAGCCCCCGCCCTGGCCCGGGGCAGGAGCCACCCCCGGGCCCCCCCCGCGCCCGCCGGGCCGCCCCGGTGCCGGTGGCTGCGGCGGGGGCAGTGCCGGCCGGTCCCAGCCTGCCCGCGAGGAGCCGGGAGCGCAGGGCTCAGGCGCATCAAACTACCAGAAGTCATTTATCCGGTTTCATAAATAACGTCCTGATTATCTCCAGCCCCCTTAATTCATGCTCCTGTCCGCTTGATTGCGGGGTTTCAGCAGATAAAAAGTTTATAAGTTGGTCGGGTTCTTGTTTTCCTTTTTCCATCATTAACATCATTAATATAGGCTATCAATAACCCTGTCGTTTGGAGCATAGCTTCACAGTATTGATCTGCGCGGCTATTCATCTCTGCCATAGAAGACACGGAATAATTTTCGCATTACAGTAGCTTGGATTTGCTTTTAATTCATATTTAAAGCTGCAACTGGCTCTGTGGAGCTCTCTGCGAAAGACTAGAGGCGCCTAATTAATAATAAGTTAGAAACGAAGGAAGGCACCAGCGGATAAATAATTAATACAGACATCTCTGTCTCTTTGAATATTGCTACTTTAAAAATTTAGACTTACCAGGGCCATACTGTAAGTCTGCAAGTTATATTGAGGAGATGATTTAAGAAAGCTATTTTTTTTTCCTGAAATACAATGCTAAATTATTTACGGTGTTTTGCAAGCTTCCCTAAGTTCCTTCATTACCAAGCGCTGCGGTTCGCGCCGGGGGGGCGGCAGAGCGCGGCTGCAGAGGCGGCTCGGGGCGGCCCGGCCGGGGCAGCGCCCGCAGCCCTCGGGGCTCGCCCCTCGCCCCCCTGCGCGCTCCCCGGCCCCGGAGGGACCCCCCCGAGCCCTCCAGCCCCCGAAGCCGGGAGCCCGGGCGGCGGGGAGCGGGCTGTGCCCGGCCCGACGGCAGCCCGGCGCCCTGGGGCGGGCAGCGGGGGCTGTCTGGCGGGGCCGGGACGAGCCCAGCCGCCGCTTCCCGGGCTGCCCGCGGCTCCCCCGGGACTCAGCTGCCGCCCTGGCCAGGCGAGGGGGCCGGGGGTGGCCGGAACGGGGCGCGGAGCCGTGGCCCTGCTCGCCCCGTCGGGGCCGGGCGCACGGCTCCGTTCGAGAGCCGGGGGCCGGGGCTGCTGGGGGGGTCGGTGGGGGCGGATCCCCCGCCCGGGCCCTGCGCTCTCCCGGGCTGGCACCCGCAGCGAGCCCCCCGCCTCTCCCCGCCCTCCGCAGCTTGCCCTGAATGCCCGGCCCTCCCCCGCTTGCCCCAGCCTTTAAAGCCCTCTTTTCTCTGCCTGGCCCGTGACAGATGTATATGTTTTTGTCACCAAGCAAGTTTCCAAGAAGCTCAACAGGGGAAAGTCTGGAAAAGTTAATCCCCCCCGGCAGCTGTTGGCTTTGGGAGCCTCCGAGCGTCACCTTTGACACGCTCCCCGTGCGAGGGGACTTGGCAGCCGCGGCCGCCGCAAGCTGTCACCGCGCTGGGGGAGCGGGGACAGGGAGGGAGAGGGGCGCGGGGCCGGGCCGACAGCGGCGGCATGCACCCCAAAATGAGGGAGGGAGGGAAAGAGGAAGGAAGGAAGGAAGGAAGGAAGGAAGGAAGGAAGGAAGGAAGGAAGGAAGGAAGGAAGGAAGGAAGGAAGGAAGGAAGGAAGGAAGGAAGGAAGGAAGGAAGGAAGGAAAAGAAGTTAAAAAAAAGAAAAAAAGAAAGAAAGGAAGGAAAGAAAGGAAGAAGGAAAGGAGGAAAGAAGAAAAGAGGAAAGAAAGAAAGAAAGAAAGAAAGAAAGAAAGAAAGAAAGAAAGAAAGAAAGAAAGAAAGAAAGAAAGAAAGAAAGAAAGAAAGAAAGAAAGAAAGAAAGAAAGAAAGAAAGAAAGAAAGAAAGAAAGAAAGAAAGAAAGAAAGAAAGAAAGAAAGAAAGAAAGAAAGAAAGAAAGAAAGAAAGAAAGAAAGAAAGAAAGAAAGAAAGAAAGAAAGAAAGAAAGAAAGAAAGAAAGAAAAAGAAAAAGGAGAAGGAAATTGGAAGGGAGGGAAAGAAGAAGAAGAAGAAGAAGAAGAAGAAGAAGAAGAAGAAGAAGAAGAAGAAGAAGAAGAAGAAGACGAAGAAGACGAAGAAGAGCCCCATGCCCGGTCCGCCCGGTGTGTGTCCGCCCCGCCGGGCGCTCCGCGGTGCCCGGGGCCAGGCCGCCCCGTCGGGGCCGCGCCGCGTGTGCCGGCGCCGGCCGGGAGCTCGGGGCCGTCCCCGTGCCCCATCAGCTCGGCTTTAAAAAGCACACACACACAGACACACACACACACACAGACACGCACACACACACGCACCGCTATTCAAACAAGCAAAGTTGCATTTTAAGTCCGCTCTGAGTATCTGCTGATCAAATAAAGACTTAAGGGCGGTAACGATCACTCTGTTAAATACATGGTACCTGGCTGCACGAGCAGGAATTGATTAAAGCACCGAAATGAGCCCTCCCGGCGCTCCCCCCTCCGCCGCCGGGCCGGGAGGCTCCGCTCCGAGGGGAGCCCACGGCCGGGCCGCCCCGACGGCCCCGCGGCCCCAGCGGCGGCGTTCAGAGCCGGGGCACTGCGGGGCCTGGCGGGGCTGCCCCGGGCCCTTGGCGACGTCCCGGGGCTCCCGGCGGTCCAACCGTGCCCGGGCGCCGTCTTGGGGCCGCAGCACCACGGGAGCCCGCTCCTGTGCGCCAGCACCGGCGGCTTTTTCACGCCGGGGCATTTTGCTGCGAGGCTCGCCCCTAAGAGTAATGGGGAAAAGCCCTTTAGGGAAGGAAAGATGCAGGCAGGGTTGCGGAGCGGTGGCCGGGACTCGCCTGAGATCCGCAACCGCACCCCTGGGCGGAGGCGGTGTGGCCAGGGAGCCCCAAAATTGAGGCTGGATGTGGGGAGTGAACCTTTCCTGGGGAAAAATGGATGCTGCCCTTCCCTACAAATTCGAGGGAGTGACTCATATTCGCTATCATGTTCGCTTTGCCAACTAACCGTTAAAGGCGTGGAGATGAACTATTTTTCATTACACGGTAACCTGTATGCAGATGTCGGCTATGAAGAAGCTGGCAACGTTTCGATTAGACCCGTAACATCACCTCGCGTTGGCCTGGAAAGCAGCCGCAGCCGTTCGTCGCGGTGGTGAAATGCTCTGGATAGTTTTGTTTTGTTTTGTTTTGTTTTGTTTTGTTTTACCCCAAACGTTTCCTGAGACCATTAATTGCGTTTCAGGGCTATTTCTGCTTGAGCCGCCGCTACACCTTTCCTTACGTATCCCTCGCTATAAGAAATTGCGGCGTTGTTAACGTTAATATTGCCTAAATTCAGGGAGGTGGAGAGGGCTCTGGGGATGGGGGAGCGATCGGAGAGGCAGGAGAAGTGCGGGACCCGGAGGTATTTTTTAGCGTAAAATAAAACGTGGCGGAGCCTCGGGCAGCCCGGGAGAACGAAGGGCGGTGAGTACCGGGCGGCTCTCGGCGAGGTGCTGCGGCGGCCCCAGCTCCAGCACAAAAGCGTGCGGAGGTGTGCGGGTTTAGCGCCGGGAAATAACCGCACGGGCTGTGGGAACCCTGAATTTTTAGGGGAAAAGCCCCGATCCTGCCCGCTCCGCGGGCCGCGCACGCAGCGCTCCAGGCACAGAAAAGTTTCCTGCGAGCCCACCGACGGCCGGCGGTAACCCAGGCCCACGGGGACCCCCCGAGGGTGCCCATCCCGGGGCGGCACCGGGACACGGGGTCCTCCCGGGGCCCTGCCCGGTCCCGGCCCCGCTCCCCGCTGCCGGGCAGGGGGCGAAGGGCGCTCGGCAGCCGGCCCCGGATCCCCCCGCACGGGCGGGCGCTGCTGCGGCCGCCTCGGTGCCCCCCCGGCCGTGCCCTGCCGCGGCCCGGCCCCTGCCCCCCGCCGCTCGGCGCCGCGCACAGGCTGCGCGCAGCCCGGCCGGGCTCGGCGCTGGCCCCGGGCGGACAATAGGCACAGCTGCCCCTGCGCCCCCCATAAAGGCACCAGGGGGGCGGCGGGAGGCTGTGCGCCCCCTCCCCTCCCTCCCCTTTTCCTCCTCCTCCTCCTCCTCCTCCTCCTGCCGCTCTTTCTTTTGGGAGAAACCCATGGCCAAAGGGACGGGACGGGACGGGACGGGGCGGCACGGAGCGGGCCCTGCGGGGCCGGGCACGGCGCGGGGGGCGCACGGCGGGGGTGAGGGGGGGGGGGAACCGCCCCCCGCGGGCCCTCGCGGTGCCGGGCTAACGGGAACCGTCCCCGCAGCACCGGGGGGCGGTGCTGGCAGCCCCCGTCGGGGAGGGCACTGAGGGGGGGGCGCGGGCGCGCTCCGCGCCGGGGGCGGCGGGGCCGCGGCTCTGGGCGCCGCGCGCGGGGCTCGCCCCCTTAATAGGGGCGGTGACGTCACGGGGGGCGGGGCCGGCCCCGGGGCGGGGCCGGGGGCGTGGGGGGGCGCCGCGCGCATGCGCCGGGCCGGTGCGGTCGGGGCGCCGCGGCTGCAGCAGGAGCGGTGGCGGTGGCGGTGCGCGGGCGGGGAGCGCGCCGGGAGCCATGGGCAGGGGCGGCGAGGGACGCGGGCGCACACCCGGCGCGGCTGCGGAGCCCGGCCTGAGAGAGCGGGGGCCCTAGGAGCTGATCCGGCGGCGTCATCCACAAAAAAAAAAAAAAAAAAAAAAAATCCATTAAAAAAAAAAAAAAATCCACTAAAACCACCAAGCCAAAACCTCCCCGCGGGCGGCCGAGCAGCAGCGGCAGCAGCGCCGAGCCCCTCCCGCGGCCGCCCCCGCCGCCGCCGTCCCGCGGCCGCCGCCAGGAGCCCCGGGCCGCGCCGCAGATGGCCGTGCCGCCCGGCCGGCCGCACGCCCGGCGATGAACGCGCAGCTGGCGATGGAGAACATCGGCGACCTGCACGGGGTGAGCCACGAGCCGGTGCCCGCCGCCGCCGAGCTGCTGAGCGGCAGCCCCCACCACCGCGGCGCCGTGGCCCACCGCGGCGGGCAGCTGGCGGCCCACCCGCGCCCCATGGGCATGGCGGCCATCCTCGACGGCGGCGACTACCACCACCACCACCGGCCGCCCGAGCACGGGCTGAGCGGGCCCCTGCACCCCACCATGACCATGGCCTGCGAGACCCCCCCCGGCATGAGCATGAGCAGCACCTACACCACGCTGACCCCGCTGCAGCCGCTGCCTCCCATCTCGACGGTGTCGGACAAGTTCCCGCACCACCACCACCACCACCATCACCACCACCACCCCCACCAGCGGATCCCGGGCAACGTGAGCGGCAGCTTCACGCTCATGCGGGACGAGAGGGGTCTGGCGTCCGTGAACAACCTCTACACCCCCTACCACAAGGATGTCGCCGGCATGGGGCAGAGCCTCTCTCCGCTGTCCGGGTCGGGCCTGGGCGGCATCCACAACTCCCAGCAAGGGCTGCCCCACTACGCGCACCCCGGCGCCGCCATGCCCGCCGAGAAAATGCTCACCCCGAACGGCTTCGAAGCCCACCACCCCGCCATGTTAGCCAGGCACGGCGACCAACACCTCACCCCCACCTCCGCCGGCATGGTGCCTATCAACGGGATCCCGCACCACCCCCATGCCCACCTGAACGCCCAGAGCCACGGGCAGATCCTGGGCTCGGCCAGGGAGCAAAACCCTTCTGTAACCGGTTCGCAGGTCAACAGTGGAAGTAATTCAGGGCAAATGGAAGAAATCAATACCAAAGAAGTAGCTCAGAGGATCACCACCGAGCTCAAGCGGTACAGCATCCCCCAGGCTATCTTCGCCCAGCGGGTGCTGTGCCGCTCTCAAGGGACCCTCTCGGACCTGCTGAGGAACCCCAAGCCCTGGAGCAAGCTCAAATCCGGCCGGGAGACCTTCCGCAGGATGTGGAAGTGGCTCCAGGAGCCGGAGTTTCAGCGGATGTCTGCTCTGCGGCTGGCAGGTGAGCCCGCTGCGGCCCGGGGGGGCCGGCGCTGAGCAGCGGCCCGGGCCGCCCCGTGCACAAAGCCGGCCCCGGCCCCGGGCTCCCGGAGGGGCGGCGGGGGGCTCGGGGGCCGCCGTGCTCCGGGGCCGGCCGCCCGCCCGATCGCGTCCCTCCCCGGCAGGTGCGGCGGCGGCGGGCTCGGCCGCGGGGAAGCGGCCCCGAAAGCCGGCGGCTGCGAGCCCGGGCGGCGCGGCGGGGCGGCCCGCAGCCCCCCTGCCCGGAGGCTCGCCGGTACCTCCTTGTCCCGTTCCCAGCGCCGGGTTTGCGCGCACGCCGGCTGAGGCCGCCAGCAGCGGCAGGTCGAGGAGGAAATATTTGGTTTGGCGGCCGGGCCGGGAGCGGGGACCCGGGCCGGGGCACGGACAAATGCCGGGGGTCCCGGGGGTCGCGGGGAGCCCCGGGGCGGGCAGTGCGGCGAGGCCGGGGCCGGGGCCGGCTGCGGTCCGCGCCTGGGGTCGGTGCCCGGGGGCGGCGATGTCCCCGCAAACGCGGCGAGCCTGGCGTGGGAGCGGCGGCTAGAGAGACGCGGCCAGAAACGCTGTTGGCCAGGGTCGTTAGGTTATTATTTGGTTGGAACCGGTCGCAATTAGCACTAGCCCCTGGAGCTCGGCTTTCCTGCGGATGCCCCTGCCCGAGAGCAAGCGATCCGGGTGGTGTCCCCGCCTTGCTCCGGGACCTCGAAACACCCCAGCGATTGTGGGGTCGGTGTGCTCGGGGGGCACGGCGGCGGTATTGTCTGCTCGGAGACCCGAAGGAGCAAAATGTGTTTCCGCCCTGTTTTGTACCCGTTCTCCTCCCGCCTCCTCCCCAGGCCCGCCAGCGTGTGCTCCCCGTGCAGAGCCCGAGTTTAATATGCCGTGAGTGAGGGTTTGTTAATTAAGTGATAGGTCTCCATTAATTTGTCCCTGGAGAACGCGAGACAGTCAATCCGACTTGGAGCCGGGGTCACTGATCCGTTTCACAGACAAAAATAAGGGAAGGGCCAAATATCTTCCTTCTTTCAAACGCACAAACGTCCCTGCGCCTCCGGCTGGCACGACGGTGGGAACTGGGGGAACTGGGGGAACTGGGAACCGCTCCGTGGGCGGCTGGGACCTGGCTGGGCCCCGGCCGTGCCCGCAGCCTGGCTGCGGCTGAGCGGTGCCGGGGAGGGGACGCGGCGGGGACCTCGCTCTTCCCCCGTGCCGCGGCCGTCCCTGCCGGTGCTGGCTGGTGGAGGACGTTGCTCTCTTTGGCTTCCACTCCTGCGGAGTCAGTTTCAAAGGTCTGAGCTCGCAGAAAATGCCCGTTCCGCCTTCCTTTCTCAGCACCAGCCCCCGCCAGGGGTAAAACCCTCGTCTCGCTGGTGCTATCCGAGAGAGGAGGACGGGGTTTGTGTTTCCGATATCCCCTTAACGATTGCTAGGGCGAACTTTCTTCGATTTGGCGTGTATTTTTACGACAATTCGGTCGACCTGAATCTCCCTTCATTTGCATAGATCGATACTGGGAACAACCCCCCGCTTCGGAGCCTGCTGGCATCCCCTGCCTGGCGCTGCCGGCCGGGGAGCGCTGCCAGCCCCGCCGGGGCGGTGCTAAGAGCTGGGACGGAGGCGGCCGCTGCGAGGTCCGGGGAGACCCACTGCGCCCCCAAACCGCCCCCTTCCTCCCGCCACCCCTGTATATGCGGGCAATACGTCTAGGGAGACATCATCCTGCTATTCTGCCTCCCCTTAGCGCTGCAACCCGACAGCTGGCGCTTCAGACAAGCGGCCTCCCCGGGGCTAAAGCGGGCCGGCAGCCCGGGGCCGGGGGGGGGGGTCGGGGAGGGCCGCCCGTGCTGGGGGGTCCCCGCAGCGCGGCCCCGGGGCTGCCCCGCAGCGCGGCCTCGCGCGGCCCCCGCGGCACGTGCTCATTTGCATAGCGCCGCGTCGCAGCCAATGGGGGCGGCCCCCGCAGCGCGCCCCCGCCACGCCCCGCCCCGCGGCCCCCGCACGGAGCATCCCGCGCGGGTCGGAAACGCGCTGAAACCCGCCCCGGCGGGGATGGAGGCGTGAACAGCAACCCCAAACACCACAAATGACTCCAGGCGACGCGAATTAAATGTCACGTCCCCGTTATAACTGGCCCCCCGGCGCTCGGAGCGTCAGCAGGCGGAGAAATGCCCGGCGCAGCCCCGCAGCCCTCGCCTCTTCCCAGCGCCCGCAGGCAGCAGCCGGGAGGCGGCCCGGGGAGCGCAGCCCGGGGGGGTTTTAGGCCCCGCGCTCCTGCCCGGCGCTTTATCTCGAGTACTGGCCCCTTGCAGCCATCCCTGGGGGCTTCCTACCTCCCAGATTACAGAAGCTCCGACAAATAGAGGAAAAATTGGTAGTTACATGGGAGCGGGATTGAGGTCTTGACACTTCCCGGGCTGTCTCTTGAAATGTAAGCAGAACTGCTAATTGCGAAGCTGACCTCTTCCAGCCTCCATCTTATTCATCCCATCTTCTTTCCCCTCTCTGTTCTCTTTTCCTTTGTCTGTCCCCCCTCGCTCCCCCTTCAGCGCTGAATATTTATCTATTTGCCCGTTTCTCTCGGAGTTATTCTTCCTGCCCTCCCCCCGCCTCTGCTGACATTTGGAAGGGCAGCGAAGGGATCCCGAAAAAGAAATGCAATTCCAAGAAAACGCACGGCCCTTCCGCAGCCTACTGGGATTCGGGAGCGGGTTCCTTTCGGGTTATTTTCTAGGGGAGGAGGTGACAAGGGAGGGATAAAGAAGGCCAAATCGGACTCCTCTAGTGCGGGAGGAAACCAGCTGCGCCGAGCCGGGAGACGTTGGAAAGGCGCTGCCCGAGGGCCTCGGGAAGTGCCCGGTGCTGAACGAGGGGACCGGGGCAGGGGGCTCCGAGAGTCCCCCCGGCCTCGCTGCTCCAGCAGGCGACAAAAAGAGGGAGCGGGAGCCCCAAGAGCCGCCTCCGCCGGCCCTTCCCGCTGCCACGGGGGCTTCCCGAGCCCGGCACGGGCCGGTGGGAGCGGGGAGCAGGTGGCGGGGCTCGGAGGGGGGCGGCCCGGCCCGGCCCGGCCCTGCCCGGCTCCCTTCGGCCCGGCTGCTCGCTGTGCTTCTGCGGCCTGGCTGCCGGCTGCCGAGCTCGCGTCTCTTCCTCCCTCCCCTTCTCCTTCGTCCCTCCCAAATTAAATCTCGGCTTAAGCGAAGGCTGGGAAGTCGGCGAGAAATCCTCACCAAATTAACTGTAAGGAAATCGATACGGCAATCAGAGCGTTTCCCACGTTAAGTATGAAATCTAAGGAGCGCCGCCCGCCCCTCTTGCCCCGCTGCCGCCCGGCCTCAGCAGCAGCAGCGGGCCGGCCGCGAGCGCCTCGCTAGAGCCCGTCCGACGGCCACCGGCGGGGCTGTGCCCTAGCACCGGGGGAGCGGAGGGCAGCGACCGGGGGCTTCGCCGCCCGCACCCCGGGGCAGAGGCCGTGGCAGCGGCCGGTCCGCGCGTGCTGGCCCCGGAGCGAGGTGGCGGGGCCGAGGGGCGGAGAGCGGCCTTGCTGCGGGATTGCTTGAGGGCCGCTCGCCCAGCACGGCGTTTGCCCTTCGTTAATGTTTGCCCAGCGGGGGGTGGAGGAGCGGGGCCGGGCAGCGGGGAGCCGCGTTCCTCTGTGCCCGGTCCCGGCACCCCCGGGCCCTTTGCTGGAATTCCCCGCCGTGTGGCGAGGGGACCCCGGCGGGCCCCGTTCCCCGCTGCCACCCTCGCTGCCAGTTGGACAAAGCGGCCTCGGAAGCGCTCCCGCCCCGTCTGCCCGCGCCGCCCGGTGCCACCGGGCTCCCGCCGCCTCCCGTTCCCGGGGGCTCTGCGCCATCTACTGACCGCCGCCGGAGCGGGCCCCCGCACCGGGCAGCGGCGGCTCCCCCGGGCCGGGACACAGCCCTGGGACACGCAGGGGGCCGGGGCGCCTCGGTGTGGGCTCCCGGGACAGCTCTGGGCCGCGGCCCCGTTCGCGGCTTGCCCGGGCGGCGCGGCCCGCGGCGGCTTCAGCACTGCGGACAGTTACCGCCGGCACGGCACGGCTCGGCACGGCTCGGCACGGTACAGCACGGCCGGGGGGTTTCCGTGCCGCCTGCAGCGGGGGAGAGGCCCCGTCGGTGATGCTTAACGGCCCCGGGCACTCGGGCTGTGTGCGGAGCGGCGGCCCCCGGAGGGCTCGGTCCCCGGCCCGGTGCGCTCCCCGAGTGCCTGGGAAGCGGAGCCTTCGGCCCCCGGGCAGCGGGCGCCCCGGCTGGGAACGCTCGGCAGAGGAAACCGAAGCCTTTTCCCAGCCGCCCCGAGCCCCGCCAGGCGGGCCAGGACGCTCCGTGAGCAGGGCCGAGGAGCCGCGGGGCACCGCAGCTGGGAGCCGGCAGCTGCCAAGCGCCACTTTACGCAGCCGGGAGCTGCTGGAGAGGTGCGAAATCGGCTGGAAATGCACGGGCTGGGAAGGCCGCGGTGGTGCGTTCCTGAAGGCAGCTCGGGCTTTGTCTCGGGCAGCGTTCTCCCGTCCCCGGTGTAGCAGGAGGATCCCCGCACCCTCCGCACAAGGGTTCTCTGCGAGGCACACCGAAGGGACTCAGGCTCAGGAGCTGTTGCTGAAGTGCTCGTGGCTTTCATCAGATGAGTGCAGGCACCGGCGCAGTTTTTCCTGAGTGTCGAGGGAGGACCTAGCGTGGCACCCCGTCGGCTATTTCCGTGACTACTGCACTCCTGCACGATCAAATCGATAAATGCTGATTTTCATTTCGACCATCAATCCATCTGGATGAATCGTATACTGATGGGGAAGAGACCGGTTCTTGCTGAAATTCTCCCAAAACGCGCCTTGCCCGAGCCATTCGCGTATGAGGAAGTCAGTTTCGTGATGCCAAGAGAACGATTCCTAGAAGCAATATTAGATTAACGGTATTTGGGATTTTCCCGTTTCAGGGCTGCAGGAACGCTCCCGGGTCACTCCTCGGGCACAGCCCCAGTGGCAGTCGGAGCGTGGCAGGTGCCAGCTGCGTGGGGGGCTGCAGGGGCTGTGCGCCCCCGGAGAGCTGCTGCTCGCAACAGCCCCCGGCGGTAAACCGGAGAGCACGGGGCCAGTTCCTGAGCGAGGCCGGCAGAGAAGTTGCGGGGCGGCCGGTCCTTTCCTGGATGTTTTCAGAGCTCGGTGGCACTGCCTGCGGGGGTCCCGCACCCGGCTGCCCCGGTGCCCCCGGGTGTAGGAACTCGGTTGTGACTTCCCCGGCGTTCTTCTCCTTAATTTCTGGCTCTCCGCATATCATCGGAAGTGACCAAGGGCTTCAAAAGCAGCGGAGGGGAAGCGGGGCCGGACCTCGGGACACGAGCCCGAGCAGCCGCCCGGATTGCTGAGCGCACCTTGCTGGCCCTTGACGTCCCGGGGAAGGGTTTTGGAGGATGCCGCCGCCTCCACCGCCCCGGGACGGGGCCGCAGCAGCAGAACCCCGGGGCGGGGGGACAGCGGCGGCACCGCACCCGGCGGGAACGAGAGGACGCGAAGCTGCCCGTGGGCGGCGGGCCCGGTGCGACTCCCCTGTAAAAAAAAATCCTTAACGGGGGCGGAGCGGTGCGGTGCGGTGTGGAGCGGTGCGGAGCGGTGCGGAGCGGTGCGGGGAGGTGCGGCGCGGCGCGGCGCAGCAGCGGCGAGGAGAGGTCGCCACCCAGGGGCCGGCCGCCGCCAGCGCTCGTGGGCGCGTCGGGAAGCGCTAACGTGATTAAAATATTGATGCAGTCACAGAAATCGTTCATTAAGGCAATTTAATCTTTGCTATTAAATGTCCTTTCAATTCATTTGGGGTAATTAAGATGCCGTTAAAGTGATTAAATCCTAACTACTTATGCTAGACAAAGAAATATTTGTCACGGTAATATGGTTAACTAAGGACCCAGCGAAAGAAATGAAACGTTTGCTTTAAATGATATCGTAGGACGATCGGGTGCTTTGCCCTGATTGATCCACTTAGCAACAGGTCCTGCAGTGGCAATGTCAGCTCATGCGAGCGGTTACAGACCCGTCAGCACCGTAAGTTTGTGGAAACCCCAGCTTCCCAACGCGTTGAGTCAGCATGACTTAGATTCCCTTTATTATTCCAGCGGCAGCAAATTAAGGTCACCCATTTTAATACAGCACACAGCAGTGAGATGTTTGCCAGTCACGGTCTCAGCTGGGGTCTTTATGTTGGCAAACTGCTGTCCTTCTTTGAGCTTCCCATATAGAAATGGATTCAACTCCTCTTGCATTGTGAAACAACAACAGGGAAATGCTGCCTGGCTGTGACAGCAGAGAAGTTAGATCCACATCAAATGACCTCTGAGAAGACGGAGACACCCACACTCTGAATAAGTGTGAATGCAAATTCCCAGAGAGACAAAATGCTGAGTGGTGCCAGGAGGGATACGAGGACACTCAGTGTGTGTTCAGACACTTCGGTATAGTCTGTGTTCTCTTCAGATGAAAGGGGAGAGTTTCGGGGAGCCAGTGTCACTTGTGCGGGCTTTCATCAAGCACAAGGGGCAGGCCTTGTCCTGCCATGGCTGGAAGCTTTTGGGGGTCCATCTGTGCTGACTGCTGCCACTGGAGCACGTGGCCATGAGCTGCGCATACAGCACTGTGCCCAAGGGATCCCGTCTGCCAGGGCCCATCGAAGGCACGGGGCATGCAGGGGCAGTGCTATGCAGGGTGAGTGACACATGGAGCTGGAGCTGTCCATCCAGACCAAACAGATTTGCCTGCTTTGTGTTCATGTGGGGAAGTCAGAGGTCAGGTAACATGTCTGACAGGCTGCTAATCTTGTTCTCATGTTCCCAAAATACAAAGTTTTTGATGATTAAGAAAGATCCATTATTTGTGTGCTTCTCTGCATGCTCCGGAGGTGTTTTTCTCATGATAAGGATAGAGCTTATCACACTTCATTATGTATTATCGTCACTATGGATTTACCATAAACTTTTGGCTACTTGCTTCCACTGAGCTCCTGCAGCCAGTGTGATTAGGACTATCTCTGATGTCCAAAGTCCTTACACAGGAGTCCTTTCAGTCTCCTGTGGAAATCCTGCTGCCTTCCCCACCCAAAGGTAGAGCCTCCTTCAGAGGAATATCCCTTGGGATACTCTAGCTTGTATCGGTGAAGACTTTTCATTCTCTGAAAATGTTATTGGGTGTTTTGTGACATTTCAAAACAAGAAATAGATGCTTTAGAAAGAAATTTGCAGGGTCTCAGTGGGCCCAGTTCAGACTGCAGCTCAGGCAGGTCCCAGGCTCCATAGACCTGACACAACAAAAATTAGAAAATGCATTTAAAGAGGAAATTCTTAAAGTTTTTTTTATGTCTCCAAGACCTGTCCTGTAGGCATGAACTTGGGATAGCTAAATGATTTGCCTTTACAAGAGGAGGGGGCAAAAGCTCACAAAAGCTTTGAGAGCTCTCTCAAGTCAATCTAATATGTGCTTCCTCGTCTCTCCTATGTCATATGCAGAATGCAAAGCTTTTGCTGGCACCTGTTAGAGCCAGGCTGCATCTCTTCTTGGGGTTTCTTGGGGAAGGGTGACTGCTCTCAGCTCACAGCTGTGAAGCTGTTAGCTTGTAAACTCCCCTGCTACTTCCTGGGAACCTTGCACTGGAGTCTGTGAGAGAAGCATAATGCTGGTTTTTGTTTGTTTGTTTGTTTTTGGTTTTGGTTTTGTTTGTTTGTTTTTAGCCACCTGTCTGAAGCAAATACAATGCTCATAAATAGTGAAGTTTTACTGGGCTTTGTCCAAGTGGCTGCTCTTCCCCATCTCAGTGGTATGTGATCTTTCAAAGTTCATAAGCCATCCTGAAAGGGGCATTTTAAAAAGAAATCCACCCCATAGGGATGAAAGACTTGATCAGGTGTCAGGGTTAACACCTGCACTTACTGTGGTCTGGACTTTTAGAAGGACAGAACAGAGCGGTTCACGTCACAGGCAGGCAAAGTACCCTCATCTCTCTTCCAGCATAAGCATGTAGTCAGAGCATTTTCATAGGGATTGTGATCATCCCCTCCCCTGCAAGCACAGGATGGGTCCTATCGTGTTATAGGCAGTCGGGCCAGCCACGCACTGGAGGAAAATGCTGATAAACAGTGCCACGGCGGTGGTGAGACCGCAGGAATTGTGCTGCCCACCACCAGCTGGGCCATAAGGAGGTGTACAGGCCTTGCCAGCCCCGGCAACTTAACTCAGCCAGATCCCTCGGGCAACTCAGAGGGAACAAAGGGAGACAAAAATAGATTGATGGACTGTATCAGGAGAATTGCGAGTGTCAAAAATATCTGTTGCTCCAGGCAGAGGAAGATGGAAGTGGCTGGGAGAGGCCAGAGTTCAGCAGTGGATTTATAAGGCTCCTTCTGGCACTGATAATATTACATTGTCATATCTGCACATGTGTTGCCAGACTCAGAGTGACTTTTGCCTTATACTCTGCTTTGATATGTTTTAACTAGGCTTTCTTAAGTCTCTTTGGCAAGGCTCGGCGCTCAGCTGGGACAGCACAGGGCAGAGGGCAAGGTGGCTGCGTGGGGCCAGCAGGGTGCAGCCGTGCCATGCTGTGGAGATGTGCGCGCCACCGGGAGCACTGCTTCCTGAATTCAGCTTCTGTGCTGTGTGAGAGGGCAGGTGCCTGTGAAGGACATCAGCGCAATTTGCTTTTATTATCTTCCGCTACATAAAATCCTTATCTTGGTGTGTGGTTTCAAAGACAGGCTCTGGAGTTTTTCCCAAACAGGGTGCGCTTGGTGTCTGTGAAGCCGCTGGCCTCAGCGACCACCCTTGCCTGCCTCAGAGGAGGGCCTGGCCAGAGGCCAGGTGCTGCCAGCGCCGCCATTTTCCTGCTGCAGGCCAGGACACCAAGGGGGACGGCCCTGGTGTCTGCCATCCTCTGTGCCTGCCTGGACAGACGCTCACGTTGGAGCGTTTCATCCCGCGGTGTACATTTGTTCTCTGGCAGGCTCGAAGCTATGATTTATTATTAAAATTGATTGGCTCCAATGCAGGGAAAACGATCGTCAGGAAACCCTATTACGGTTTTTCATTATCACCATTATTTATTTTTAAGTGCTATTAATATTCCTGGGTCTGGACAAGGCAGAAGATGAAAGGTGGGATCCACCCTTCCTGCTCACAGCAGGAGGCCTGGCAGCACCGTTGCAAGAGCTCTTTGAACAATTATGCCTATCGGGAAGCCTTGCCCTCAGTCTGCCGCTCGGGAACGTTAGCAGGAGCGGAGCTGGAACAGGAACAAGCTTTGCATTGCAGATTTGGCAGGTGTCACCAGCTGCCCGGGACGAGGAAGGGTCTGCAGGCAGTGCTGAGCAGGGCCCAGGGCCAGGCTGCAGCCAGGTGCTAGGCCCTGCTGCCGCAGCGTGGCCTCGCTCTGTCTGCGTGGGGCCGCACCATGCTTGGGAGGCAGCAGCCGGCTGCGGCGCTCCCCATGGCACACACGAGGTCCCCAGCTGCCACAGAGCCGGTCCTCACCCCTGAGCCAAGTCCTTGGTTCTCAGTTGGCGAACTCCAGCTTAGACGTGAGGACAAGCACTTCTTATTTGATAGGCTTTGGGCTAAACCAGAGCCGTAGGAAACCAACGATCCCGGGTGGCAGTTTGTTAAGAAACCAAAAGGCCACCGTGCTGAAGGAGGAAGGGATGGAAGGGGTGGGTGGCTGCCTGTCGGCACCTCCAGGGAGCAACTGGGCAACGCTAAAGCTTGCCCTCTGGTGGGCTCGGCTGAGATGAACCAGGTGCTCATGTGGCCCAGTACGGTGCATTACGTGTCTGAAGACATGACGTGGCTGTGGGCATTGTGCTGGCAGCCGGAGGGATTCAGCCGATGCTGCCATGGGTGCTGTTGGGTCTGGTCCCCCTCTCCTCTTCATCAGCTGGCAGACAACCAGTAGGAAAGTGGAGTCAGGGTTTCAACCACTCAGTGCGTGCTCCATCACCTGGATGTGTCTGGTATCACCAGTCACCTGCACAGTGAGGTGCTGGATACACTGGAGATGAGTAAAAATCTCCAGGAAATTTCAAAATACTAAACTTGGCTTATTTGTGTCATAGAATTGATAGATTTTGTTTTTTCTCCCCAGCAATGAGGACTTTTTTTCTTACCCCTGTGCTGTTGCTACCAGTAACTGAGGTCTCTGGTACAACTGAAGTTCAGGAACAAAGTATTTGGTAACTCTTGGGAAGTTCTCTAGCTAAACAATTATTCAGGAACATTACATTTCAGGAGATGAGCACAAGCTCTGGTAGACATCATAAGCAAGTTAGTTTCACAATACATGGCTGTTTTTTTAATTCTCTGTGATTTCAGAGAATGCTTGTACTCGTTTGTGATTGAAGCCCCCGAGGTTTACACAGCTAATTGAACCAGCCTTGTGCTTACCGCTGCGCCTGTGATCTGTGACGTGCAGGTTCCTGCTGGAGCAGCGCACAATGCTGACGTGGATCGTGCTGCTGGTGTAGTTAGGACTGTGTGGAAAATGTTGATCTCCCATCTGGACAGTCCATCTAGGTGAAAGCCGGAGTTCGTGCCGTCTTTGAAAAAGTGAGGCATAAAGCAGTGTGAAGATACAAGTTGCTGGGCACAGCAAACGTGGCATGGGTTTGGTTTGTCCCTGTCAGCAGGGGCAGTCGCTGAAGCTGAGCCCTGCAGCTGCTCTTATAGGAATTTCTGAGCCACAATTTTTTAGGAGTATGAAAAGTTGAGACTGTTGATATCTCTTGCGCTCCTCGTTTTCTCATTTCTAATATTGGTTGATAACTAATGAGTTATTCTTGCAATAGTATTTTTAACCTGTGAGTTATCGACATTCACTTTAATCAGGATGCAGAATTATTTCAGCAGAACCTGATCCCTGCAGTGTGTTCACCAGCTTAACTTCACAAGGGGTTGCTCGTGTGAAGAAACCTGTTTTTCAGCCCAAAAGTGATACCACATTTCAGAGGTCAGGATGTATCTTCAAAGTACTCTTCAAAGCCTTCCAGATAAAAATAACTATAGAAGATATGAGTCTGGCACCTCAGTCCATGTGATCGATGTGTCGTTGCTCATGAAGGGGCGTGCAGCTGGGATGCTCATCATTAGGGAGCACTTCAAAAGCTTCTGCGTGGAGAGGGCAGGAAGGCCGGGCACTGAGCCCTGCCTCGCCCAGTACCGCCCAGCCCCAGCGCTGCCTCGCGGCTCCGCAGCCTTGCTGCCGCCCCTGTGCGCTTGCTGCTCCTGGAAGTACAAGCGGTGGGGGACTATTTTTATACTTTCCTCAGGCAATGAAACCCTCGTGCCAACGCTGGCTCTCGGTAGCAATGAAAGATGTTGGAAGGAGCTCTGTAAAGTAATTTGCTGTCTTTGTTCCAACATCCATGGGATAGGTGGAGATGCTGCACAAAATACTTGATATGACCAGCACTGATCTCCACGGAAATCAGGAGTAGACACATAGAGACAGAACATCCATATTCTCTTCAGAAATACCTCTCTAAATCAGCATTAAAGAACATTGTTGGAGGGAAAAAAGAGGAAACGGACAACTTCAGACTCTTTTGAAAGTGAGACAGACCAATCTGTCCTCCCAAGGAACCCTTTTATCCTAGCTAAATGCTAACAATATGAGCTGGCAGGCGGTCAAAGGCTGTCAGGGGACTCGGAGCCATGCTTCCAGCCCCACGGATTCTGCCGAGCAGGTGATCTGCAAGGCAGATTTCAGGTTGCCGCTGCAGTGATGTGGGGTAGAACAGTGCTTGGGGGGGAGAAGAGGGGAGAGAGAGGAAAGAAGTGAAATGTAATAGGGAAGATTTACTACACCCTTGTTCTGTGTGGCAAAGCGTGGTTTGTTTTGTTCAAAATACATAACCATATGGGCCTATACGACTGTAACAGGGTCCCATTTTCTCCATTTGTTTTTTTCTCAGCCAAAAAGAGACAAATATAGAAATGTATTGACAACAAATAATGAAGACAAAAAATGTGGGAAAGGTTGATTTAAGAGTGCAGTGAATTTCCACTCAGCCTTGTAGGGCCATTATGTAAACTCCCAGCACTAATGGGTATTTTCAAAATTTAGCCTCAGTAACAGCATGTTCTAAGTCTGAACAGACAATGATAAAAGCATTTTCTAACGTAAATTCCTTACATTTTTGACAGCGTATAATATATTAAAATTTAAAATTTTGAATTTGCATTTAGTTCACATATTAAGGCAAGGTGGTAAACCTAGGGGCTGCCCTACCATGCAGATGCGGGTGCTGCCCAGCAGGGCCAGGCTTGGAGCTGTCCCCATGCAAGGGAGCTGGTGACAAAACCACAGGGACACGTTTGTGCCTGTCCCGTGCCAGCTCCCTGCCCGTCCCACAGCACCCTCTACACCCATCCCACAAGAAATGCGCTCTGCACCCCCTGCACCCTCTCCCAAGTAGCGCATCGAAGGCACCCTGCTGACCTCAGCCAAATGCAACAGGCCCCCAGGCTGGCTCTTCTCACCCCAAGAAGCCTATGAAATATGTGAAATGGGCATTGCAAGGGGTGAGAGTAGCCATTGCAGAGCCAGGTGGCTGAAAGGCCGTGTCAAATTGTTTTTCTCATTTACAAACCTTACAGCAGCCTGGATTCATGTGAGTACCTGTTGGTGGATCCATGAAATATGTATGTAACTTGTATCTGTGTTATCTCGTGTCACACATCTTTTCCAAATGTGAAAGCTGAAGTGAATGTTTCTTTTTTTTCCTAGTTGTAACTTACTCCTTTGCAAGACCTCTCTAACCCGTGCTCCCTTTTCTTGCAGCGTGCAAGAGGAAAGAACAAGAGCACGGGAAGGACAGAGGGAATACCCCCAAAAAGCCTCGGTTGGTCTTCACAGATGTCCAGCGTCGAACTCTACATGCAATATTCAAGGAAAATAAGCGTCCGTCCAAAGAATTACAAATCACCATTTCCCAGCAGCTTGGGTTGGAGCTGAGCACCGTCAGCAACTTTTTCATGAATGCACGGAGGAGGAGTCTGGATAAGTGGCAAGACGAGGGCAGCTCCAATTCAGGCAACTCATCTTCTTCATCAAGCACTTGTACCAAAGCATGAAGGAATAACCACGAACTAAACCTCGGTGGAAAAGCTTTAAAAATAAATAAATAAATAAATAAATAAAGACAGACCAGGACCTCAAGATAGCAGGTTTATACTTAGAACTATTTGAAAAAAAATGCTATTTATAAGTCCAAAGAAACCAAAGACTTATTTCACCTGCATTATGACTTTGTTCTAAGACACACGCTTTAGTAGGATGACGACTTGCAAAAAAATAAAACAAAAGAAGACAGCGAAATGGAATGAACAAAGTGGAACACAAAGAGAAGAGAAGCAGACCACTGGTCTCACACCTTCGTTCATGATCATCTTCACCGTTCTTGGCTGTTTAGTGGTTTGGAGCATAGTGATTTCTTGTCATTGAAGGGACATCTTTTCAGATATGGCTCTTCATTTCCACAGCGATTGCCATGAAGGTGTGCAGTGTATCCGTACTGTGTACACGCCGGTGGTTAGGGACTGAGTCAGGGCTGGTCTGCAGAGAGGGTTGTGCCGCGGCGCGACCGGCAAGGCGTGGAGTCGTCTGAATTCATTTGAACGGTAGTGTGATTTTTGCTGTTTCAGTGTTTGAGCTTCCCCGGCAAGATGCCCGGAAACAAGTTCAAACTAGGCAAAGAAATTTTGAATGGTACCTAAACCAGTGCATTCTCTTTGTTTGTTAAGGAATGTTCAGATTTAAAAAAGGAAAACTATTCCATCCATAAAAAATCGACTAGCTACCAAAGAACACATTTAATAATTATATTGCAGGTATTTTATTGCAATGATTTTAATATTCCAAAGCTATTTTTACACAAAATACTATGTAGAGTTATAGGTATAAACTAATCTAACTGTATAACACATAAAAACTTGTAATCAAGACTGTTATTTGCCATTAGTAATACCACACTATCGTTTCTTTTCACGATCGGCAAGAAAGAATGCCAGCAGCGGTGGGGCAGTGGCAGGCAGGGGGCCGGGGGCCGGGGGCCGCATCCGTCGCCGGTGCCAGTGGCAGCAGGAGGCCTGTGCTGCCCCACGTGCCGCCCCAGCCCAAAAGAGACAATACCCAAATGAGAAAATCTGAGGAAACCTAAAACCGCAGGGCCCTGTGCCTGATCAATGCTCATTGACATTAGTGAGCTGCTGCTTTTTTTTTTTTCCCCTTTATTTTTTTAACCTATTGACTTTCCTAGGTGAAGGAATAGAGATAGCTTTGAAGGCTCGGGGTCTTTTCCCGTTGAAAACAGCAGTAGGACAGAAGGTGATGGTGGTGGGAACAGCTCCGACAGGAGCTCCAGGAGTGCTTTTGGAAAGCCAAATTATGGTTCCTCTGAAGTCAGTAGCAAAGTCCCCATGACACCAAGGCACAGCCTGTTGTTCCATGGCTTCATATCTGTGGGCAGCAGTCTGAGCTTTTGTTCTGTGCATTCTTTCTTGCTCATCTGTTAATCAGGATAATGCATGAAATAGTTTAAAATTTGTAGTTGAAAAGCTTTAACTGCTCTGTTGCTAACAGAACCTTAGAAGATAAACCATCCCATCCCTACTCCGATAAAACTAAAACGTAAAGCATGCAACATCTGCATATTAAATTTTAGTGTAAGGGGAAAATAGACTTTAAAAACCATACATGTGCCTGTTAGATTTCTAACCGGTGTTCCAAATTGCTGTAGCAATATTATTAGTTAGAATTCCAAAGTAATCAAATATGCAGGTTAGGCCCAAAGGATTAGAAATAGGTAATCTTACTTACACCCTTTTTAAAAATAAAATAAAATAAAATAGAGAGAGAGAGAGAAAAAAAATTCAAGGTAAACTAGAATCCAGACAACATCAACAATGCAGGTTTTGGTGATGAAGCCCGCTCAAATATTAGCAACACCGAAGTTGAGCACCTTTGTAGCACCATTGATTTCCCAAGATGACAGGGTCTAGTCAAGTTTCAGGGTATACAGTTAATTTCCAGTAAGTGTTTAGAATTTAACTGAAAAATCTCTTTATTAAAATAAAGTCAAATAAAACCAAGGTTTTGGGCAACAGATATTTCTCCCCATTTTTCTATGTTACACCCAGTTTAAGAATGGCAAAGCAAATATCTATTCAAATGTAATCTGTGATGTTTTACTGCCCCTAGCTTACCTTAAATTTTAGCGAGCTTTCTTTTTAGTGTTCCTTTCCCACCAAGGCATAATTGACAAATATTAATAAGCTCACCTATAAAGTATCTTATGAATGCAGTTTCATTAGTGTGAGATTGATAAAGGACAGTGGTAACTAATGTTTAAGTTTTTTCCAGCAAAACACTGCTTTGTAACGTACCTATAGTTTAGAAAAGAAAGCCTTATTTATTTAAAACTTGAGAATTTAAAAATGCAGGGAAATTCAAAGTACATTGACGCATTTTTTAGTATTTCCATTGTATTGTCTTTAGAGACTACTTGCTGAAACCAAAGAGAACTTTCATACCAGCATTAAATTTGCACCCAATATGCAATTTCAGGATCTCTGATACACACCCACCCACACAAGCCCCCGAGTAGATCTGTGTATACACACAGGCACACACACTTTTCTGTGGGTGCATCTGTGTATACATGCACACACATATATCCACACACACCAAAACTGATGCACAAGTTGTAGATTTTAAGTGCTAGTGTTTTCTTTTGCTTTTACATGTCCTTTTAAGTATCTCTAAACATTTTTATTTTTTTTTCCTAAGCCATTAAGAACAAAACCACTCTTCCCCTAAGCAATATGCGCCTCATACTCTAAATAGACCGAGAACACGCTTTTCTTTAATTGAGTTCAAACCATGAAGCAAACAGCTACGGGAAGGCTCCTGCCGTGCCCCGGGCGCGCTGCCCAGCCCCATGCCCCGGAGCCTGGGCAGAGCGTGCCGAGCAGCCCGGGCCCGCTGCTGAGGCCTCCTGGCTGCCCGCCTTCTCTGGCGCTGCGCTCGACGCCACGCAGAAAGTCCTGTCTCCATCACTTTAGCATTAGTCTGCCCGGTCACTTGGGTGAGATCGGGACTTCATTCCTGACAAACTGGAAAATAGTTTCAGATTCCAAAACCAAAGGACCTCAAAATCTGCCAGGAACAGTTAGGAGAGGAGCAGAACCCGAAACCGCCTGGGAGCATCGGGAGGCTGGGCTTCAGTCATGGGTGGCCCCGCGGGCATGTTTGGCTCGCAGGGCAGCCCGCGCTGACCATAACAGCCCCCGGGGAGGCCGGCTGAGCGGCGATACTTCCACATCCATCCCCATCCTAAACGGCACCATTAGCTTTCCAGGGAAAACGAAAGGCTCCCAGCCGGCAGCGCTGCTCGGTTCGGCCCCTCGTGGCTTCCCGGAGGCCTCGTCCTCCTCTCCTTACTCAGGTAAAGCCAGGTGACCAAGAGCAAGGCAGCCAGCAGTGCTGGGCCTCGCCCCGCGTCCGGAGCGAGCCGGCGGTGGTGGCGGCGCTGCCGGGGTGCCGCTGCCGGGCCCCGCAGCACCGCTGGCCTCCCGCAGCCCTGGGACAGCCCTCCTCGCCCGAGCTGCCACGCCACGCTCGAGCCCTGAGGAACGGTCCTTCTTTCTACTACTCTTCCTCCTGTCCTCCTCCTCTTCCTCCTCCTTTGTACATAAGGATGAAAACTATGCATTTAGCAAACAAAGAGAAAGCACTTACCCTTTTCTATCCAGCTGCGTTTGGGTGCATTCAAAGGTCCAGAGGCTAATTTTGAGACTTTGCTTAGCCTTCTGGTTTATTATTGTGGTGTGGTTAGCTTTACAATACATTTGGTAACTATTTGCTAAAGACAAAGAAGCAAAAGGTAAGGAATAGCTACTTCCACGTGTTTAAAAAAAAAAAAAAAAAAAAAAAAGGAAAAAAAAAAAGAAAAAAAAAAGTGTGTAAAGATCTACTATTTATAGTGTGAACCAAAGACGCTACCTCACTCGATTTCCATTGGTGATTTTAATCACATTGATGATACCAAAGAATACCAAAGATTTTTCATGCACGGCCTCGGTCTGTAAAGGGAACTCCTCCTCCCCACCTCCCTGTCCCTCCCACCCTGTCCTCACCTCCACTCAGTGTGTAGACTTGTCTTCTCCTTAATAGTAATGATGGTAACCTGACGAATTCTTACTTCTCTTACTACAACTGCTACTACTGACGATGATAAGGATACTAATAATAAAGCTCTAGGCAAACATGTTGCAAACTTTGTAAACTCCTAGGACGAGTGCCTTGCTTGAACCAAAGTGTTAAACCGCTGTTGACCTCTTTATCTCTCACCTTATACTCTTTGAATACCTCAGCCTGTTAGAAAGGCCACTAATGAAAAAAGGAATAATTCTTCACCGTGGTGCTTTTTGCCGTGCAACCATGCAATGAAACTTTCTTTGATACCAAAGGAAAATGTTTTTTTCCACTTTCTTGCTGACAAACCAAAGGTTCCTTCCTCCTTCCCCTGCAAGCAGCGTGAGTCCCTCAGCCCAGACAGGCCGTGCATTGCTTTTACCAATTCCTCCAAATACCTCATAGTAATAAATCGTTAGGGTTATGTTGTATAGAGAGTCTATGTGATAAGGCAGAACTTACTAGTTTGATAATTGTTAAGGTTACTTAAAAAAAGCTTTATAATTCTTATTTATTTTGTAGGGGTTGTTTTGTTTGTATGTTCCTTTTTTATTGCTGTGGTTGGGTTTGGGTTTCTTCTTTCCTTTTTTTTTGTTTGTTTTTTGTTTTTGGCAGAACTTCTCTGATATACTCAAGGAAGATCTTATTCCTGGGAATATTTCAAAGTGGGTAAAGATCGCTGTTTGCAATGAATGCAAGAAAGGGAAAAATGGCTTTGATTTCTATTGTTTCGGTTTGGATGCTTTGTGTTTGCTAGTCAATGTTCTTTTCACAGGGTAAAAAAAAAAATATTCTCTGCTGTGATAAATGGTTCCTATTTTTTCTCTATAATGTGCTGTGATTTTTAATTTAATTACATTTTGTATACGCTTATTTAATCACTGCTTTAATTTATGACTATGTAGTTTAAAAACGAATTGTATATAGTAGATTCAAAAATGGCCAAAGCTTTATGTTACAATCTTTTCATTCTTGATGCTGAGATAAACTGAAGGAGAGTGCTTCTCTTGACTGCAGGGTGTATCTTCAGACTTGTCTTGGCATGCACTTCGACGCGTGTTCCAAACACTGCCAGGTTATCCCCCGGGCCTCCCTTCCCCCAGACTTGTACATGCCAAAATGAGTGTTTCAAGGTCGTGCTTTTGTCATTAGAAAGCAGAAAGGCATTATTAGCGCGTTTTTCCTTTAATTTATTTGTCTTTTTTATAGAAAAGGTTCCTTTGCGGGTAAGACCCGCGCATCCAAAGAATTTCCAAGTTGTTTGATGTTTCAAAGCACTGGCATTTGTGAGAGACTTTGCTGAGTTCTGTTTTCCTTTGCCATACGCACGGGGAGCGCGAGCAGCGGGCGGGCGCCCCAGGAGAGCGGCTTGGCCGGAGGCTGGTGGCACCGCTCGTGGGAAGGCCACGGCTGGCCCCCGCTGGGCTTTCCCTCCCCGGGGGACAGCCCAGGGTGGCAGGGGACAGTGGCAGCCCAGCTGGCAGCACCCACAGGCTGCCACCCTGCCACCCGCGGGTGCCGGGCCCTGCGAGGAGGGGGGACGGGGTGAAGGGGTCGGGGTCCATGCGGTGCCACCAGCCTCCCCAGGACGTGCCCAGGCTCAGGGACCGCGGCAGAGCCGTGGTGCGCGGTGGCAGGTGGATGGGCAGAAATGTCCCTGTCCCGCGTGGGGACTGCCACCGCACCCTCCGGTCAGCTCCAGAGGGAAAAAGCAGTTTTGAGTTGAAAAGAAAAAGAGTTCCGACAATGATAATTCTGCAAAGCTGGCGGTGGCATCATGGCACAGAAAATAGGATGCCACTCACCTGTGTTTTATTTTGCGTAAATGATAGATTCTGTTTCAGCTGAATATGGTGTACTGCCATGGTTTGTGGTGGGTGTAAATATTTCCTTTCCATGCACAGTAGTTCAGCTCCAGGTGTTCGTTGTTTTCGGTTGGGGGATGTCGGAGGGGTTGCGGGAGGGAAGGACAAGGGCAGGGTTTGAGCTTTCGGTCAGGAGTTACACTTCCTAGATACGTTTTTATACTCCAAGCATTGCAACGGGGCAACAAAGACGCTCTGAAATGCAGGATGGCTGGATGCCCCGTGGGTCAGCACAGGCTAAACGCCTGCTTTCACTGCACCGTGCGGTGAGAGCTGCGCTGCCTGCGGAGGGGGGGGGCCAAGCGCGACCCCCAGCCCCCGCCTTGTCCTCGGGGGGGGCTTCTCCCGGTGCGTGGAGCCGGTCCCGTGCCGCAGACCCGGCGAGCGGCGGCACCGGGCGGCACCGGGCGCTGCCACCCCGCGCCCCCCGCTCGGCCTCACCGCCCCCCGCCCCGCCCCGCCAGGTCCCGCCCCCTCCCGCGCAGCTCCGCGCCCCCCCGCGGCCGCCGCCCGCCCGCGCCAGCCGCCGCCGCGCAGGGGGCGCCCGAGACAATCAGCGGGGGGCGAGGGGCGAGGGGCGGGGGGGGCCCGCACAGCCCCGGGAGGTCCCGCTCCGAGCCCCCTCCGCAGCTCAGCCGCTAGGAAGCAGCCGTGGCTCAGGCGTCGCACCTGCATTTCACAGCGCTGGCTGCGCCCCGGCGCGGTTGGCCGCTGGGATCTCCTCAACCTCTCTCCTAGTCAAGCGCTTCTTCTTCTGTATTTTTGTGTGTAGCGACAAGTGTGGTGCGCTAGGCATTATCCTGCTTTGTTTCTGAGTATCTCCTGTACTGCGTTACGGTTTCCTTCCGTTACTTTTTTTAAGCTTTGCTACTGTTCTCACTTTATGCCGTGCAATATCATCTGCTGTGTTTGCTAAGCAAAAAAAAAAAGAAAAAAAAAAAAAAAAAAAAAGGAAAAAGAAAAAAAAAAAAGAAAAAAGCAAGTGATGATGTCATCATGCTTTTCAGTGTTAAAATGTTTCAGCGTTTATGTAGTCACAAAAATGTAGTAAATAAAAGGTTGGATTTTCCAGCACTTTAAATTTAGCCATCTCTTGCCTCCTTTTGTGTCTCCTTGTGCCGGCACCGGGCAGCACCCGAGCACAGCGGTGCTCACGGTGCCACTGGGGGGGGCACCCATGGCGGGGACAGCCCCCCGAGCACCCATCCCCTGCGTCTCTCTAATTGAGGTAAAAAAAAAAAATGAAGAAAATAAGCGAAGCATCTAATCTCATTTTCCTTTATACTGTCTTAGGGTATGGATGTCACCAGACTAATTCACCGAGGTGTTTCCTTTCGTGTGATGGAGTCCGCCTCAGGCCCGCAGGATCAATATTTAATTGTTCGAAGGGATATTGTGTTCCTTTCCTGTCACTGTTGTTAGTGCCTCCGCTCCCTGTAATCCCACGGGGTCTTTTCCCAGGGATATGATCGCAGAGATTGCCCATCGGGAGGCAGCCCCGCCGCGAGGGATCCAGCAGTGCATTGAGCCCCCTCCTCCTCAACCCCTAATGAAGTGCAGAGTGCCACAAAATTTAACAGCTTTTTGTGGAAATCAGGGTCGCGGCACTGAGAGAAGGATTCAAACTTCATTCTCATCCCATAAATCATGGCATCAGCTGCCTGCATGGGGATGGATGGTCCGCAGGCTGCTGACAGAGCTTTCCCTCTGGAACCCCCTGCATGGCCCTGCCATGTGCCTTCGCTGCACCACCACGCTGAGGGGGGCATGGGGTGCCTCTGGTCGGGCCTCACACCACCAGCAGGCCCCATCCAGGGCAAGCACAAGCGTGCAGGGGAGATGGGCAGGCCCCCTCCCCAAATCAGAGGCGCCTCCCCACCAGAAGCCATCCCGAGGGACCTGTTCAGCAGCCCCAGCGCGCCTTGGGGCCGAGGCCTTGCCCCACGTTTCCTTCTCTCAGGAGTCATTTTGGTCATTCGTTGCCCTGACCCCATGCACTGAGGGGGCCCTGGGGTGTCCGTGACCCAGCTCCCAGCAGCTGCGGCCCCCTGCCTCAGGTTGCCCCGGGGCAATAAAGGCTGCCCCAGCCCACCCGGCTCCCCTCAGCTGGGGCCTGTGCCTGGTGAGCGGGGTTGGGTGTGTTCTGGGGAGAGCAGGGGCTTGTTTAGGGGCAGCTCTGAGCAGCACTGAAGCTTTTCTCACCCCAGGCAAACACAGGGGTTGAACAGAAAGCTCAGCGCGTGCCAGAAGCCCCAAATCCTGCATAGTTCTGCATAGTGTGACTCCTGCCTACCATGCACAGCACAGCAGGCTTGGGTAAAAGGCACCAAAGCATCTTCCTGTCAGCTCCTCTTGACAGAGGGTAGGGACTGAAGGGCACACTGAGGGCTGGTGGCAGGAGCTGTGAGGGGAGAAATGGTCACGGGAGCACTGCATTCACTGCAAGCACCCTGGTGATGCAGGGACAAGGCCAGCAAATTACTCAAATTACTTGAATCTCCCCAGTGGTGCGCAGAGATTCAATCTTGGTATGGCATTAAATCAAGTCAGTGACACAGATCAAAGGATGCTGCTTTAATCGCCCAGTTAGGCCTCAGACATCATTAGTTACTCATTATGATGTGTTGATGCTGGCACTCTCCGTAACAGTTATGTACGCTCGCTACCAGACATTTTTCTCATCAAATGGGATGTCAATACCTTAACATCTTAATGAGTTACAGTCAATATCCGTTGCAATAAAGCCTGTGTTTTCTCATGATTTCGTCTACCCTTAGGGTTTTGATTAAAATGGCAGCTTTTTCCAGGTAATTGATTGAGGAATTATGGAAATTCCGTGTAGGAATGAGCACACGTTGCTGCTCAGGCTCCAAAAACCTTACACTGTCTCCAAGCAGCCAGTGCTTCAGAGATGGTAAAGGAGTTTGCTCTTTTAGTATAGGTCTGGATATGGTTGCTTTATTCTTTCCCAATCACTTATCAAACAATTTCACTAGCAAAGAAAGTAATTAAAATATCCAAAGGTGCGCTGGGAACTGCTCCAAGCAGGTCACTGGTTTGCAAAGGTCTATGGGTCGAGAGTAAGTGCTGCCGTCGGGTGAGTGCTAGTTCAGAGGGACATGCAGAAAACCAAGGTTTCCTGATTTACTGCATTGGCAGAATGCTAAATTGTTTGCAGAAATGTGAGAGCAGCCAGACCAAGCTGCTGGTACCAGTACTCCTTCAGGTTCAGCAATGCTGATAACACCATGTGAACCGAAGGGCTCCAACCAGCTGAGCAAGGACAAGCCTCGGCTGGAGGCAAACCTCCTGTGCCAGCAGCCCTGCGCTGTGACCTGGCTCCTTATAAATGTGTTATCAAAACAAGCTGTTTCAGTGATTCCCCTCTAAGCAAACTTCAGTGACATTTGTGACACTTCTCATAACAGACCCAGGGCTGGAGGATGGGGCTCGAAAGCCACATTCAAATTGCTTTTCATTCCAAAAAGCTCCTTTACATGGGAAAGGATAGCAGAGGTTTCCTGTCTCTAACCCAAATCCTGGGTTAGACATTTCTGTGCTGTTTATGGCAGTGTAAGACTGGCTGTTGGATTCACATGAGTAAGAGAAAAACTGTCATATTCTTAGCAGTCACTGGAAATAGCAAACGAGTTGGGATTCATGTTGGAAAATGCCAGCTGCTTCCTCCGGAGCTCGGCAGCCCTGCGGTGGGGACACGGCTGGGCCTGGCTGGGGCACGGAGCTGGCTGTGCTGCTGGGGGCTCGGGAAAGGGTCCAAGCTCCTCCGATTCAGACATGGAACCTTTTGCAATGTGTTTACATCTCTCATTGTGAGTATATATTCTATTTAAAGGTATTTTTAAAGAATATAAAGTGTAAGCCTGGCTGAAGAGTGATCCTACAACACGCAGGACTGAGCCCACCCCCTGGTCCATTCCCAGAGCTGCCCCACTCCGTGGATCCCTGTGGGATGCTTGCAGGAACACCTGCCTTCAGGCTGACGGGACTGCCTGCCCCCTGCTTCATCAGAAGCCTCACAAAACAAGCCTGGTCCTAAAGCCCTGAGCACTAGAAGTGCACAGCTGAGAGCTGCAACCTTCACTTGGGAGGGTTGCAGGCAACCCCTGAGCTGCCAGAACCACGAGGCACATCGGACACAGAATTTACCAGCTGCAATTATTCTTCTGTGACAAGTCAGTGCCTTGAGTTTCGAGGGTCTCACTGGCCTGGGACTGGCGGTACTTTCCCAAGCCCCTGGGTTTGTGCCTGCCCACCTGCGGGGCAGGTGGCTATGAGCGGGGGGCTTTGCGTCAGGCTGTGCCCCAGCTCCATCTGCTGCTGCGGGAGGCCAGGCAATTAGCTCCCAGCTGCGTGTCACTCACGGCAACCAACAGAGCTGGTATGTTCCCTATTATCCCTTTAATTAGGGGATGTGCGGTGTTAATAGTAATGCATTATATATTAATTGAAAAGGGTTGTTTCAATCTCAGGCTTGCTGTGTAGAGTCATCAGTATGAGCATATGCATTAAAAACAGATTTAAAATCCCTACAGAGTTATACAGCCCTGTTTTTTGTTTTTGTTTTTTGTTTGTTTGTTTGTTTTTCAAATCACTTGACCTTAGAAGTGCTTTAGATTGTTCCTTTCTTAATTTCATGTAGTTTTTGCATTGCACCTCACTTGGCAAACACTGACTTGCGGGAAGGCACCTGCAGCAGGGGACAGAAGCAAGACCGCGGCGTCTGGGTGTCGGTGCTGGCTCACAAGGAAGCGAATGGCAGTGCCTGAGGTGCTGGAGGGGACCCACAGCCATCACCCAGGGATGTGTTCCTTCAGGCCAGGCAAGTGTGCTCACATCTGTGCTCCTCTGCTGCCCTCCTGTTGGCAGGAGGTGCCCTTCCTCAAGCTCAGCATTCGTTTGGGAGCCACATCTTGCAAGAGAAATGCTCCTGGCTCAAATCAATCTACATAGGTCAGCAGTTAGCTCCTTCCCACGTGGGTGCACCCATCCCCATGTCTGCAGTTCACAGCCTGGTATAACAACAACAAAAAAAAAAAAACATTGCTGGTTCTGGTTCCTGTGAATAAATACACAGCTGCAATCTGCAGCACCTCCTCGCTCCCGCTGGGCTGCCTGCAAACAGCAATCAGACCCCTAGGAAAGAGAGCAGGGGGGTCACAGCCAGGGGCTTGCTGTGGGTGTCCTGGCAGCTCCAGCCCAGAAATGCCATGGGGCTGGGAGTGGGCACAGCGCTGCTCCCAGCCCTGCCACCGGGCCTGGGGCTGGCTCAGCACGGAGCAGCTTCACCTCCACCTGCTGCAGCCACGCAGCATGCTCAGCACCAAACCACCTGGCCTCCAGCTGCGTTTCTGGGGTCAGCAGTGGATTAAAACAGAAGTCCTTGTCACTAGAGGGTGAGCGATGGGGAACCTGGGGTGTTCTCCCAGCTGCAGGGTGTATGGCAGTGTGGTGTTGCGTCCTTCTCATGCGCTATTCCAGCAAGGCGCTCAAGGATGTGCTTAATTAAATTGTGTAAAAAGTTTCTAGGGCTTGAAAGCATGCAGCTAAATGTTGTGCTCAGGACTTAATATTAATGCCTCAGTTTCCCTTCTCTGATACAGGGAAAGAAATATTTCCCTCCCATACAGAGTGCTGACAAGCTTAATTCAATCTTACTTGTAAAGTGCATTGTGGGCCTTAGGGAGAAGGTGCCATAAAAATCACCGAATATTTTCCTGCTCTCCCTGGCAAAACAGCACTTAGCTTTATGTATTATCCTGCTGGTGATACATCTCCCTCTGGCTGACAGCAGGAGCAATTAATGTATATAAAACAAAGGGACTGTTTAGAAGGCTTGTGCTCTAAATAATCTGCTAACACCCGATGACAAATTGAAATCTGAAAAGATGGAGAAGTCAGTGTTTTCAAGGGGTTTTACTGCAAAAATGTGCACACACGTGGCCTGGGAGCAGCAACGTGAAAAGGGCTGTTTCTCAGACAACATATTTTCTGTATTCCTCATTCTACTTTATGGCCTTTGCTATTCATTTTTCAGTTTTACTGATGTTTTATAAGTTAGAAAACAGTGCTTTAACACTGTTCTCCTATTTCTTTTTTTTTTTTTGATTGGATTGAAAAGAAGTTGAAATCCACCTCAGAGGCAGCCAAAAGCGAGTGAAGTCGATGGAGCTGCTGCCAAAAAAGAGGCCTGCGACTGAAGCCAGCATGGGTGAGGTTAGGATAGTGTTTATTTTTGGAAAATCCAAATTATAATTAAGAACAACCCTCTAATTCTGATTCTGCATTTATACATGTTGAAAATACTCTGCAGGGGAGTATTTGATGCAACGCACAGCCACTGGCAGCAGTGCAGCTGACACCGATACTCTAAATACTTCTAATGCTCTCTTTTCATGCACGGAAATATAAGTATACTTCACTGCCTACTCCTTAGCCAAAAGCGAGTGGAAAGGTGTTTCTTCAAACTATCCCACTAGAAGGGAAATCATGCAAGTGTGTCATAGGAAAAAACACAAATGACTGAAAATATGCAGCCTTTCACCAGCAGTTCCAGTAAGTCCTCACATCCTTTCCTTCCTGCCTGTGTTTTTACACACAACGTTCTGACAGAGCTCAATAGTTTTTCTTATGTTTTGTCTTTTTTCAATGACAAATGATGCTTAAAATACCACAGAGTAAGCATCAGTCATAGCTACTCACTTGGCACTTGTAATGCTTGCTGTGTGTTTCATTTGTGATTTATGGTGATGAAAATGAGTTTTAAATTTCCTGAATAGCTGACAAGGTAATGATAGCAAGTCATCAATGAGTTTTGTTTGTTTTTTAAAGTATGGGCATCAGCCACCTCCCTTTTCTGTTTGTGTACGTGTTTGCCCAGCCTTTCCAGGGCACAATATTTTGTCTCTGATGCCTGCTGCAAGTGGCACAATAAATCCTGAAACCCAAAGTCTCCCAGCACGTAAACCCTGCTTGTCTCCCTACATAAACAGCCAGTGTTGCGTGTTGGCAGCCCTCCCCTCTGGGCTTCAGCTCCTCGAAGGTCTCGGGGAAGGACCCTGTGCAGGGGGCCGGGGTCACCTGTCCTGGGGCTGTCCTGGGGGACCTGAGCGTGCCCACCGCCCGTGTGGCCACAGGTTGGGGCAGCTGCCAGCCAAAGCGGCTTCCACTGCCTCATTGTGCTTCTCTTGGTGTAGCTTCCTCCTGTGCTAGGTGGGCATTCGCTTTCTGTTCCCTCCACCCTCTTGTTCTCCAATCTAAGCCTGGATTCATGGCAGCGGAGACAGCCCGTGGCCTGGGACATCCACGCTGCTGCTGTGCAGAGGTGAGTGCTGTTACCTCAGATGGAAGGGGGGAAGAAACACAGGGTCGCCAGCTGGGACCGCGAGCCTACGTTGTCCTCGAGGTGGGGCGTCTGTCTCCACCCGCAGCGCCAGCTGTTTTCTGCTTGGTTCCTTCACCTCCCCTTTGCCTGCTTTTCCCTTGGAGCTACACTACTGGAAACATATCCCCCACCTCAGAGAAGCGCAGGGGAGCCTCTGGGCTTTCTGTTTAGCACAGGCTGCAGTTTCTTCACATGCTGCAGCAGCTCAGATGTTTTGTGAACAAATTCTGGGTTAGGGCTTGGCTGGGCAATGCGTGTATAAGGCATTGATTGACACCTGTGGTACTTCTGCTTCTTGAGTAATGATGCAAAAAAAGCCCATGCTTCGGTTCAGATGTCACCCGTGAATCTTTCCCGTAGCACTGGGGATGAAGGCAGGTGTGCCCACGAGGTTGGGCAGCTCCGGTTTGCGTGAGCAGTGCTGCCTAACCCTGCTGAAGCCCTGAAAGCGCCGGGGAGCCCGTGTGGTCCGAGAGCTCAGAGCTGCTGCCAGGTGCAGCTCAGGGGCACCTCTCGTGTAGCTGGAGGCGGCTGTTATGGGAGAGCTGCGGAGGGGAAGGGAGATGCCAGCGGCCGCTGGGTGCGAGACGAGTGGCCAAGGGGGAGGCCCCACAGGGTGCTGGGTGCCTGGCGCTGGGGCAGGGCCCTGTGTCCTGCCTCATAAATGTGAGAGGGGTAAACCCAGAAGTCTAACAGCAACCAGGGGATTAAGATTCAGCAATAGACCAGAGCCGGGGAGAACAGGGACTCTGCACCACTTGCGCCTTCACAAGTCGAGGCTGTGCTGGGGTGGCACTGCCCTGAGCTGGGGCAGTCCCAGCGATGCTGGAGCACACAGCAGCCTCCAGGGACAGCCCAGTGCCTGTATCCTCTCCCCAGCTCCCCCTCCGTCCCTCTCACAAGGGATGCACCTCTTTGTTTAAAGGGAAAGAAAAAAGACTGCAAGTCTTGAGGTGATGTGTTTCATTTGCCCAGTGAAAAGCTGAAAGCAGCGGGGATGCAGGGCGACCGACTCGGTGCAGCAGCTGAGGAAGGGCTTTAAATGTAGCCCGTGTTTGGGGGGGCTTCACTGCTGAGAGCCCGTGATGGCTTGCTATCGGCTCCAGGAAGTGGAAAAAAGTCCCGGTGACAGCAAACAAACAGGGGCAAAGCCCTCCCCTTTTCTTAAAGATCTTCAGATCAAGGCCATGGACTGGTAGCATGTTTGTGACTAGGGCCCTGCTTTCTGCAACGTGAGCCCTGTGTGCAAATCCCACATGGAGCAGATGCCAAAACTGCAGCACTTATTTGACACTTCAGTTAAGATGGAAAACAAACGTGTTCTGTACTTATCTTTTCTCTTTTAAGCAAAACCAATCAACTTCGGAACAAGGGCTTTGGTTGCTGCATGTCTGACGTCACCTGTACATCGATGTGACTCTGCAGAGCGTGGTGGGGTCACTGCTGACCTGCCCTGATGTCAGCGGGAGAACAATCAGGCTCTGTGCTGGTGAGGCAGCAAAGCTGCTTATGTTTTGTGCAAAGAAAGAAACTCAGTTAAGCAACTTAAAGGGGAAATAAGTTAACCAAGAAATTCAGAAGGAGCCAAAAGCAATATAAGCAAAGATAGTGCAACAATGTTCCAACTGTCCTGCCAGTTAAAAAATAAATGAATAGCTGAATTAAATAAACATTGACTTCACTATGAATACATACCATGATCTCTTTTATTTTCAAGTTGTAATTGACATCCAAAGGTAAGCAATTTAAGAACTTACTGCAAGTCTTTTTTCAGTGTACATGCTGTACTTTATTGCCTTTGAGATCCTTGCGTGAATGTCAATTTTCCTTCCACTTCAAATAATGTTATGCAACATGAGAATAAATCAACTAAGGATTGCAATTACAGTTTAACTAGTGTAAAAGGAGCAAAGAAAGCACTACCAAATACAGCCCAAGCTGAAATCCTAGCTCCTTCTGTATGAAGGGGAGTTGACCTTTGTACGTGGGCCGTAGATTTCACCATTGATGACATTTGCCAGGCACAGATGTATTTTTTACCCCACAAAGTAGAATCAAGCCTTTCAGTGTCCAGCTTTTCATGCCTCCCCCCCACCCCTTTTTTTGCTGTAGGTGCTATTATACTCTCCATTTCCAGAGACTGTTAGACTCCTGAGAAGATTACTGTAAACCAAAATAAGTTAAGTTTGCAAACATTACGCTTGGGGTGATGTGGGCTTGCTCTTTGTCACAGGAAGTCCAGGACACAGAGAATGCAGCTGGGAACTGACGCGAGCAACCCTGCCAAGGAGCAAGCTAAACCACGGGCTATACAGCTACAGGAAAGCAGATAATGAGTGGAACTGGGGGGAATCTATAAAAGGAAAAAAAAAAAATCCCCAAATTGGGAACCAGTGAAACCTAATTGTGAGTAATTTTCATATGTCTATACTGAAAAACAGGTCCTGATGACTCTGTGTGCAACCCTTTCTGTTTGAAGCCATTTCTATTCAGTCTGTACTATTAACACAGGCTATGTCACTGAATGGCCATGAATATATTACAAGGACTCTAGCTAATAACTACACACCTACCACTTTTAGAACCAGGCCACGGCAGTTTTGCAATAGCTCTGGCATTTACCTAATAAACCCCAACTCACTGTCTACTTTGGTAAATAATATGCAGCCTCTCTTGTAAACCACGCGTGTGGTACATTAAATACTGCTCTGCATTTAACAACCTGCTACTTTCCTGTCCTACTCTCTCGTAAGCCTAATAGGAGCTGTGGTATTAATTTAGCCTGGGTGGAACTGTAGGCTGGACTTGTTGTTCCAGCAAGGTAATTGCTTCACTATGTAAAGGACTTCTGCTTTTCATTTACAATGCACATAGGAAGTCATCTGTAATTTCAATATCCTCCCCAGTGTAGCTGAAGCAATTCTTATGCTGTGAATGTGCTCACTGCGTCAGTTCCCTGACAGGTGGAGCAGCTCTATGGGCACGGTGAGGTGTACCACCTTTAGGTGGCATTTTAAAGGGATGCTGGCTCTGCTCCACCTGTGCACATCAGGCTGTCCTGTTACGGATCTGATGGAGGATGCGTCCAGCAGCAAGCCTCCATCCTGCTGGGGAGGATGAGCACTGCCTGAGCCTGGATGCGTCCACAAGCCTGCCTGGCAGATGGCGAACGAGATGGCAAGTGGGCAGAGAGCTGTGCAGAGAAACTTGCCAAAAGTTCTGGTACAAGCTCCAGATGAGCCGCCTGCAGCAGCGGGGTCATGCGAGGGCGAAGGGTGTGAATGTGAGTCCTGGTGGAGAGGAGAGCTGCCCGAGCCGGAGGAGCGGGCTGGGAAGTGCCGGCTCCTGCGGCAGGGTGGTAAGCCACGAGCGGGGAGCAGCCCTGCCAGCTGCTGAGCTGCGAGAGGGAAAGTAAACAGGGCTGGCATCAGAGGCTGAACTTTGTGAACTCCTACCCAATGGAGCTACACCAACAATTAACTCAGTGCAATTACTTGCGCAGGAGCGCACTGGACATTATTGCAAGATGGATCAAGCCATTAGCAGTAGAAAATACAGCATTGCAAAACTCCAAACGCTTCCTTCCAAGTGTTATTCACCCACTTTCCACTGAAATTAATAGAAACAATATAAATGGGTGCTTGGATTCCTGCCGGATCGCTGAAACAAGCGGCTGAGGCATAGCCTCTGGATGTACCTGCTCAAGAGTAAACTGTCAGTGCTGGGTGGCGAGAGATGACTTAGGCTGGAAACATTTCTTGTGCTTCTGCTTTCCCCCAGACTTCTGCTGCTGACAACATTTTGCTGTTTCTTTTGGCAAATACGTTTCTCTTGCTTCTGTTTGGGAATGCTGGGGCTTGCTGCTGCTGCTACACAAACTTCAGTTTTACTATGGAAACCTATAAATTTTCTGATTCATGTTTCCATCAAGTTTAGTCCTGGGTAAACATTGTGGAACGTTAGCATTCATCAGTGAACTTGCACAATCCCCTTGAAAAAATATTAAAGAAAAATACTGTTTCCAGTCTAGAATGAATATTGCAGCCAAAGAAAAGATCTTTTATGTAGAACAGAGTTTCCCTCTTTCAGAAATTCATGATCTATTCCCAAATATATAGTTTACTTTTCAGTGTATTACTGTATGATTCGTGCAGTGCTGATGCAGTGAAGGTGAAGTGCTGCACTCTTTCTGAGGAGCTGTCTGCCTGCACTGACATTTACATAGAACTTAGCCTTTCTGTAAGGCAGGACCTTTACGTGCCTTCATCTTCCCACTTGTGTGTTTCCGTTCCCATCAGTCACCCCTTCAGAGAGACAGCCACAATCCTTCTGAGCTTGTATCTAACTATGCATCACGGCGCAGTTACTAAAGAAGCATATGAGGTTTACAAAACTTCGTTTTAGGAGGTGCTCCAGAGAAGAGATTATACAAGTCACTGTTTCCAAAGGGGATTATGGAAAACAGGCTTACTTTCAGCTGGCAAAAAAGACCAAACTGTTGGACCTTGCTCTCTGCAACGGTGGCAGAAGAAGAGATCCCATCCCCAGCAGTGCTGAGCACCTGCCACTGCTGCTGGAAAAGCGGAGAAGGCACGGGGCATCCCATGGGATCAAGGAACTGGAGGAGCAGCACAGGACAGGGATTGCTTCCAACTGAAGGAATCTGCTGTATGTGAGCAAGCTCTAGCAGCAAAGTGTGGAGTCCAGGAAATGATTTCTGGCAAGGGGCATAAGCTTTCCTTTTGAGAGGAGTGCGGTGATTGCTCCATTGTTCTCATAGTTCCCTCCAACTTAGCCTTGGCTGTGTCTCCAGTGAGAAAGCCCTGCTGGGAAAATGAAGGAATTTAAGAGCACGGGGGAAAAAATATCAGAAGTCATGTAAATCATTTCAAGAAGTTAATTTAATAGATCAGAACATGATAATAGCTATATATTTTTTCTTGAAAAGGGCCTAACGGTAGTGAAATTGAGCAGTGGAGGTTTTTGGTAGGAACTATGTGAAAATATAAATCTCTGTATGTCAGCAAATGCCAGGGTCTAACAGCAGAGCACCTAGTGATTTACATTTTTTTGTTTACTTTCTTCAAAATATTTAGCACCAGGCCAGCAATCTGTGTTTCGAAGAAAGACGACAAAAATTCCCTTGTTCCTACACTGCCATAGAGCCTGATTCTCCAGTCACGGGGCAGGTTTCCTGTGGAACCGACTCCATGGACTCGATTGAAGCATTTATAGCAGGGAGAGCAGAAAATCGAGCCCATGGGCTAATGTTTTCAAAACAGACCTAAAATTAGGTGCCCATTTCCATCATTAAGAATTTCAGTAGAGGTGAGCAGGTTTTTAAGGATGCTATGGATTCTGCCAAACTCAACGGGATCTGAAGATTAATTTTCCTGTTAAAATCAGGTTATTCTTATTTAAATGCCCAAATATTGCAGGCCAAGGCTGAACATCCTGGGCTGAAGGTTTTCATTTCCTATCCCTTTGTGTAGCTGTGTCAGTACGTACCCAGTACACAGAGTCTCATCATGTAGTGCTCTGTACTATATGAATATAGTCCATCTTGCCAGACTCTGATACAACAGTCTGGGGATTCAAAATGAAAAGATTAGAGGAATTTATTTTCCTCTCTTTGATCCTGAGGTGAGCCAAAATGTAACTGGGAGAGGCCTAAGGGCTGCTCAAAATTATGCTGGTGAGAACAGTAGTGGAGGAACTTGTGCACAGGCATGGAGTAACTTGTGATAAGCGCAGAACAAAACCGCCTCCGTGGCTCCCACCAGCAAGATCTTCCTGCCTCTCGGGTCAGGGTGAAAGGATCCTGTGGAGGAGCTCTGGGGGCGCTGCCTTTCTGCCCCTGCAGTACCTCTGCGACATCACAGGCTGTGCTGCCTGGAAACGCTGAGGATGAGAAACGCTTTTTTGGCATTTTTTTTTTTTTGATCTGTTTAGGTTGATGCTACCAAAATACTTAAATCTAGCTGTTAAATAAAGATGAATGAGGCTAAAATGTATGCTCAGAAGTACTGGAGGCTGAAGTCAATGGCTGTAACACGAAGGAAGGCAGACACAGGGAAGACATTTTGCTCAAGCTTGTTATTGTGGTTATAGGCATCTGAGAAAGAAATATGAGGACGAATTCTCTTCCGTTCAGCTGGACTCACTTATCTGTATATATTGATTAATTAAAAGCCAACCCCAAAATGATTATAAACCCTAAAACTAAACACTTAGAACATATGACACTTTAATTACATGGGTTTATAATTCAGTAGCAGTTGGCTCTTCTGTTCCTCCAGATTAATAAATTCCTACAAGCACATAACTCATTTCTATTTTAGTGCTCTTTCCAAAGCGGTTAGTACTGGTAACGATTAAATTACAGTTGATTCTTTGTAATTTTTTTTAGCGCATTTCAAGTTTGTTTCACTGCAGACTGTAGCCCCTAGTCTATTTCAGATTGTCTAACTTCGTCCTTTGGCTCTAATATTCTCCCAAGTGTGGTGATTTTTTTTTACCACAGAGGCAAGCATGTCAAAAGCAGTTGTGCTACGCCACTTAAGAGGCAGTAATTATCTGCAGGAATTGCAGGAATCTTGATCTGCTGCATCAGACATCACTTCTGTGACAATTAATGCCAAAAAGACACTTGGGGTAAAACCAAAAAGACACTTTGTTCCTGGTTGCGGGGACAGTTACCAAAAGCATAGAGTGCTGAAGTTCTGAAAGGAAGCACAGCCATACATTTATCTTGAAGATTTTTTTTTTTTTTTAAGTTAAAAAACAACAACAACAAACTTCCTGTAACAAACGAGGCTTATTCTTACGTTTCTGGGAACAAGACATAGGTGACACCATTGCGTCACACTGCCCTAAGTGGTGTTTTTAAAAAATCCGATGGCCTTGTTAATGTTCCTACAGAGAATGAGGCTCCCACGGAAACTGACACTTTTCAGCACCGGAGACTATAGATACGTGAGAGCAGCTGTGACTGCACATGCACTGCAGCATCAGCTCTCACCTGTGTAGACACCGAAGCTAATCAGCTGTGGGACGTAAACTGATAAGAAACCAAGATTTGTTTGTGCTAGTGCTCAGAGAAGTAGGTGTTGATTTAGGCTTGGCAGTTAAAGATCTGTTAGTATTTCTAAACTAATCCTGCTTTTGTGTGACGTGAATGCAGCCGTTCCTTTGTCAGATGCTTTGACTTCATGTTTGGCTTCTCAGGTCAGAAACGAGTTTCAGTGCTGTCATTGTTCTCAAATAGTTTTCAAGTATGCGTAAGCGAGTTCGCATGGCTGAATCCCCTTATGCCATATTTCCTCTGCATATTCATGCAGTGCTCATCATTTGGTTGCTGACTGGGAGGTAAGTTATGAGTTCAAGGCCATTTTTAGTCACTGTATCCAAACTGAATCCACACCTTTGGTGTGTTCATCCTTAACTTGCTTATCGTATTATCCATGAAATATTACATAATTAGATCTTTCTGATCAGTCTTAATTTGCTCTCTTTATTTATCATTACTTATCTTTATTTATCTTTAGTTATCATTATTCTAGTCTGTGTGATCAAAAGGGAAACAGTCCTTTCTTGTCTGAAGTAAAGCAGGACCAAACATACTCCTTGCTCACTGGGTCCAGAAATGGTCTGAGTCAAGAGGAGAAGCTGACCCTGAAATCTCATGCACAGCCATGTACCATGTACACCAGGACCCCGCAGATCAAACCTGGCTTACTGTTGTCCTATCCCTTAGAATGGTCTCCTTTTCCTATGGTAAACAGCTTTCAGGCTGATACTTGTATTTCCCATTGGCCTGAATTCTGAAGAAACTGGAAACTGCGCACTTACTATTTGGCTAATTAGTTAAGAAAACAATGGGGGAAAAGAGAAAATATTTGAGAAAATATTTTCTCGGAAGTTGGGCCTATCTGTGCCTGGTCAGTTGTTAAAAAAAATGCCAAATAGAGATTAAGGCTTTAAAAATGATTTAAAATTAAAAACTATGTGACGCATAACAGTTAAATAGCTACAGTTGCATTTAATCAGTAGAAAGACAGATTCATTTTTGATTGTAAAGCCAACATTAGAACAAGCTACAAGCTAATTTGCAATATTTTACAGCAACAATTAGTGGTGCAAAGGATGTGACTTTTCATTTGGATGACTATCACCGGTAGGAGGATCTGACAGGAGGCTGAATCATGCTCTGTGTAGTCATGCTCATCTTCACATGTGCATACACACACACACACACACACACACTAGTTGTTGCTCAGTCAAATTCCTCTTTTTATAATTCTGGATTGCCACATTTGCAATTATATTGCATCCGCCAGAGAGCTGAGGTCTGTAATTGCCAAACACGTCTGCAGGAGTCACACAGCGACAGAAGGGACACTCATGTACCTGAGTGTAGTATCAAAGCACTGCATGTGATACTCCTCCTGGCCTACGTGTCGGGGTATGGCTGCGCAGAGAGATGTTTACCGGGCAGTTTATTCCCTGAAGCACCTGCCCGGTATAAAGCTGTACATCTGATAAACAAGAGAGGGAACCAGGCGTGGTTTATGTAAGGCAAATAGCATAGAATGGAGTCGTAATGAATTCGTGCGTGCTGTGCAGCACCCGTGGCAGATCTGGTGTGTGAGAGGAAGGTGGCTGCTGATCCTAAGCACATGCAGGGATCCCGGCACAGCCGAGCGGGCGGCGATCCCAACTGCGTGTCCTAGCAGCAGCGATTTGCCCCTGGGTCTGCCGGAGCCGGCCGGGGGGAGGTTGGCTCAGCAGAGCGGGTTCCTGGCGTGCTTTGCCCACGGGCCTCGCAGCGAGGGCCGGAGCTGCCCGTCCCTTGTGGAGAAACCCGACTTTCTGCCGGCTTCACGCCTTGCGTAACCGCAGCCCGGCTTCGGCGCCTCCCTGCCCAGCGCGGTGTCGGTGTGAAGCGAGCGTGAAGCGGCCGCGCAGCGCGGCCGGGGCAGGGCGGGGTGGAGGACACGGCCCCGGCCCGCCCCGCTTCACGGCCCCTCGCGCAGGGCGGCCCAGCGGGGGGCACCTCACAGCTCCGCGGGGAGCAGGGAGCAGGCCGCGGTGGGGCCGCGTTGCCATGGCAACCGCGCGCGGCGGCGGCGGGCGGAAGTGAGGGCAGCTGATTGGCTGCCGCGGGGCACGTGGGGCGGGCGGCGGGCTCGGCCCGGCCCGGGGCTCGGCGGGGCCCCGCGGGAGGGCGGCGCCGCCCCCGTGCCCCCGCGCTCCCCCCCCCCCCCCACGCGGGCTGCGGGGCCGTGAGGCGGCCGGGGGGAGGAGGGGGGGGCTGGGATGAGCGCGGCCCGCACCGCGGTGCCGGCGGGGAGGAGGAGGAGGAGGAGGAGGAGGAGGAGGAGGAGGAGGAGGAGGGGGGCGGTCGCCCTCCCGCCCGTCAGTCAGGCGGCGAGGCGGAGGCGGAGGCAGGGCCGCGGCTGAGGCGGGGGCGGGCGGCGGGGCCGGGGATGGAGGCGCCGCGCAGCGCCCCGCCGCCAGCCGCCGGGCGCTGAGAGGGGCCGGGAGCGGGGCCGGGGCCTCGCGGCGGCCGGAGGGGGGCAGCGCCCGGCCGGCAGCGCCCGCGGCGCCGTGACTCAGAGGCGCGGCCGGCCGGGGGCGAGCCGGGGCTCGGCGCGGCGGGGCTCGGCCCCGGCAGGTTATAAATAGGGCCGCCCCCCGCCGTGTCACGGCAGGACAGCCCGGCGGGGCGGGGGAGGCGCGGGGAGGCTCGGCTCTGCCCGCGGCCATGCCAGCCGGGGGGCCCGGCCGCTAGCCGCGCCGCCTCTCGGTGGCCGCAGCCCCGAAAGCTCGCCGGGACCTCGCCGGGCCAGCGGGCGGAGCGGCAGAGCGCGTCCCCGAGCGCCGGAGGAGCGGAGAAGATGAAGCCCGAGCGAGGTAAACGAGCCGCCGAGGCGCTGGGGCTCCGTGCCGGCCGGGGGGGGGGGAGCGGGCACAGCGTTTTTTACCCTGCCTCGGTTTGAGGAAAACGAGACAAAACCGCGTAGCAAACAAGCCCCTTGCTCTCTGTGGCGGTGCTGCAGTTTGTGTGCCGGACACAGCCGGCACAGAGCTGCAGTGCCGGGTCAGGAGCCGATCAAAGGCAAATCGGGCATCTCTAGGCACTGTCAGTGCCTGGACACAAACGCCAGGGTCGCTGCACAATGCCCTGAAAATAACCACAACTTCCATCTGCTGCGGTTGTTTTTCATCCAGCAGTGGTTTTTTGTGCCGGTTATGAAGGAGATGCACCAGAACAAGCGTGCTAAAATACTTTTTTTTTTTTTTTTCATGGTCATTTGGTTGCTGTCCTCACCTTGCTTACTGGCGTCTGGCTTTGCAGAAAAATAAAGTCGCCTGTCTACGTATGTGTTTATAACATTTCAGCTCTTTTTGCAGTGTAGCAACAGCTGCTGATGCCCCTAGAGTTGAAAATCTGTCATGACTTCTATTTTGAACCACACGAGCAGCAATTATTGATTCCTGTTGGTTAGAGCAAGAATATTTGAAAAAAGGCAAATCTTATTATTTGGGCACATCGTGTAACTGTGAGCATTAATTCAAATAAATCCTCGCTTAGATATGTGGGGTTCTTAAAGTTTTGATGATGCTGTTGTTTACCTGGTTGCTTTCAGTTTTAAAAACACATTAATTTTGTGTTATAATCACTCTGGTGTTTTGAGAAACACTTCAATATAGTTTAGATATCCATCTGTTAAAGGCTAACACGTACATGACATAGCCATCTTAATTAGGCTCGTTAATGACACGTTTGCTAACAGACACACTGCACAATTGACCACTCTTACGTGGATTTTATGGATGTATGTGCTGTAAGGATTATGTGCTGTGCCAATAGCACGTACATAGGACAGGGTTGATTTGTGAATGTTTGCATAAATTAATGTGATTTAAATACTGGGGGAGTGAAATGAGCTTTCCTCTTTGCTGTTCTTGTTCCTTAATTGCTTAAAACTTCACGATTGACTGCATCAAAGCAGGTTGTTTTTAGAATCTCTCTAGGTTTTAATATTAGAAACTGAAGTTTGAAAACTATCTATTGTCGAGGTGGAAGAAAACTTCAACATCAGATAAAACCCAGGTCAATACTTGCAGCTTTGAAATATTCTGCTGTAGCAATCTAAAACCTCCCTATGACCTTTGTCTATTCTATTCTTTGATCTTTAGGCAGAAAATATTAGAACAATGAGAACGTCTTTAGCTGCTGTATAATAAATGATCAGATGCCTTTTTAAACTAATCTCGTGTGGAGGGAACCAACGTTATTAAGTAAGCAAGTTGCTGGTTTTTGCTCCCCCTCCCCCAGAAGCTAGTGGCTAATTAAATAGAGAGTCCTATCCATTATAAAACCTCTATGGCAAGGAGCATGAAATGTACCAGAAGTAATGTCTTAATTCTTTGAAGATAACTAACAAAAATCTTAAAGTAAATCATTGATCTTGGCAAACATTGGCGAGTACCTCCAGCCATTTTAGTCAATGCCTGCAGCTTCGCTGTGTGCTAATGTCATAGAGTGCACAAACCCCGTGCACAAAGGGGGTTGTGAAAGTGCTGCCTAAATGCCACATGCGGCCCGCAGAGGCACGAATCATGCAAATGTTTACGTGTGCTGCTCTCTGCATAGCAGCTGCACCCCAGGATACGAGCAGTCAAGTGTGCAGTCACCTGCTTCCAGTCGGGGGGAATTAATAGCAGAGGGCAGAGCGGAGGCAGACCACGCAGCGCTTTGCCACGAAGCCTTTGCCTTCCTGCAGGCCCGCAAGCCCTGAGAAGGCTGCAGGTCCACACAGCATGGGAAACAGAAACAGACATGAAAAGGCTTGATTTTTTTTTTTTTTCATTTGCACAATTATATCAGAATTTGCTCAGATCCGAGGCATGTGGCTATTGTAATTAGAATTAAAACTATACTGAAGATGTAATGCCCAGATGCGCTGGGAGATGCTATTGTTTAGCCTTACTATACCAGTAAGACTCTGGCTGTTACCAGCAGAGATGGGTGGTGCAGGGGAGGAAAGGGGAAATCTAATTTTGCAACCACACCTCTAACAGGGGGAGAAATGTTGTAGAATGTTTCAGCTTAAGTAGGTGAGAAAAAAAATAAAAAGGGAAATTTTTGTTAAGCAAAGAAATCTGGCCCAAAGGTAAACTTACCACCTCTCTTTACAATAAGGAAAGTTTGCACGTTTTTATCTGCCATTTTCAATGTTTGAGAGCAGTGTGGAGGAAGTAGGGTGTGGGGTGCTGTAAGGCAAAGCCATGGAGCAGTTTGGTGAGTCAGGAAGAGACGTGGCCGCGTTCTTACTTGCGCTTTCAAAGCTGATGTCTTCCTTTGCCGTGCACGTGCAGGGCACGTCCCGTGACCGTCCATCAGGTGGGGTGTCGGCGTGCAGGGCAGTGGCTGCTCTGGGCACGTCCATGTAAATCCATCCCTCTGTTCCGGGTCTGGGCGATGCAGTAAGCAAGCTGCTGCTGCCTGCTTGGTGCTGCCTTTCTGATGGTGGCACCCCTAAAGGGAAGTGTTGAAGCATCTTAAAACACAGCAGTCGCCTTGCTTGAGCTGAGGCTTCACCAGCGCCAGTGAAAAGAGGAAACTTTCTCTTTCTTCCAGTGCTTTCAGAGTAAGGTTGCGTTCTGTTTCTTGTCTTTCTGCAGTAAGAATGTATCAGCTTACCTCGCTGTGATTCGTGATACCATCACAATTTAGCTCTGCAGTACAGCTGCCTGGTCAGCTGCCTCGCGTCGCGTGTTTGGACCTCTGTTTCCTTTCTCAAGTACAAAGCTTTGCTGTTGCTTCTATTGAACTCGACTCTGATGACTTCAGATCGCTTCCCCAGCTTATTGAGTTTGGAAGACAGAGCTAGAATTCACAGCAGAGTGCTCGCAGACTCTTCCCGTTGAGCTTTGTTCATAAACTGTATAAACACGCTGTTTCACCACCGGAGTTAATGAAAACATTGCACAATGTCAGGGCGATAGCATACTGCCAAACTCGGAGGGCTTGTTTTGTACCCTCAGAGTACACTTGGTGCACAACTGGAAAAAATCTTGTGGTTTAGATGAATCGACACTGTAGTGATATTTTTACTGTGGGAATGTTACACGACATCAGAAGGCTTACGATGGTCTAAATGGCTCCGAGTTGCTGCTCCTTCCTTCCCCTCCCGCCCCCAGCCCTGCATGAAGGATCAGTTAAAGGAGGAGGACAGGCTTGTTTGTCTTTGAATTCATTATGGCAAGTTTTTATCACCTTATTCTAGTCTTTTCTTACTTTTTATTACCTTGCTTTATTTCTTCTTCTGATACGCTTTGTCTGTGTAGAGACTGTTCCGTTCTCACTCACAAATCAAGCAAAAAGCAGTTGTTTAACATTCCAGCATCAGTCCCCTCCTTGAGACTGTCCTAACTTAAGGAAATGGCTTTCTGCCTGCAAGAGAGGAACAATCAGCCAGAAGACTGCCTCTTCTCCTCTCCTTCCTTCTTTGCAAGTCAAACTCAGATACATGCCTCTGGGTCTGTTTGCAGTAACTGGGTTAAGAGACTTTCTTGCACCTTGTTGGGTGCTTTGGTATGGAAAGCTAACTCTTGGTTAAACACCTTGCTGGTTACTGCCTCATTCTGGAAACACACCCGAAGGAGCTCTGGGTGTATCTGCGAGGAAAGCTGGAGGGGAAACTGGTGAAGCTGAAAACTTGATTTGAATGCTCTTCTTCAAATTCTTATGAGGAAGAATGGGGGGGGCGTGTGTTCTTGAAGGAAGTGAGTGAGGGGTTGTGGAGTTAGTTTAAGTTAGGAGGTCAGGTAAGGTCCTCGGTTTAACAGAAAAAGCAAAAAACTTCGTTTTATAGCCTGTATTAGCTCTTCCATGGAAAAATTTGTGGAGAACTTGTTTGCAAATATGTGTTGCAGACTGTGTGGGTCCAGAAGTGAAAATACCTCTTGAAAAGGGATAAGTGGTATTCCAGTGCTCCGTATTGCGCTGCGATACAAACACTTCAATTTTATAAAATCATCTCGGGGAAATGTCGCAAAGCACTTAACTTTTTTTGGTGGTAGAAGGATGCAGACAGTAAACAAAGTAATAAACTGGCAATGAGGTACTTCCTGCTCAGCCGAGCTGTCACCCCAAAGGTGTTTCAGCAATGCTCCTGGCAGGGCTGCCACAGGTAAGTGCAGGTTGTGTGATAATGAGCGGGAGGTGACGCCGCTTCCTGGCCCAGGAGGAAGCGTTTCTGGCAGAAATACCCTGCTGTGCTCCAGCACGTCTCGGCCACCGAAAGATGCGTGAAGAGAGGGGGGCGAGCAGCCAAGGGCAGGAAAGGGTGGGTATGTGCCTGCTTTTCCTACATAGATTACTTTCAAATAAAAACAGCTTATTCTTTAAAAGAGACTAAAACTGTTTAGGATAAAACAAATAAACCATGCTGGCAGGTGGTCAGGATATTCCACTCAGATTCCCTTTGTACGGCATGAAGCCATCCACCTCATCCTTGGGGGGAGCAGATCTGTCCTGAGAGCACGTAATGTGCAGGCACGGTGAAAGAGGATGAGTGAACAGGAATGTAAGCTTTTTCTTTTTTTCCCTTTTAGTCGAGGGTAGAGTCTAGATTATTTTCAATATTATTCTGTCCTTGCCCGCAGGAAATAGGAATATATGCTCTTCTATTAAATTTCCGCTTGGAAAAAAAAAAAAAAGTAGGGGAATTCTTAGCTTCTAGGTGTTCATCTTTCTTCTTCCAAAAATAAATCTAGTGGTACTCATTTGCAGAATCAGAAAGCCTTAGGTTTTGATTTGAAATACCTGTTTATGTTAAGGTTTTTCTCCCTGCTCTGCAAGGTGTGCCTAGATAGCAATAGTGAGGCAGGTCCTTGTTGTAGGACCAGCTCTTGTGCTGGAAGAGAGCTGTTACCTGTGTTCAGTAGTGGTTGTTCTTTGTCTGTCCCTCAGGGAAAACAAACCAGACTAGAAAAAGCTATTTTGGTGGTGGTGGTTGGCTGGTGTCATCCCTACTCGCCAGGTTCGGAGGGGCTCCTGTTGACGAAACTGACACTGAGAAGCATTTACGGGGGTATTTTGGGTCTTGTGGCTGTGCCAAGGCTTGGGCTATATAACTGACCTTTCTGACTGTATTCTTCACTTGCTGAAGTGAGAAACTTTGGCTTGCCAGATGAGATGCTTGGGCTGAAACATATTAGATGGGATTTTAGTTAAGGGCAGTGTTGAAACTATTATTGGATCCGAGGTCTGCCAGTTTCTAAATGTTTTTAAAAATAAGCTAACATTTATAAATACAAATTCTCATGAGAGATGTGAGCTTGTTGCCAAATGAAATTCTGCTTATTAAAATTAGAAATCTTCTGTGAAAACATTAACTGCAGGGAACAAACCGGCTATGTAACATCTGTTGAAAGAACTTGCTCTACTTCGCTCTTTACAGAACGTTTTTTTTGGTTTGTGTTTTGACAAACTTCTAATAGCAACTGTTAAATGGTGGCGGAATAGCCATAGGGTTTGTTCTATCAGCAACAAGTTTAAGATACCAGTCCAGCAATTACCAGCTGTTCTTCTGGTCAATAAGGTCTTGTAGTTTATCTGTCATGACAGCTTTAATAAATTCTCCATCCTGATGTGATACTTCCAAGCTGGTTTTTAGATTTTAAAGGTGTTTCACTTCATTGTCGTTGAAGGTGGTGCTCAATTGTTCAGTCTTTGCAGGTCATTTGTATTTAATGTTTAGGCAGAAGCTTGTTCTTAAGTTTCAAGTGCATTAGGCGTGCGTGTACAATTGCACAGTCACCTTTGTACCACTGAGCACAAAACTTCGTGTATTGATAGGCAATTCAGCATGTCTATATGCCTAGGTGAATGCAAATACAGTTGGACTTTGGAAGACTTGGCGTTCATTCCATAGTCCTTTTTCTGCTCGTCCTGTTCAGGGTGGGATGGATGTGGCTGTAAGTGCTCAGCCTGGGCCGCGTACAGCTGATCTGTAAGTGTAACTCTGCCAAGATCAGAAGAGCAATTTGTAATTGTTTTTAAAGGTTGTTCATAAGCATATAATTAAGTTGTACGGTAGCCTTGATAATTCTCAAGCTGTTTTTTTTAACATTGCAGTGTTACAGTGACCAAATTAAGTGGTTTTTACTTAGCTCACTTGTATTCAGATGTCAGGCCCACGTAACAAAGAAGAACTGGTTCTTTTCACTGATGGTTGGTACTTTACCTTTTAATGTCAGCTTTTGGACCAGAATTGCTTAACGTTGGTATCTGGAATGGGATTTACTAGGTTTTGTTGACTCAAAAGATGTGATGGGATAGCACGTTGGCAGGGATGACTTGCAGGGGGGAGCTGTGGAGGCAAATGAGCACCCGAGGAATGAAGCACTCCACATACATGCACTAATGATGAAACTTCCGTGTCCCTTCTGAAGGCGAGATTCATTATTAGAAACAGACATGAACAAAGTAGTCATACTGAGAAGTCTTCTGGGCATCTTTGTTTCTTTTAAGAGCAATAAGGGGAGTTCTTCAGCTTCCCCCAGTTTATTTTGACTTGACCATTTTTCATTTTGCTGGGACATCCACGCTTTCCATCCAGGCAGGTAGTACCCAGTCGCCTCTTTGTGATGGATGCACTGCTCTAAAAGACTTCCCAAACCTCTTAAGTGTGACTTTGTTCCTTGCAGGGTGGGATGGCTGTAAGTGCACAGTCACAGATTTCTTTCTGAGGTATAATAAAAATGTATTCTGAAGTAAAGAGAACTTTCCGAAAGAAGGCCTCAGGTTGCGTGTGTGCCACGTCCTCAGTTTTACATTGCGCGTCCTGTGAAGTTGGTGACTTCCATTGGGATTTCTGGGAACCGGGCTGGTAAGTAGGTCCTTTGTAGGTTGTGAAATTCCTTAGTGAGACGCAGGTGACTGCTTGTACTAGTTTAACCTATTGCAGGTGCCGTGCGTGCAGGGATTCCTTTTGCCCACTGATGAGTCCTCAAGATTTCTAGGGCATGTTTCACAGTTCCCTATGCTGCAATAAATTCAGCTCCTTTCTCAGGGTGCTGTGCAAGTATCATCTGGTCATTAGGTACTGTGGGGGGACGGAAGGGAAGAAACAGGACTTTGGTGAAGAATTGAAGCTGGTGAGTGTTAGCTAATACCCACAGCGTGGTCAGTACCACTGGGGGAGGTGGTGGTGTGGGGACTTCTTCTGAGGGTCAGGGGAGAGAGGAGGAGAGGTGCAAGAAGAGCTGCCGTGGTCAGTGTGCTCTGCTTCAGAGTATGGAAGCCCTTCTACCCAGCCAGGCATTGCTCTTGGTTTCCTGCCATGGCACTAGCCCAAGTGCAACCATGATTAAAATTCGCACTTCCAAGCAGGCCAGCAAGTTTGGTAGAAAGCTTTGTCTGCAGATTTGGAAGGGCTGAGGGTGGTTAAGAAAAAACACTTGAGTAAATGTTTGTGGTGACTGGTCACTGAGGACATCACTTCTGTGTGAGCAGAGTGATTTTTTGATACATTGGGCTGATGCCTCCTGTTTGCTTGCCCTTGTTAATCACGGCTTTTAGTTCGGCTTTTAACTCTTATCAAGTAGCTTGACTTGGGGGAAAGAGAGAAGAGAACCGGTGGATCAGGAGGAGAAGAGCTTTAATAAATATTCCAGTGATGTGGAGTAAAGGAGGGGGAGTTTCTTACTAACTGGGGCAAAGTTGCCAGGACCAGCACGAACTGGGAGTGCACGGTCAGGTCAAAGGGATCAGTATCGACTCTTACACCGCTCAGAAGTAAGTCTTTATTTTCTGTAAAAATTTTTAAACAAGACTCTTTATGCGAATTTGCTATGCCAAGCTTCCCACTTCAGATGCCTTTTAATGAAGTGTGGCTTTGTTTTGCTGTGCTTTGAGGGGGAAACTCAGCTTGGGCCTTGTGAATGGTAGGCCATTCAAACGGGCAGACACTTTGTTAGCCATGAAGGGGCTGTGAGAAACAAAGTATCTGGAGAGCTGGGAGTGGGGAAAAGGGCTGGGTGCTGACAGCTACCAGAACTGCACCGCTAGCAGTGCTCCTGGTCAGGTGTTCGGGCCGGTGGCTGCTTACACCACACCAATGCGAGGAAGGGATGGGAGACCCGTTTTAGTCATGTTCATGCTGGTAAAAAGCGAACGAGTAAAACCAAGCAGCCAGTTTATGAAGCGGAAACAGGAGGAATAGCTGATAACGCTAGAAAAGCTCTGCAGTGGAGATCCATTTTTAAAAGAGGATGCAAAGGGTAAGTCCAGCTTCGTGTGACGGGCTGGGGAATGTGAAGGGAAAAAAAGTTGAATGCATTCAGAGTAAAACTGCCAGAATACACACCTGCCTCGTCCTACATTGAGGGAAGCTCATTAAAATTGGCTATTCTTGTACTGCCTTTGGTCACTGCCTACACAGTCACACTGGCTTTACAAGAGTTTCTGTGAGAAAAGGTTTTGGATCAATTAGAACAGGTTAAGTGGCAGTGCTTGAAAGGCGTTTTATGTCCTTGCATCCCATCCCAGGATACATAATGGCCTTCAGATTTCTGTTTTGGGTGTGTTTTTATAAACTAGCTCTATTCATCCTCAGTTAAGCTTCCGGTATGAAATTCTGAGCAGCTTTATGCTACGCATTGATACTTCTTCCTTTTAAAATCCCGGTGAAACTGCGAGCATCTTCCCTGAGAGCGGCAGAGGCGGGCAGAGGAGCTGAGACCTTGCCCAAGGGTTGCGAGTGGCTGTGAAGGGGGCTGCCCCCCAGCTGCTAATAAAGCAAACTGGGGAAGCTGTGCGGGAACAAGCAGCAGCTGGGGGTGGCTTTCAGCAGCCGCTGGCGGTGCGGAGGTCGCTGCGGGCTGTGAGGTGGTGCCCGCGGTGCCTCTGCTGCGCCAGGACAACCCTGGGGAGGCCGGGGCTGGGCGCCTGGCCCCAGGCGGGGCCGCTGCCGCCTCGGGACGGAGCCGCGCTGGGCTGGGGGTCGGGGCCCTGCCCCGCCTGAGGCAGCCGGGCCGCGCCGCGGCCCCCGAGCGTTGCGGCCGCGGGGGCGGGGCCGGGCGGCGGCGCGGCCAATGGGCGCGGGCCGCTGTTGCTATGCGCGCCCCTACTCTGCCCGCCGGCCGCGCGCCCCGCTGCGCGCCCCCGCGGCGGGCACGGGCACGGGCGCTGCCGCTGCCGGGATGGTGCGCGGCGGGGACAAAGGGCCGCGCGCCGCAGGTGGGTGCGGGGGCGGCCGGGAGCGGGGGGGCCGGGCCGGGCAGCGGGGAGCTGGGAGCTGGGTGCAGGCGGGGGCTGGCCCCGTGCTCATCCAGCGCCTGCTGCCTTGCACCTGTGCGGCCGGCACCTCGGGTTAGAGGGGGAGCCGAACGGGGACTCTGCTAAAGCCTTCACATTCCGGCTGTGAGGGAGCTGTTAGGGCCCAGCAGCGCGGCTTGCTCGTTACCGGCCGGGCTGTGCCGTGGGACACGGCTCTGCTCTGAAACTATCGCAACAGGCTCTGCTCACAGCTCCAAATTCAGTGCTGGGCTCTGGCATCCATTTTAAAATGAGCAGGCTCTTGACTTGAGAGTTACAATGTCCTCGTTTATCCCTCTAAATAAAGTTTAAAACAACCCTGTGGGCCTGGCCCTTCTCCCAGCCCCTTTTCAATGAGCAGTGTGCATTGTCTCTTTTGTAACTTCTTTACTTTTGCAGGTTACTGTTTAACCACTTAAGGGCAGACCTTGTAGGTGAAGGTTAATAGCATTGGAAAAATTACCTGAGGAGCTTCATGCTGCTTCATCATCAATTTCACCTCTGTTCTTTCTGAGATCCTTGCGTTTCTGATGAAGAAGTGTACTCTCTGCCTCTGATCTGCTAGCCTTACTTCTTTTCCTCCACTCCACGCACTAAATGCGGACTGCAAATACTGAAAGAAACCTCCTGAAGCTGAACGTAGCCTCGCTAGCTAGGAGGAGGATTTTGGGTGGTCAAACATGTTCTGACAAAGTTCCACAAGATATATTACCCACCGCTTAGATGGCGATGAACAGGTTGTAACATCAAAGAGTTCTGAGAGATGAAGTAAGAAAGCTTAAAGAGAAGATGAATGCAGAAAGAAACTACAGTTCTACAGGTCAGATTTTACATGGGGTTTTTGTTTTGTCTTTATTTTGGATAAAATAATGGGATTCGTAATCTACATTCCTCACCTGAGGATACTTCCTAACAAGACCTATGCTTTTTTTTTTTTTTTTTTTTATTAAGTAACTGGATAGCTAGTTCTGTTCTAGCAGCAGTGCTGCAAAAGTTTCAGCTTGTAGGTGTGACTTCTATCTGACGTGGTGGTTGTAATAAAGTTCCAAGAGTATCAGCTCCTGCTGAACCCACATACTACATATCTACTGTTTCATGTGTTATCCATTAAAATAAAATTCTTGAATTTTTGAGTGTTTCTATCTCTCTCCTTGTGAATATTCTCTTAAAACTTTGTTATTAGCAGTGCATTTGCACTTTTTGGTTTGTTTCTCACTTTCTTGTTTTTCAGGTATTCTGGAAAAAAAAAAAGGCAGCTCAACAGCATTAGTAAGTGCCTCACATGCTTACATGTGGACAGAAAATGTGCTTAATAGTTCTTCCTCAGTGTGGCTGTGTTTATCTTGGGCTTAGATGTGCCATCAGTGTTTGGATAGCTTCTTGGAGTTGAACCAACTCTCTGGAGTGAGATGGGGTTTGATGGTCAGAAAGCTGCCCTGGGTGTAATTCACGAAGCCTGCACTTGGGAAGTTGAGTATCTCTTAATGGATACTTTTCCTGAACATGGCCAAAGAGAAAGAAGCCTTTTTAGATGGTCCAGCCTGTTTATTTGCATCTTCTTCTTTGGCACCAGAAGTAATGAAATTTTGTTTTCTTGTGATGCACGGTGCCCTAAGCCATTGCTATTGTATTAGATCTGTCGTACGCACATGTACGTTCATCTGCCAAATCTCTCGTCTCAGTAGAATCTGAGAGGGCCTCTTAGCCCCTGCTGTCTCTGCACCAAACAGAGACATCTTGCTGCGCTGAGATTGCTAGTGCAGGTATCGGGTTGTTGGTGTGCCCGCCGTCTGAGTGAAAGACTAGACTGGAAAATATTCCCTTCTTATTTGGATTGTGATTTAGCCTTCTGATACTCTGCAAAGCTCTCTCTCCATTCCCACATAAGTACTTTACAACTTGTTTTCCTTCACTTTATAAGTTTGGGGGTCTGAGCTTTGCTGTCTGTACCTGTACCTTGTACCTGTAAACAGCACGCTTTGGTGTATGTGGCGCAGTACTTTCTCGTTAAATGACTGAAACAAGGACTTCCTGCTGAAGGCCTGGTATGTGTTCCTAGCAGGACTAATTTCTTTTTACTGTTAAGTAGCTTTAGGAACAGTAAAAGAAAAACAGTTGTATGTTGTTCCTTTTTTGTCAGTGTGTAGCCTCCAATTTTCTTTTGAGAGCGCGATGAGTGAAGAGCAACAGGTCTGGCCAGCTGCCCTAGGACTAGATTCAGGAGTCAGTACTTTGTTTTAGGTCACACGGATTTGAATGAAGATAGTGAGGTCAAGGGAGAAGATTTCAACTACAGACTTCAAGCTTGCAAATATGAGAGCTGAGTTTTTGCTTTCTTAGCGTATGCAGCTGGTAGATGAATATAGATGGATATCCAGATTTAATTAGAGGATACAAGGTAGCATTTCTTTGGTAGTAACACATAGCTGAGTCCACACTTGGTATTCTGACGTAAAACTACAAAGCTAGTTCCTTCTGCGGTGTGGAGGCGATGAGGTATAGAAGGCAGAGGGATGCTGTGGAACTGGGGAATGTACTGTAGTGGGGTGTGCTGAAACGGGAGGGATGCAGCCACATCTACCCTCCAACAGAGTTCTTTCCAGGCTGACATCTCTGCCAATAAAGCTGCTGCTTCCAGGGGGGTGTCTGCACAAGCGTACGCCTTCCCCTTGGTGAGAAAGGAGAATATTGACCAGCAAGCTAAGGCTAGTAATAGTGATCATCCTGCCTGGGAGAAAACTGAACCCTCAGATGAATTAAACTCACGTTAATTAGGAGTTTACAAAAGGGCTGCAGGTGGGGCAATAGGTTCTGCAAGCTTAAATAGCAGGCACCAGAGATAACAAGTGCAGCTGTTGTTAAATAGTTAATAACAGCTGACTGAACTTCTGATGCAAATGATCAGACAGAACAGGAGAAGTTCTCTGCATCCTGACCTAGCGACTCCTCGCTGTTCCCATGGTAACTAACACATTTTTCCATTTTTAGCAAAGTTTATGGAACTGAAGATGACTTGTTGGTTTTATGACATTAAAATAAATTTTAAACGGCAAAGCAGACCAGCTGGAGGAGAAAACATAAACTAAGAGAACGTGGATATGAATTCCTAGAGACCTTGTGTATTTTGCTTCATGTAAGATCGTTCTGAAACATGTCTAACGTCCAGCATACTTTAAAATGCCTGGCGGTGAAAGTATTACTATCACCTTCTGCATTGAAACTCTGAGCAGATCCATCTGAATCCTTTTCATTTAACTCCATATGAAAATGACCTATTGCTGTAAGAAGGGCATTGTGAGGGGAAAAGGGAGGAGGAGGAGGTAGGGGACTCTGGCTTTGGTGTGGTGCAGAGGAGCAAGGTAGAACCCGTAGCTTATGGGATGGATGTGGCTCTTCATTTGTGGCCAAGGCGGGGACGGGGTGGTGGGTTTGAAGCTCTGACCACTGGGCAAGGTAGGACCTTCTGTGCCCCTTTGGTGATGTAAAAACTTCCGCATCAGCCGTGCATTGTTAGAGCACTCTGGAAAAATACTGCTGCGGGTTTCCTCTGTCCGTGCTCTTTTTGCAGAGGTGCTGGCCCCTGGCTGTTCTGGGCAGGATGCTGGGACACCAAGTGCTAACTTTCCTATGTGCTGTAGCAGAGTCATTCTGCAGTTCCTGTTTCTACTACCAAGTGAAATTAGAACTAGAATGGGCAAGATCTCTTTTTAGAGCAGGGTTCCTGAAAGAGCATTTGTGTAGACTAAACTTCACGGCACTGAAACTGCTGGAGAAAAGTGCTTCTGAGGCAGGTTGTAGTTTGTTCCCCGGGGAAAGCCACAGACAAAATCAGTGAGTATTCCTGCATGTGAGTCACTTCTTATGAAGCATAAACAACCTGTTGTAAGCTCGTTTTTATCAGTGCTCTCAAAATAAGTAGTTTCTTCAGCTGTTGCTGTTTTTGTGAGTTACGTTTTTGGCTGCTGATCTTACTTTGTGCTAGTGGCTTCTCCACAGGGTGAAGACAGTCCTGTACACACAAGTGTACCTGCCCCGTATGCTCTCAAACTGCATTTGCAGAGAGCAATATTGTGTTGCTGTGTTTGGTTACCTGAATGGACCAGGGACTTCTTCAGCCTCCTCAGCCATAAATTACTTCCAAAGAGAAGGGAAGCAAATTCCTGGAATTCTTACCTGGTGGTTGGTATTTGTTTTCTGGGATACAAATTAAGAGGCACGTTCAGGTCCCAGGGCTGCATTTTGCTATGTGTTGTACAAACATGGAAAAAAAAAGACTGTCCTCACCTCGGACCTTATGCAACTATCACACAGAATCAAGGTTTCCAACAGGGAGAGTTGTAAGGAAACAAGGGATAATACTGATAAACGGTGCTTTTGGCACTGTTTTGCACCACGTGTGCGCTTCCCAATTGGAGGGTAACTTGTGAACTCCAGGTAATTAATGGTCTTGAAACTCCAACGCATTAATGTCGGAAGCTAATTGGAAGCAAACATTAACTGCAATAGTGAGAGACAACAGGAATGATGGCAAGCCATGGAAGATGGTGCAAAAGTGTTTTTTTTTTTTTTTTTTTAAAAAAAAAAAAACAGTGTTTTGTTATGGAAAAAAATCAGCAGAGGAATGCAAAAAGATGTATTGAGAGTCAAAAAATACAACGGGAAAATGTTTTCCTGTTAGGCACTAGCCATACATCCCTTCCTCATAAGGCTGGATGCCTCTGTGTGTTTTGCACACTTGTTTTCAGTGATGGGTTCCATGGGAAATGTGGGTGCTGTGGGTGCTGCCCAGAGCAGGCAAGCGAGGTGCTGCTGGGCAGTGGCACCGGCACGGGCAGGGAGTACTTCGAGCTTCATTCCAGCCTGGACTAGAAAGAACTCCTCTCTGGGGAAAACTTGGGGCACTGCTGCCAAAATACACGCGCTGGGGATGTGGGTGCAGTGTGGCTCCCCAGCCAGGAGCCAGAAGGTGCCAGGGGTCGCGTTTTGCACAGCAGGGAAGGGGCTGTTTGGGGCAGTGACCTGTGCCTGGCGTTGCGGGAGCTCCCAGAAGCGTGTGAGGGGGTGCAGAGACCATCCAAAGGACATGAGAGCACATGCCTGGTGCGATCCCGTGCTTTACTCTCTAAATGCGATTTGCTAGGGTGGCACACAGGTTGGTCAGCTCAGCAAGAAGAGTCTAATGAACTCAATTCCACCTTCTTTCTGGGGGTGAAGAGGGCAAGTTGCATTATGCCTGGAGCCCTGTGTCAGGTTCTGGTACTTTCAAGATGAGCCGCTGGTTCAGTTGATGAGAATAAAATGTTCGATGCTGAGAATCTCTCAACTATGATTTATGTCAGTTCTTGAAGATAAATGACTGCAAAAACCCGCTGTTAAAAGCAATAGTCAGTGTAGTCATACATGTATATGCCTAATAGTCGTATATTCCCAAAACTTAAAATGTTTTTATTATAATCTTCTATACTTCACTTTTCATCTCCTCTTTAAAAGAAGAGATAATACAACAAAATTATGTGATGTGGCTGCTTCAAAATAACGAAACTTATTTTCCTTATGGATTTGTATCGGAAGATCTCTGCGTAATCCTTTTTGGTAACGTAGAGGTTTGGCACAATGAACGTGGCTGCCAGGTCCTTGGGTTTTGTGATGTTTGGAGGGGCTTTTTTTGGTCTGATGCTCAGCTCCAGCATTCAGAGTAACTTGTGGCTATTGAACTTGACAAGTGGGCAAATCTTTGATGTCTGAGCTGCTAGTAGCCGATGTGTAGCAGATGGAGACTTTGTTGTTTCAGAGCTGCAGATGGCTTTAGAGCATTTTCTCCTTTAAAAAAAGAAAAAGTCATTTTGACAGCTTCTGATTTAAGTTGTGTATTTGCTGTGTAAATTTTCTGTTGGCTTCAAACTTAACATGTTTTTTCCCCCTGCTGGGTACTTTTGGTTACACATATCTGTAAGTGCTGGAGGAGGAGCTCAGCTTGGTTTTGTTTGTTCATCTCGTTGCTGATGCCTGTTGTTTTTGCACAAAATACAAAAGAGCCCGTGGAGGACCTGGAGCCTGGGCTGGATAAAAGCTCTGATTCTTCTTCGTGCTATTTTTAGCGCAGTGTTTTGTTTTCTGTGTAATTCCTTGCTCCGTGTCCTGACTCGCAGGTCACTGATTTTAAAGCGTGCGAGTGCAGAGCTGGGCCCCCGGCCGCCGTCCCATCGCTGGCTGCGTGGAGGAGCCGGGTGATCCTGCTGGGGGCTGGGAGTGGCGCTGAGTGGAAGGGTGAGCCCTGTCCCTGAGCTTCTCTGGAAAGTATGTTCTAAGAATACGCGGGACAGGCTGTTACAAAACACACGTGCAAGCAATAAACTCGGCGCGGAGGCCAGGGCCGATGGGTGACTTGAGGTCAGAGCCTGCGGGGCCGCTGTCGCCGGGCCCACGCCGCACCACGGTCAGGCTGGACACGCTGCCCCCCTCCAGGAGGGGGAAGAGTTTTGGACAGCTCTGTTGTGAACACACGCTGCCGTTCGTGCTCTAGGAGCGTTAATTTTAGCGCTTCAGGCGAGTGTCTCGTGTCTGGGGCTGTCAGAAGCTTGTTTTGCTCCACGAGGTGCCGGGTGGCAGGGATGTTTATGGGAGCCTTCCAAGCTGCACTGTGGGCTGGCTGAATGAAGGGCAGAGGGAAAGCAGATGCTTGCAGTTTTTAAGCAAACAAGCATTTCTTAAATTGCAGTGCTCGAGTGGGTCCGGTTTTCAAAAAGGTACTTTCCAAGGCGTGTGTGTTTGTGCACAGGAAGCCTGACAACGTCTGAGTGCTCCACAGCTTCATTAGTGGGGTTGTGTTCTGAAATCTTGAAGTAAATCTGAACTGTAACGAGAGGGCTGTCACACAGCCAGGCTCCTGGTGATTCTTCAGACTGCCTGAGAGAGGGACAAAACCTGTCTGCATCAAGCTGCTCGGTACTTGCACAGATGGAATAAGGCTAGGCACGTGCAGTGACTGTTGTGATGGTTTGGACTGGAACAAAAGTACATCACTGCCCGAGCAGCCGACGGTTTTTAATTCCTGGCACAAGATCTTCTTTCAGGCCTTGTGGAAAGCTGCACAGACTGTCATTTCCCCTAGAATCTTAAAAAATCAGGCAAATTAACTTCCAGATATTCTGGATGGGTTAACTGAGACAGGGATATCAGCTGAACCAAGCACAAGTGTGGGTGTCTGGTGCTTCTTTCACCCATGACACTGCGCTGTAGTTTTTATAGGTTCCTGTCAGACGACAGAGTATTTGAAGTCTCCTGTTGGGGCCCCTAAGGGAAGGTGCTGCTGTACAGCTTACTGAGGTGTTGGTGAGCTGCTGGTAGCACCTCTTTTGTGCTCTTATTGAATCCATGGCACTCGGAATAATACCAGAAGTTTAGGAGAAGTGACAGATCTAGGGGAGGATAAGAATTGCTGTCCCTGAAGAAGTGACATACTAATGCTGCATATTGGAGGCCCCAGTCAGGTTTTTAATAGCCTTGTAATAGAGTAGACTACTTTTACCAAAAAGTGGACTAGGTCATAAGTGGTTTTTCCCAGAATAACTGCCCTTCCCTCGTCCCACATCCTTCTCTGGCTCACTGGTTTGTTTTTTAAGGCACACCACAGTAAAACTGAGAAATTACAATATCTATTAAAAATAGATACTGCTGCATAAATTTAGGGAGATTTTCAAGGTGCAGACAGTTCCTCAGTAGTCCTGGAAACTGTATCCTTGTATCTGTCTGCCCATTGAAAGAAGGAACGTTTCAAGAGAGGAGAGGAAAGGAGGAGGCAGCGGGGTGGCTGGTTTACGTGCTGCTGCTCCCCTGGGAGTTCAAAGTCAGACTTCGGTCTGGGGCTGATGGCTGTAACCGCACCCCGGTTGGGCTCGTTGGCACCTCACAGTTGGTGCAGGTGAGTGGCTAGTGATGGGTTTTTGGAGTGTGACACCATTTCCAAGGCCGAGTGCTTCGGCACTTGCAGAACGCCCCCTGCTCTGGCAGCAGGATTGCTGTGCAGGCCCAGAGCTGGGTTAAGGTTTTCCATCACGTGCGATCCTGCGAGCCACGTGGCTCCTCTTTCACAGGGATTTCCCTGCTTCTCACAGCTGTGGCATCCCTGTCGAGTCCACCCAAAAATGATTCAGTGTTGGGTGTTTTGCATTCACGTTGCACTTCTTGAATTCGCTCTGGTTTATTTTTAAGAGGCCTGGCAGCAGTCTGAAGCAAATGTCATGTTTTGTAACGGTTCTTTTCGTGCAGTGATCATAGGAAGAGAAATGCTAGCTTGGGTGGCCGTGGCGTTTTTCTCTTGTATAATACCAGGTGTTTGAGACACGCTTATACACTGCATAGATGGCATTCACCATCAGGAGCTTTATGTGCTCCCGCTTCAGGTTTGTTCAGCCCCTTAATGATTCTCCCGAATCATTTGCTGAAAATCTTGAGAGCTGAAGGCACTTCACGTTCCTCCTCAGAAAAGAAATGTTATTAGAATTAACAGTAAAATAAGCACAAGAGCACTTGGAATTATATTGTCAACGTTTCTAAGAACTGTAATTACCTAAGGTGATGAGCTAAAGCCTGAAATATCTCAAAGATGATTTTTAGTGTTAGCGAGGAAGGTTTTGTTTTGTTTTTCATTTTAAAAAAAGGTGTTTCTGGCCTGTCTACATGACTGTGAATGCTGTTCTCAAAGGTAGTTTCATATATTGTAAAGATGTAGAGATATGGAGCAATAAGCTGCAGAACAAGGTTTTAGCAGAAGTCTGGGCAGCACAAGATGCAAACATGCAGTGGTTTATGTAGAGAGCTGCTCTGGCAGCTCCCATAAGCACTGAAATACCTCCCGTAGTTTTGTTTTGTTTTGTTTTTTAACCACAGTCCAGTGTTTTTTTCCAGGTAACATAAGAGTGATTTATTATCACAAATTGCTGTTTTACATCTTTAGATCGATCTCTGTATAAAATATTGCAGAAGGCTGCAAATAGTTGAGTCTTAGTCGAGCTTGATTGTTGAACAAATTAAAGAGAAAACTTGTGTGTGCAGTCCTGAACTGTATTGTGTTTAAGGCCTCAGATAAAATTTCTGGCATCCATTTTTCTTTATGTATTATACAAATGCAGTCACAGCCAGAACTTACTGCAGAACTGCTGTCAACCTGTTTAATGGGAGGGAAGTCTTGGCTTTCAGATGGAATTAGGCCTCCTGGTGCTCAACTGCTGCAACTGTCGTATGGATGTTATGCCTTCAGAAAGAGGTGAGACCTGGCCAAGTATGCGTGCTTTTTCATTGTAAATTCATGTTAGGCTTCCATTGAAAAGAAAGCCACAGACATGGAGCCACTGCAGTGTGGTATGTACAGCTCGCAGAAAGATGAGCAAGTCAAGGAGAGCCTTCGGTCTGCGTGCCCTCAGCTGTGTCGCTGCTGCTGCTCGGTTGGGTCTTGAATTGGCGAGTTCTGGTAGCAAAGCTCCTCATCAGCCATCATCGTCCTCATCTGCAGGGTGCATTTGGCTAGGGAAGCTGTGGTGAAGGACGAGGCCTCGCCCCTCCGAGAGGGTTGCCTTCATCAGAAGTGAGTGGTGAAGGAAGTTTGAAAAAAGCTTGAATGTATATTTAGAAATCTGATGTAGGAAAATCCATACTTCTAATGTTAAAAAAGCTTAATCGTTTTCTGGCAAACACCTTAGGAAAAAACCTTCACGTTGTGTAAGCTCACGGAGGCTGTGTTTTCTGTTGTAGGGTGATGTACTGCCTCCCTCCCCGGCTCCTTCCACTCCCAAGCCACCTTGGCTGGCCGCAGTTGCACGCTGTGCTGGTGGAGACTGAAGCTCGCCTCGGTCTCCTCTCCACAGGTCCCTTGCTCCCTTCTGTGAAGCTTGAATAGGATCACTTCAGTAATTTATTTTCCACATAATTTTGCAAAATTTATATCCACATGTTTATGAGCATGGTAAATCAGTGTTGATGCTGAGTGAAGGCTGTATAGAAAACCTTCCTTCCCAATTACAGCTGTACAGTCTACTGAGCATTTATTCTGTACTTTTAGTGACATGTACCTGTGCTGAAAGAGGTGTTTTCTAATCATTCACCTTTTATGAACTAACAAAGATAACTGAAAAAAAAATCAGAGCTGCTGAACTAGAAATCCTGTTGCTTTGTCTTTTTTTTTTTTTTTTTAAGGGTCTGTCTCAGCGGTAGGTTTATCAAGTCGCGCGGTTTGTTCTAATATCTAATGTAGGTAGCGGTCAGCTAACCAAGGGAAAAAGTAGAGCTCAAAGAGAGCAAATGGAAAACTTAGAAATTATTCAGTCGGCTCCTGGCATGTATGTTTTTTCATTATATTATAAGATTTTGTGCAGTTCACGTTTAGCCAAATGGCAATCTAGGAAGTCTTAGTATAAGGGAAAACACAAATTGTGTTTAATTAAGAGCATTAACTGAGGCAGAAGTCCTCTTTGTTTTCACTGCCTGCCTGGTTATAGCATGTTAGTACAAGTAGCATCTTTTGTAACCCATTCTGTAGACAGTGAAGTCTGAGGATCAGCAAAAAGCGTTATGTGTTGTTTCTCCACCCTGCTTGCATTTAAGATCTAAAACATCCTTTAAAAAGTCAGCGTTAGAGCCTGTACAGCTTTATGCTGACACTCCAGGGCTCTCCTGCCTCTGTCAGGGTACAGTGGAACAGCTGTATCTTGGAATATGTGATCTCTCCCAGTTCAATGAAGTGGGATTTGAAAAGAGTCTGAAACTTGCTGCCTGTCTTCAGGTATTGCTTTTCTTCTGTTAGATGCAGGCCGTGAAATCAGAATGCTCAGTCTGCTTCACCATTTGTCATTTCCTTCTGGAGGAAGAAACAGTTGAGCTTACATCATTTGTGCTTTTTCTTTGCCCAAGTAAGTGAAAATAAAGCTGGTTTCTCTCATCAAGATACAAATGTAGGACCTAGAGGTTGGTTGATTGCCAGAAAGTCAAAAGAAGCAGGTTAAACTGACATTGCTAGGTAACAATAGTGAGTTCCAGTTGGAAGAAGAGAACTGACTCGGTAAGCTGTGCAGTGATGGCAACATAGGCTGTCAGCCAGAGCGCAGGAAGCAAGATGGGAACACCCAGCTCAGTTTACCAGTCTGCTTTTTGTGCTCTCAGAGCACTAGTTTCTGAGATTATTGCGGAGAAAATTAGCTCTAAATGAGTGCAACTGCTGTTCTTCCCTTGGCTTTTATGTTGGTACTCATTAAACTCTTTGACCCTGAATGGGTTTTGGTAGAAGTCGTTTTGTAGATTGTACTTTTTGTCCGGCCCAGTTTTAAGCCCAGTGTCCTTCTGATAACTTCATTTGCTGAAAAAGTGACTTGAGAGCAGTTCAGCGTGCTGTGAGCTGCGTGCAGCAGGGCCGTGGTGACGCGGAGGCGCAGGGAGCATTGCGGGCTGGGGGCAGCTGGCGGTACCGACCGTGCTGATGGATCCGTGTGGCCCTGGAGGAGCTCCGTTGGCTGCCGTGTAGCCATGTCTTGCTTTTTAAAAATCACCCCTTTCTTGCAAGATTTTGTGTGGTTATGTGTGCTGATGATAAACTGTTGTCAGAACACCAAAGCAGATAAATTTTTCCTATTCTTCTATGCAGAACTAAGTAGATTCAGCACTTATATAGCTTCTAGCCTATTTCCTTTGAACAAGAGCAGGGTCTACATCAATCCTAATTTCAAACTCCTGTGCTACTGTTTCCTGCCTCCACCTGAACTGTTTGATAATCGGGTGGTGGTTCAACTCAATACACTGGAAAACAAAAGGAGGCAGCAGAAGTAAGATGAGGCATTGCACTTCTACACCAGCATTTTCTTAATGGCTGTCATGCTTTCCAGGCTCAAAGATCGATCAGGAACTAAGACAGGATTCAATGCAGGAAAAGAAATCTATAGAGGAATATTCCTAAAGTAAGGTGTGTCACCAGGTCACTGCATTTGCTTAAATTTAAGTAAACCTAGTCAATGGCTTGTTTCTTGAAAGGAGTAGGCCAGCTTATGATTTTGACTCTTGATATTTAAAATTATACTTAAAACCTTCCTATTGCAAGGCTTGTGAGCTGTGTGACTTCAGATATAATTAGGGGCTTGTAGCGTACGGACATGACATCCAGAAAAGCGTGGATTTCAGAGGTTGAAGGGCAGCTTTCTTTGAAGTGGAGTACAACATGGAGTTAGTTAACTGAAGCATCCTTAGGTGTTTCTAATTCCCGAAGAGAAGCTGTTAGTCAAATGTTTACATTGTGTTTCATTTCCTTCACAGTAGTTTTTTGAATTCCTGCCTTACTCTTAAAACCCAGAACTACCTTTAACCCGCTTTTGGAGAAGTGAGGTGATAAAACCTATTTGGAGTTAGCTGTTCTGGGGGAAGGGCCAGAGAGCCGTAGCTGTAACTTTTTCAATGCCTCGCAATTGCTAGGAGGAGATAGGGAGGAAAAATTGAGACCGGGGTCGTACCAAATGTACTTGAATGAGGTGCAGCACAGGCTGGAGGGGTGCGTGGGGGCAGTGTGGTGTGGAGGTGAGTGCTCGGTGCTGGCTGGGCAGCGGGGAGTGGGTGAACGTTGGGGCTGGCAGCCAGCAGCTCCAAGCAGCCCGTGCCATGCGGCTCCCACTTGGTGCTGGGCTTCAGCGTCCTACAGAGCTGGGGATCCAAGTGCTTTGTGCTGGTGGCCTTCACAGGCTGTTACGGGTGCCTGAAGACTTGCCAGGGACAGTCTTAGAGCATATTTTAAAGGTCATTATTAGCCGTGTTTCATGTTCTCCCTTAAAAGCAGCCCTGCAAATCGGTGGGGGTCCCCAGGGGACAGCACAGGGTGAGGGGTGCAGGCCCTGCCCGAGCTGACCCCGCTGCCACCACCCCTGCAGGAAAGGATCCCAGCTCCCAGCCTGCCGCTGGGGTGGCCCTGGGAGCACAATGGGCTGCATGGTACCGAATGTCTTTGCTTCCTGTCTGAGCCTAGAAAATAGATTAAATGCTCTTCTGCTACCCATGAAAACACGCTCTGTAATTGCAACAGAAAATACTGCAATAGGAAAGGGAAGGGAGTTGGTCCCCACAGTCGTGACCTGGCTGTGAAAGGAATCAGCTGGGTGCACCGGGCTGAGCTGAAGTGTGGGGAGAGTGCTCGCTTACAGCTAAGTGAGTTTGTGGCTCGCTTGTACCCCCCCCTGTGTGTAATTTCAGGAGATTTTGGAACACAAACCACTCTCAACTTCATTTGGTTTTGAGTTCTTGTTCTTTCCTGCAGTGCTCCAGTGATTTGTGGATGGGGGCAGGCAAGGAAGACCCTTTGCGAAATCTCCTGTTAAACAGGCTTTCCTGTTTGTCCAGAAGATGTAGAAAAACACTTCTTGTTGTAGAGCAGACAAAGGAAGACAAAAATGGTGTACCTCCAGGTTTAAATTCTCCAGTACTGGATATTTTGTTCTATTTGTAGTAGCTTCAGTCTAAATTTATATTTTTCTCGTTTCCACTCCTACAGTCATGTGGCATCTGTTGCTCTCTTTTGACTAGCTGGTCAGTGCACTTGAGTTTCAATTTGTGATGAAATTAGTGCCCATTGCTGTAATTCCCATGTATTTGTGGCAGCTAACTGGAGTTTTAGCTATTTTAAGGGAAATAAGAACCGTACACTGCTGGGATGCGTATTTTGTATTATACACTTGGATGTCCTGTTGGGAGAGAGGAAGCAGAATAAAAATCATGTCTGTAGACAGATTATAGGATTGAGGTTATTCCGTGCACAGTATATGATGCCCTAAATAGGGCTGAATCATAGGCAAAAGCAAACTGTCACAGCACACGTGCACCAAGACTTTTTTTTATAACTAGACACTGAGTTTGCTGTTTCTATAAATGTCTTTCCACCCTTGTCCTCAATTACATCAACTTGCATCATCTGTGCCTGTTGTGTAGGAACAATTACCAGCTTCTCAGTATTCATTGCTGTTTTTTTCCTTTACTAAAACTATTAGTTGGTAGATAATATAGAAATCTAGTGGAGCTGAAAAAAAGTCAATATGCCACATGAAATTTGTAGGAAAATGCATTTCTCAATATCCATTGTCATTTCTGCGTAAAAAGAGATCAAATACCTTGATTGTTGTACTGTTGATACAAGTTTTAAGCGTTGGCCCTGCCCTCGTAATGCTGTTATGAAAACAGCCGTGTTTCCTAGCTCAGCACTTGGTGCTTGTCATCCTTTAAGGGGATGCAGTTTCCATTTCGGAACATCCTATTTGTGTCACGCAGCCAGTGCAGGTGTCTGTCAAGCGAGCTGGTCTCCTTCCGTACTCCAGGCAAGGAACTGGCAACTTGGGAAACAACAGGGCTGGCCCAGGGGCACAGGCAGGGTTTGTGCATTGAACTTGAACCTCTGCCTTGTCTGTTTATGTGGAATAACACCGTCCATGTGCTCGGAGCCCGGAGTACCGTCTGCGGGTACTGAGGGGGTGCTCTGTGCTATAGAGCTACCGTGTTTATTCGCTAGGTGGATCTTGCATTTGGACATGTTCAAGCAGTCTCTGGCTTATGTCAGCGTGATCTCTGTGAAGAAACCGGGCGTTTTAGGTGTACAGTGTGAGCTTCAGTACCAGGTGGTTGGAATGTGTGAGGAAGGTGGGCTTCTTGCCTGAATCTAGCTGTGAGGAAGCACTCAGGCCATAGATCTTACCCACTAATTTGTGTCAGGTCCAAAAACTTTTGGTCAAATTCAGATCCTTTCTGAAAGACAGGGCAAACCAATAGGTCTGCTGCTCCCCATGATAAGCTGTTAGTGTTAATTACAGGGCGGCTCTATTTTATTATTATTAGTTGCTATTTAAAGTTTTCTGGAGAAAATTATCAGGTATCGCATCTTACTGTGCATACTCCTGTTCCTTCAGAAGCGATTTGTCTAAGGTGGGATCTGCCTGTATAAACACATGCATCTTGATCCAGCTCTTTAACTTTTTTTTTTAAACCATAGTGTTTTTGCATATTTTAACTACACAGTTTCTCTCATATTTTCTTAAGGATGTTTTCTTCCCCTTCCTGTTTCAGCTGCTAAACGTGAAGCCATCCTTGTTGCCATCTCTCCTGCTCAGCACTTTCTAGGTTTTTGAAACTTCTACATCGGAGTAGAAGCACTTCAGTAGTGATCTGTCCTAGTGTGACTTCCTTAAAATTACTGGGATCTTTGGGCACGCGGGGATGAGCATGATGCTTGTATTGGCAGCCAGGTAATAGCTAAATGCTTGTCAGAGTTTTTCCGTATCCCATTTCCCTGTTCTGCAGGTATGACTTACCTGTTGTTGACCAGGATTTTGACAGGGGAAAAAAAAAAAGTTGCAGGTGCCTAATTTTGTAGGTGACTCATATCACTACACATGAGGCTTGTCCTCTGTTATTTGCTGTTCCTTTAATCTTTCATGCTCCCTTTATTAGTAATTTTCTGCCCTCTGTCAGATGAATGACCACTGTAATGATGATTTCATGTACGGTGTGTGTGCCTCTCGGGGTCCTCTGGGGGATTTCATCTGTCCTCTGGCTGCTCTTGGTGGCCAGGTGAGCGCTGCTGGCAGCACCCAGCTCATCCAGACCCCTTTTTGGGGAGGACACAGCTGGGGCTGGGCAGTTGCCTGCCTCCCCCTGTACCCCCGTGGCTGGCACGGAAAAAGGGGTGGGGGGAAGTCTGTAGGGATGGGGGCTTGGATAATGACCTTGGCTCCCTGGCAGTGGGCTGGCTTCTCCCGGGTACCTCGTGCAGATCCCTCCAAATAGTCTGCAAGCCCTGGGGTCTGGGGAATACAAGCCCGAACTAGGCAATCATGGACATGCAAAAGCTAGTTTTACATACTTTGCAATTTGCATATGCAGGTAATTAGGCATTTAATTGGAGTTTTTGTTTAATACGTCCCTTATATGGATTTCTCAAGTCTGTCTTGCCATGCTTGCTAAATGCCCTGGTATTAGGGAATGAAGGCAACAAAAAAATAGACTCCTGAGTCCGGTTTTCTCCAAGAGGAAAGGTATTTATCCATGGTAATCAAAACAGGAATAGAAATGGAGAAAAGTGGGACTTGGCCTGTCCATCTTGGCAGTTTTGTGTCGGTGGACGACACAGGGCACATGCTAAAATTGTGAAGATGTCATGTGCCTTTCTTCCCCATAAGCATAAAAATACAGAACCGCTGCCAGCCTTGCTTCCACCTGCTTTATTTTGCTACTCTTAAAATAGACTTTGAAGTCAATGTATTTTAGCTTCCTCTGAGGAGATCTTGCTGTAACCTCTTCAGTAACTAAATCATTTTGATCCTTGAGCGTTTCCAAGCAGAGGGGGAATGGCATGGCCTGGTTGGAGGCTGTTGGAAGGCTGTGTGACACCCTTAAGCTGGGGGGGAGCAGGGTGCTCTACAGGCTGCCATGAAATAGGGGCCTGTGCATTGTGCTCCGCAGGAATCGGGTGCCAGTGTAACTCGTGAAGAGCAATGACAGCTGCTGCTTTGTTTACAGAGACTTGTTGAGTTTTAATTCTTTGTACAAGTTGAGACTGAGCATTGTACAAAACAATGAATATTCTCTACGTTCCTCCTGAACCTTTTCTATGTTTGAAAGCTGTTACTGGTAACTATAAATGGCCTTCTCTTAAATAACCTCCAGCTCTCAGCTAGAGGAACTCTCAATAAAAATCTTAAAGAACATTGTGTCCCACTTCTCCTAACAGAAGGAACTCTTACTATTTTTTTTTTGCTATTCATTTTTTTTAACGTACTATATGATGTATCGTCTTCCCTTTCTATCTGTCGTATGATATTAATGATGCCAAGTCATACTGCCGTTAGGCTGCTTCCGTTAGCGCTCAGGAAGCCTTTTTCTTTCAGAAAAGCTGTAATGCAGCCGTGGATCACAACACAAACACTTGTTTCTTGGCACTGGTGAAGTCTGGTGACTTGGCCGGTTACTACATGTAGCTTTCTTTAGAGAGTATTTGTAATTTTATCTGCTTGCAGTGGCAAGTTATGGGCTGAGGCCGTTGGTTTGTTTTGGTGGTGTGATCCTTTAGGTGCTAAGGGGAGGACAGTCTGCCTGATACAAGCGTACATTTTCCATACCTCTTCTTTGAGGTATAAATTGGAACAAACTGCAGGGGCAGCGAACAGTCAAACACTTGTTATGCAATAGGTGATGTTAATGTTTGTCTCTTTGAACTGACAGATACTTTAGATGAATACTTCGAGTATGAAGCTGAGGAGTTCCTGGTCTCCTTGGCCTTGCTGATCACTGAAGGTCGAACACCTGAATATTCGATAAAGGGCAGAACAGAGGGCTTCCACTGTCCTCCAGCACAATCGAGTCAGCCCCCAACAACTAAGCATGAATGCAGTGACAGAGTGGCTCAGGTATGATGGTACCCATTTCATCGCAAGTATTGTGGACTTTGTTCTTGCTACCGCGATCAAAATCAGATGAGAAGTCCTGGTAGATTCACAGCTAAGCACGAATAACAATTACTTTGTGACAGTTCTGCATTTAAACAAGTCTGTACTTTAGTATTATACTAATAATAGATCAGATCTGTCCTTAAAATGAAAGATCATTAAGCCTTTTATCGTTGAACATGAAATTCTGCAGACTACCTGAATGCAGTACCTATTTCAGCCTTTGTTATGCAAATTGCAAGCGCTATACTTAGCATTCTTGTTCTTATTTTGAGAAAATGTAGGCTGACTTGCCTAACTTTTTGATCTTCCAGGTGGTATTGAAAAGTTAATGGTCCAAAAAGCAGGAACACCGTCAAATCTAGCCAGTCTCTTTTGGGTTAAGGCTGGAGCATCCCATCTCTCAAGTAAAAAGTGTATGATTTTACACTGTTATTCATGCAGAAGTTAGCCTGCTCAGAACCACAATGTTTCTTAAGATGCTGCTGAAGGTGACTTGTGGAGAGAGTAGTGCAGTGTATGGTAGTTGGAGAAAATGGATGTGAGCTCTTTTTATGCAGTTGCTCGAACAGCAGCCATAAATGATTTGTTACTTTTTCATTTAATACTCCAGTATTTACCTCTGATTTGATGAAACTTAGCCTTCAGAACTTGATCCTTACCTTTTTCCAGTTCTTTGGAATAAGTCTTAAAAGTAGTTTTAAATGTGGCTACCATTTTCATGGCTTGCATTTATTCCCTCAGTGCCGTCAAGCCAGGCGAACCAGATCTGAGGTTATGCTGCTGTGGAAAAACAATATTCCAATCATGGTAGAAGTGATGTTGCTTCCAGACTGTTGCTACAGCGATGAAGGGCCTAACACCGAGGGGAGTGATTTAAATGATCCTGCAATCAAACAAGATGCATTGCTGTTAGAAAGGTGGATTTTGGAACCAGTTCCTCGACAGTAAGTTGGATGTTAAGATTAGTTGATAATTGCAAGAATCTTGTCCTGTAAATCTCTTTAAAGTAGCTGGCTACTGTTTTGGAATTGGCCTTTTACTTTTAGGACTTCAGGATCTGACCAAATCACTATTTACTAGTGAAATCTGAGCATCTTTTAATCTTACTCTTGCTGTATCCATAATTTCTGCGTTGTGCAATGCAGAGTATGTAGTGTGCCTAGCTGAAAATGGTCATTTTTATATGTGGTCTGTTAAGTTGTATAAAAGTTTATACAGGTAGGAATAAATCAGGCTGTGTAGTCTTCAAAATGTTTGGAATTTCATTGTTTTCTTTGACTCAGCCATGTTTTATTTTCAGAATGAAAATCTGTAAATATATTATTCCAGTATACAATACTGTGTTCCAGTATTTAATGCAAAATACTTTAACAATACATATGTATAATATATATAAAATAAAGTATATTTTTAAGACTGATTTCCTACAAGATATTTAAAAACACTTGACCTACCCAACAGCTAAAAGTATAAATGGAGAAAGGGAAGAGGACAGCAAGAGATACTGTTGTGAAAGCTTAGTTTTAATAGTATTCTATGTTCTGGTTCTCTTAGTTCTCTCTGTATATTCTTAACGTCTCTGTGCTTCTCTTAATGCATTTTAGAAGTGGAGATCGATTCATTGAAGAGAAGACACTTTTACTGGCTGTTCGCTCTTTCGTTTTCTTCTCTCAACTGAGCGCATGGCTGAGTGTTTCACATGGTGCTGTTCCCCGTAACATTCTGTACAGGTATGTTTGAGGAGCAAGTTCTGTTTGCCAGTTGTTGCAACTCATCTTAGAACAATTCTTCTCATCTGTTCTCCTCTTTGTTTTCAGAGGGTGCCACATCGTTGGCCCAGCCCTCTGGTGGTTGTGTATAGTTCGTGTACTTTGCAAAGTGTGGTAGCGTGTTTCTATAAATGCTCTTCTGTATTGTTTCAGGGTGAGCGCTGCAGATGTGGACTTGCAGTGGACGTTCTCCCAGACACCAACTGAGCACGTGTTTCCTGTTCCTAATGTTTCTCACAATGTGGCCTTGAGAGTCAGTGTCCAGTCCTTGCCCAGACAGTCGAACTACCCAGTTCTGACTTGTAGTATTCACACCAACCTTAGCTTTTACGAAAAGCAAATGCAAGAGCGTAAGTTACATCAGCGCAGTGAATCCAGTGCGGCAGAGCAGTGCAGTACCTCCAGTTCACAGCGTGTCTGTGGGAAACAAGCGTGGACAATGACACCTGAAGGCCTACTTAATGTAAAAAAGACACCCGAATTTACTACATCTATCAGAAATTTAAAGCTTTATCCATCTACTGGCCTTGGATCTGACTGTGGGGCATCACAATCTAAAGTTCAGTGCTATAATGCTACAGCAGACAATAAGACACAATCTCATGAAACAGCTGTCAGAACTTTTAAAACCTTTTCTTTAATTGATTCCCGTGTTACAAATGGTCATTGCTCTCATCAGCCCACCGGAGAAATCAACCCTTTAATAGGCTCTTTACTTCAAGAGCGACAAGAAGTCATCGCAAGAATTGCTCAGCACTTGATTCACTGTGATCCAGCTACTTCACCGGTTGTTGCTGGACGTCCCTTCAACCTACATGAAACTGGCTCAGCTATGCCAAAAGCTTTTCGGAGTACTTACGAAGATGAAAACTTGCTTAAGAGAGGCAAGGAAACCTCCCCTGCTTCTGTTGCCAACTTAGATAAAGCAATACAAGAAGATGGCGGTGAAGGCAAAACCAGAGCAATACCAGAGATCCCAAGGCTTGATCCCCGTGCTCCAGTGAACCACTGTGGCCGTCCCTCTGCAGGAGAGGGAAACCCTCTCATCGATTCTCTGCTTCAGGAGCGGCAGGAGGTTATAGCAAGGATTGCCCAGCACTTGATTCATTGCGATCCAGCTACTTCTCATGTTGCGGGACGTCCATTCAAAGCATGTGAAACTAGCCCAGTTACTTCAAAAATTTTCCGAAGTACATATGAAGATGAAAATTTGCTGAAGAAAGGCAAGGATCCGTCTTCTGTTTCTTTTGCTAAATCCAATTTTTCTTTGCTAGAAGACAGCAGTAAATCAAGGACGAAAACACCTGATACTCCTAGCAGTACTTCTAGGTTTGATGGTGAATCGAAGGCTTCTCTGAAACTCCAAGCAAGAAGAAAATTGATTTTAGCAAAACCTAATGAAGCTGTCCGACACGCATTTCATCAGACTTCAAATAAAACTTCTCATTTATTTACTAATATGCACACATCATCATCATGTGTTAAAGAAAATAAATCTGAATTGCCAGAAAAATTGGAAATAATACATTCTGGTTATGTGCAGAAAGACCAGATAACCAATAGAATTAAACAGTGTTCAAATTTTAGCAGCATTGATGAACAGATTTGCACAAACAAACTTAAAGAAAGAACAGTTGTTAGTGAGAACAACAACACGGACAGTTTTAACAATTTACAGATAGATAAATGCAGAATACTTGAAGGTACAAAAAAAGCATCTGTGATGCAGGCATCTGACTCTTTGCACAAGAATGAGCTCAAGTGTTTAGATAAAGACTCGAAAAAAACAAATATTTATGAGCAAAATACTCAGCTTATTAGTATTGAAAATTATTTAAATAAAGACCATGACAGTTTCAAAAATAAAAACAAACAAGAGAAAACAAAAACTGCACATGATGAGAATGAAGACCCAGTAGGCCTTGATTTCCAAAGCACTTCTCAGAAGAAATCTACGGAAGACAGCTCAGTCAGGTGTGAGCGACTGAAGAACCCAGATATGCAGGTAAACAGGGACACAAAGAGCAATTCCTTTAGCTGCTGGCCGTCGTGTGGCTTGTAACTGCGTCCCGTATCTGCTGGGGGTGGTAGGAGGAAGGGTTTACGTCTGAATTATGTGAAGCAGCATGGGACTGTTGTCTGCTTCAAGGTCTGAAGTGACGTTTGGCCTAATGGTGCTCACCCATCCTTCATTATAAATTTATAAATTTAACATCAAGAACAGCATTGTCTTGTTCTGTTCATTGTGATAGCATTAGAAATGACAGGTTCTGTAGGCAGTTAGACATCCTGTATAAACGTGCCAGTGTCTGAATGTGCTGTGTGGTCATTTGAAAGTCTGTAGTGATTGTAGATTGAGTCAAAGAGAACTTCTAGTAAAGCACCAGTGCGATGCAGATTCACTGGCTGCAGAAGTCTTCTCCATTAAAGCAAGTGAGTGATAACTTGATAGGCCATTGAAATAGCCCGTTAATATCTTGAGTCAATCTGTTTTGCTGGCAGAAAGCACCATCTCTAAAACACACAAATATATGGCGGAAACACAACTTTCGATCCTTGGATGGAACTTCAACCAAGGCTTTTCATCCCAGAACTGGATTGCCTCTACTTTCGAGTCCTGTAAGTTATTGTTGAAGCTGCAACTTAATTATGACTTAACTTGTAACTGAGAAAGGGGGTATTTTATAATTTTACTATCTGCATTACAGAAGCAAGATGCCTAGGTGGCATTTCTGTTTACTTTGTGTTAGAGTGATTAGTTTTGCAGGTGGAAACCTGAGAGTTAATAAGTGAGTGAAGTTGAAGAATAAGTGAAGAGTTCTTGCATTCTCAAGACTGACAAAAGGTTACATCAAAAATTCTATGGCAAGCAGTTCTTTGGTGATATTTTAGAGTACAAAAAGTATTTTGAAGCTTATTGTTTTAAGTGTAAGCTAATGCTTTGTCACTTAAGAGATTTTGTATGAGTTATTAATACCTGGTGGCTTATTATTCTAAAGCTTTTGTTTCTGTGAACAGCCTGTACGGTGTATTTCTCAGCATCCAGAGGTGTCATTGCATGACTAAGTGACACAAGACAGCTGTGATAATGCAGGAAGGCATTGTTACAGTTCCTGGAATGTTGTTTGGGACTTCTAAGGAAAAGGCAGTATGGATTAAAGCTGCCGAAGCAGTGATCTTTTGTAATCAACGTACGATGTGTTTCATTCTTTAGTGTTTATAAAGGATGTGGTATCTTCAGAGAACTCTGATGGAAATCACTGGAAATCATAAATATTTGTTTATTTTTGATGCTGTGCACTGCTGCAAAGAGATGTTCAGCCTGTTAAATGAGCTGGACAGTGATTTGGGGGTAGAATTATTTTTTCTTGCTTACCTCGCATCCTTTCTTGGAAGCCCCTGACTGTTTACGTTGATGAGATTTTTATTTCATTTTTGAAAGTTCTGTTTATCAGAATTTACAGTCTTTAATTTTGGTATTTTCTTCACTACATTTAGAATGATGCTCTTCTCCTTTGTTTTTGATTTTGTAATGTCATGAAAATTCCTGGCAAACTTGTGCTTACTTGCCAAAACTTTTTTTACTGGAGGTACAGTTTTCAAATTAGCATATTATTTCCCTTTTGAGGTTCCTCAAAGAAAAACACAGTCTGGGTGCTTTGATCTGGATTCATCGCTGCTGCAGTTGAAATGTTTGTCTGCAAGAAGGTACATTTTATTTACCAGAAACTTTGAGAGTTTTTTTTTTTCGAAATGGAACACGCATATATATCTGTATGCAACAGCAAGCACATTAGCAAATACGAAATATGGGTGTAACATAAGAATCCTTATTTTGAAATAACTTTTAAAAAGTTTCATTGCAATTATGTAGACAGTAGATTTCAACCCTTAGTGTGTTGCATCAGTTGATGGATTTCTTTCATGATTCCAAATTTTCATATGTTAAACTAAAATGACTGTGTATCAGAAGCAGGTAATCTCTAATTTTACTTTTATTTTTGATTGTTATAAAAAATTAATTTTTTTAAAGTCTAGATTTGGCTATTTTGTTTCTCTGCAACATGGAGTCATTGCAGAGCTGTCTCACTGGCCGACTAGAGGGGACTATGTCTGTGGCATGAGAAGTGCTCATGTGGCACCAGGCTGGACTGTGGTAGATAGTCTCCATGGTCTTTTTAAGGTGCCTGTTGAAATCTTTTGTCTGAAAGCCTGCTTCATGACTGTGAGATGGCTGTGGCTTGCTGTGGCTCTGGCTTCTCCACAGCAGGGCAGAGTGGATGCTGGGTCCCCTCGGCCTATGGCTTGTAGCCAAATTTCTCCTTTGGTCCCCAGATCAGTGCAGCTCAGGAACAAAACCCAAGTATGATGTAAGATACACTGGAATATTCAGCAGAAAAGTTTCTGCATTCTGTGAAAAAACATTTTTTCAAAACAGTGTAATTTACGTGTGAGTAGAGTTGATTGGGTTAAACATTTTGCCTTTATTTGTTCCGAGAACCTTTAGAAAGGGACCAGTCATGACCATTTATATGTTATAACTTAAACAGCTTCAATATGGTAGTTTGGAAACTTCAGGATATGAAACAAATAACTACATGTGGGAGGGAGTTTTCTGTTATTTTGTTCAGTTCCTACTAGTGGAGTTAATGAACAATGTAAATCTGTGTTGTCTGTATCTCTTTTAATATAAAACTTGTGAAAGTATTTCTCAGTTACCTAGAAAATGTTTTGCAAAGGTATTAACAGGCTGTTACTGCTTTAGGACAATATTTTGTAATACAATAAGTGATTCTTTTTAGAGCTGGTTATACCCAGAAGACAAAAGCAAATGTCTTCATCCATATGTTTATTCTCCTTTTTTTGATAGCCCACAACAATGTATAAACAGAGACAGTGATCCAGAGAGCCATGGGAAACCATTTTTAAGTTCTAGCGCTCCACCAGTAACAAGTCTTAGCCTTCTGGGAAACTTTGAGGTAATGCATATTCTCTAGAAGTCTTGTGGTATTTTTATTACTCTTCTGTACTGCTTTTTAAGAGTGCATTGCTGTGGATAATTCCAGCCTGACTACAGTGTAAAAGTTCGTAATTAAATTGAATGAAATTTGTTTTAATTTCCATCTATAAAGGCATGTATTTTGCTCTGCAGACGTCTCTCTCAGATACAAGCAACTCAATCTCTGATTTTGTAAGTTTTAATTCTCACAGTGGTTAAGTTGGGAGGTTTTCTGTTGGCTTAAGAGATTTAACAGCTGGTTATTGTTTGTGTTGTAGTATATATACCTAGAAAAATGGATTCATGCTTTCATTCTTAAAATTTACTCAGTATGTCACTAAAGCTAGGTGACATCAGTGTAGTAAAAAATGTATTTAAAGTGTAGCCTCCAGCTTTTGACTTCATGTTGCATATCATGTGTCAATGCCTAAAGCAATTACACATTGCACAGTATTTCATGAAATACGGAGTGAATACATTGAGTAAAGTCCCAGATTAGTTTATTGTTCTTTCACATATAGTGTATGCTAAGGAAAGTCACACATAGATCCTGCTACAGTAAAACTCTGTGGGCTTTTGCACAGTTTTCAGGAGGACTATGATAAGATTTTCCTGATGCTTTCTCTTAGACCACTGTCATCTTGCTGAATGTTCCCCTGTTCGTCCTAATTTTTGCCTTTTTGCCACAATTTTTTGGTAGGTCACCTTATGAAAGAACTAAGACCAAGTTCTTAGAAAAACTTGTCTTAATTTGCTGCGTGCATAGTCTTGCTATATTTTGAATCATTCCCAACCTAAGCTGTATGTGTTTTGTTTTTCAGGAGTCTGTCTTGAATTTTCGCTTAGACCCGCTAGGCATCGTTGAGGGTTTTACAGCAGAAGTGGGAGCGAGCGGAGTCTTCTGTCCCACTCACATGACTCTGCCAGTGGAAGTGTCATTCTACAGCGTTTCGGATGATAACGCACCCTCTCCTTACATGGTAAGTGTATGGTCAAATGTATTTTTTTCTGTTTAAACCATTAGGCTGGAACAAACCTCACACGAGCTTTTCAGGTGAACTTGTCTAACTTATACTTTAACATGATAATCAAACGTGTTTCTGAGATGTTTTGTAATTAGCTTATCATCATACATAAACTACCCAGAGCAATGCAGAGTTTCTCAGCTGAGCAGGTACATCTGGGGTAGTAGAACTTGGTGAGAATTTTTTTCCCCTCATCCTTCGGCACAGCAAAACCCTGTGGTTTTCACGGGCAGCTGGCTACAGGTTACAGAGGCATTAAATTCTGATAGGTGGAGATAGGTGAGTGAAGAGTTCAGGGAGTGAGGCTTTGGAGGGATCTGGGGTATTTCCAGCTGCTTGTGATCCAGTTCTCTTCCTTTCCCTTCTCCCTTTCCCCACCTAGTGCTTTTTCTCCCATTGCTGTGCCCCAGCATCCAGTTGCTTTGATCATGGGATATTGAATGTATTTGTCTGTCTCCACATCGGAGTGATCAACCTCCACTAACTCTTTTTATCCAACATACTTAAAATAGACAGTGAGGCAATAGCTGGAGTACAGGATACGTTTTGGTTATAGGATACATTTTGTTGTCCAAATAAGCTGCTGTCCAGGGCAGCTAACTGCTTCGCCAGCAAGTGGCTTAGGTATAGGCCAAGGTTCAGTTGTGGATGGAGACTTTAGACTCCTTGTCTAAGTTGTTTAGCCTTTTTTTTTTTTTTTTTTTGAGGAAATGTTGTCGCAGCTAGTGTGACATGTCACTCTCATAAGCTGCTTGGTTTGCTGGTGTTCACGCTGGCACAGTAGTTTTGTTCTTGATATCCACGTAGTAATTCTGTTCTGCACTTCTACAGTGACAACAGCTTTTGGTTGCCTAAAAACTGTTACCGTGTAAAAGGCAAAGGTCTGTTGGATGCTAGCATTGAATCAGACAGCTAATTTTGTTCTGAACGCCTGTTAAGTACCTTCAGTGTTACCTGGGTGACAGATCTCGTACGTGGTAAATAGTCTGTTTAAACATGTAAGGGAACTGTTGAACACCTGAAAATCTCAATGTTTAGACTTGGCACTTACCCCTTCTGTTTTAAAGTGGATTCAGAAAATGAAATGAAATGGGTTTGCAAGTTAAGCTTGCAAACTTGGCTATATCTTCCTTTGATCACAGAGAAGTATCAATTCTTTTGCTTTATCTTTCTAGATTATTTCACGTAAATTTCCAGGAGGTGAAGGGATTCTGATGTTCCTCAAATGGTTAAAGTGACATTGCTTATTTCCCTACCAGGGTTTCTTTGTTTTAGGCTTTTCCACATGTTGTAAATGTGCTATTATGCCTGAGTCTCACAGGATTAATACAACATTTATATAGTGCCTCCATCATCAGAAACATTGTTTCTGTTTGTATAGCCAGTTTCTTTGCTCTGAGTTTTGCTTTTTTCTTTTTTTTTTTTTTCTCAACTGTCTCATTACAGTACACCGGTTGTGCACCCCAGTTTAATTGAGTGCATGCTCTGGTGCAGTGTCTTAAGGGTGACCTCAACGGTGTCAGAGCAGAGTGAATTCCTCAACGGATGCTAAGTGGGACACTCAGGTGCTCTGTAGATCCCAGTTGGTACAAAAGCAGATCATATTGTTGCTAGAGTTTAGGATTAGAATAGAAGATTAAGTGCATCTGCTGTCCTTTGAAAGGCAGAAATTAGTTCTTTGAGGATGGAAGTATTATTGGCGCAGTTGTAGGCCATATAAAAATGGAAAGGCAAGTCTTTCATTTTAGCTTAAAAGCCATTTTAAAACGCAAGCTCTTTTCTCCATAGCTTCCTGACTGCTAGTCTGAAGATGTGGAAACTTGGAAGTTGTTTCAAGAGGAGAATGTACTCCTTATTGCACAGCTTTTAGCAATCTGCCAAAGTATTTGTAAAGATCCCTACTGTTTTTAACTGCGTCTTAAGTGTTGTCTTTATTCTTCAGCTTTTACTCTTAAAAGCAATCAGCAATGTATAAGTAGAATTACACGAATAGAACATTTTGATTTGTTTCTATCACACCCTGTTAACTATATTTGTCTTTTCTTTCCAGGGTGTAATTACTCTGGAGTCCCTTGGTAAAAGGGGTTATCGGGTACCGCCTTCAGGAACGATACAAGTGGTACGTACGCAGCAGATATGGGTGCTTTAAATCACTGATACCAAGAAATTAATGCAAATATTATTTATTACTGATGAACACAAAGGTAACAGTGGAAAAAAACTGAATTTCTATAGAAGCTTGTAGTATTTTAATTATTCAAAGTATACATTGGTGTAATTTGTGATTCCAAACACTTGAGCCTATCCATGCTGTGAAGAGGTTTCAAATAAGTTAATTAAAGTTCGGGCTATTTGTTGACACCCCTTTGCTGTAGAAGTAATGAAGTAATTTGCTAATCCAAATTCTGAAATCCTTCAAAAAGCAACTTGCAGGTTTTCTCCATGCTGTTCAGATTGTTCCATACTGTCTTACATAAATTCTGTAACATTTTAAAAGCCACCTGCTTTTTGTAATAAAATCAGAAAGTGTATCACAGCCACTGCTTAGAGCCAGTGGTCTGTCTCTTTTAAGAATCCAGTCCAAGGTGACACATTGCTAATGTCAAGCTTAAAAGTGGAGCCTGCACATGTGCTTCCTGCAAGCATAGTGTATCTCCAGAATAGTGCAGACAAAAGTCTGACTAGAAAAATAAAATAAAAACGGGGAATGTAGATTAGCAAAGTAATAATAGTCCTGATAGTGTTTCAGATTAGGTAATGATTACTGTTATATTAAAAAAAATAAATAAAATTCTAGTAGCTTAAGTGTTAAAGTGAACTGAAAAGCTGCACATTTTTCCCACAAACGTTCCTGTATGATACAGGAACAAAATGCATAGAGGATGGTGAGTATTTTGGCAGGTAATATTTTTTTTCCATTTTTCATCTCTAAAGAGTTGTATTGAACCTTCTTTTTTTTTTCCCCAGACCTTATTTAACCCTAACAAAACTGTGGTGAAGATGTTTGTAGTGATCTATGACTTGAGAGAGATGCCAGCTAATCATCAAACATTCCTACGGCAAAGAACTTTCTCTGTTCCTGTGAGACGAGAAATCAAGCGGACTGTCAATAAAGAAAATAGTCAACAGACTGAAGAAAGGCTACTTCGCTACCTCATACATCTGAGGTAAGCTTCTTGGAGTTAAAAAAAGTAAAAATAAATCCAAATATCTACCAAAATTTATCCCTCTTGATTCCTTTGCCAGCCTGCCTTTCTTTTTACATGTTTATGTTAAAAAAAAAAAAAGCTCTTAATTTGGTATTCAAGGTAGATGATAGAAGAAGGAAAGCTAGTAAATAAATTGGAAATAAATTGGATCCTGCTTGGGAGGAACAAAATTAAAATAAAGCTCTTTCTTAACATTTGTATGGCCTTGTAATTACTTGTTTTCGTATGAACAGAGATTTATTCTGGCTGGAGCAGTGTATCTTTTTGATGTTAAAAGAAATAGCGAGTGAACCTGTTACACAATAGAAGCCAAAAAAGGATCAGTGTAGAGAAAGTGGCCAGTGTGCACACGTGCCCATTCAGCAGAACAGGTTCTAACATGACAAGCATTTGGAATTACTACTAAAAATGAAGCGCAGTGTTTACTGGTAAAATGTAAATATCTGTTTGGTGATGCGGTACCACTGACGTGCCTTTCACTTTATAAAATATTCACACAATCTTCTTTGAATGATTTACAAAGCACTGCCTGAAACCAGATGCTGTGCTACTGTTCTTTGGATGTTCTGAAGACTGCAACTTGAAGCAAAGGAGCAATGCTGGCTGTACTTTGTCCTTTGGCAGCTTGCAAACTTTTGCCAGCATTATTGCACTAAACGAACCGCATCCATGCAGTCCCAGTGATTTCATTGCAGCACTTCAAAACCTGATGACTGCTGACATTTTAGAGCTAGCAAACCAAACAGTCAAATATCTGACTTGTTGTGGAATTACTTCTGATGCTTATTGCCCCTATTTAGAGGCATTGACTTCTACGCAGCAGACTTTCAAAACACAGCTTTGTCTTTGACTGATTCCAGACCAACACTTTTCATTAAATGAAAGTTGACAGTCAAAAAATGTGTGTTGGCTTACTGGAGTGGGAACATAGTGTCACGATGAGGATGCTAAACTGTTTTCGCCCTGAATTTTAGCCCGGTTTGAAATTTGTCCTTTCAGGTCACACTAACTTGCTGTGTCTGACTTAACCACCTTATAAATTTTTTCTTCTAGGGTAAATTGTGAAAAAGAGCATGTAGCCTAGCTAAAAGGCTCTATTCACTTGTAATGTTGTTTTAAAAATCTTTCATTTTTAAAAGCAGCAAAGTTCCCTGAAACCCATTTTACTGAAAATTTGCTATACAAAACAATAACAATAGTGTTTTTTATTTTTGTTACTCAGGTTAGCTTAAAACAGCCTTTCAGTTTTAGTTGCAGTTGTTGTAAGCTTAAGATGCTTGTTTCCATGTTGAAATTTTTGCTTAAACAGCAACAAAAAGAAGTCACAAACGGTAAGCTGCGTTGTGGCGGCATCTGCTTGTGAGGCCTTAATTACAGTTGTCAGCACTCGCATTATGAAAGCTTTTTTTTTTTTTTTCAAGTGGTAATTCAGCAAAAATGCTTGCATAGGTCTGGAACTTAACGTTGGCAGCCAGATTTTCTAAAGCACTCTTCCAAGTGTCAGATACAGTGTGTGTGCCGCTTTTGCTAGCATAGTTTTGTCTGTCTGAGGGTTGCTCGGTGTGCCGTTAGCCTGTGTCTGTACGGGTGCGGCACTGACATCAAACGTAGCTTGCTTGGCCAGCACAGATTTCTTCACTGCACAGAAATTGGGAGTTGCATCCGCAGTTTAAGAAATCTCTTGAAGATACTTTGGAAATACATTTTGTGTTGTTGCATGTCAAGCAAAGGTTTTTTGTTCTGTAATTAAATCTGCATTAACGTAGGAGCCGGGAGTCCAGCTCTGCTCACACGTCGCTTCTGCCCTGTCCTGTAACGGTGACGACCATCAGTTGGTTTCTGGGGTGTGTTCTGGCACCCCTGCAATGAAGCAGTTGACCTGCCCACAGCTCAGCATTTTCAAAGTTTTTACAGCTGGTCAACAGTTCTGGTTACTGACATGTTGCCTCTTTTAATTCTATGGAGCGTAATTGCTGTTGCTTCATGGCTAACAGTGGCCAGTTCTTCATTAGCCAGATGTTCCTGAGGCGAGGTGGAGGGGACGCTTCAAACCAGTTGCTCAGTAGTGCTTCCTCAGGGTGGTGACACTTTTTTGCAATATTTTTGTGATGTGGTGTATGACACGTTTACCAGTGGAAGCTGGAGGTATCTGTCACTAATTTGCTAGCTGCTTTTTGATCTTTCTGACCTCTAAGCGTTTTTCCTGATCTAGCAATCCGTGGTGTTGTCCTACGGATTTTTATTTATGGATTTACTTAGATTTTAATGATTTTTGTTGTATTGTCTTTTCTCCTTGCAGAAGGAAAGGTCTTAGGGTAACCATAAAAACATACTGCTGCAGCCTGTTTCTTGGGTTTACTTTGTTCTTCGTGAATTCATTCTTTGTAATGGCCATAATATACGTAAAGGCTTTTGTGCTTGTGTTTGTCATTTCTCCAGTAATGTTCATCACTTAAAGTTTCTTTCCTCTGCCAGGCTTTCTAGCTCATCTGTTACTGTGTTTTTAAGTCTTCCTCTATTTGTCTATTGGTGCTGTTCCTAGGACACCATCTGTCCGAGGAAACACATCTCATGTGTTTTTCTTGGTTTTCTTACACAAAACTACTGGAACTGCCACAGCTCTGGAGCCAGTCCTGCGCTGGCCACTCCACCAACACCCGCAAGAGTGTATGTAATTGTCTCCTGATTATTCCAATGTATTTGCACATATGAAAAACAAGTTACAAATCCTAGTTACTATGGTAAATATTCCTTTAAATTAAAAAAAAAAAAAGCAATGGAAGCAGAAACTAGAGGAATCCCCAAACTCTGTTACTGTCTCCCACTTGGTCTCTTCCAGTCCTTGTGAAATGGCATGCTCAGATGAGGCAGATTACAGGGAAGGATTATTTACTGGGCAAAGGAAGTCTTGCAGGATTCTCACTGCTAGAAAATAAAGAGCTTGAAGTTAAAATAAAAATAATAATTAAAAAATAAATTGATAGATCCATGTGTGTAAAGGGGATAATTCAGGTCAACTTTACGATGGTGCTTTGCTAACTAGATCTAGCTATAATGTGACCAATGTAATCAATCATACTTCAGCTTCAAAAGGTGTTTCAGTACCATTTTTATTTAAAAATGTGTTATGAGCTGTGTGCAGACTTAACTTTTTTTTTTAGGTATTCAGTTTGTTATTCACCTCTTTTACTCTTTCTTCACGTGCCTTCCTTCAGAGTCTCCCCCTTAGACAGAAACTACTTTGGCTGCCAGGTGAAGGGCTTCCCCATTGACAACACCATGCACCATGATGGATAGGAGCTCCTTGTGGGCCAGCAGGAGCATTCTGCTAGACCCCCCCCTACATTTCATGCCCTTGACAGAGAATTTCCTCTCTCTAGCTGTGGGATGGCTACGGGCTATCCTGCTCCACTGCTCTGAACGAAGCTGTGGCTGGCACACAATCCAATTCTGCAGCCTGCCTGCCTCCAGACAGCTCAAGCCTGCTGGATCTTGTGTTGTCTTTCTTGTGCTTCCCAGAATTTCAATCTGATTATGTCTGTGTATATTACAGAGACTCCTTTTGCTTCGGTGCACTCAATGAATAAATGCTTATTAAAAAATCTGTCCAAATTGTAGTACCCATAATAATACAGTGTGTACTTTGATGTGAGCAGTGTGCTCTCGGCATTTATAGTGGTGTCATTTTGTCCTTACAGTAGAAAAAGCTCTCATTTCTAACACAGTAGCAGTAGCTTTTCTCCCCTACCATGACATGCTGATAATGATGCTCATTGGCCATAAGAGAGAGTCCTTGAGATCCCCTGCCCTTCCTGGGTGGGGAAAGGGAATTAAGTTCTGCCAGGTGCAGACTCAGAACACAGTTCTCTGAAACGCAAATTGTGTCTCTCAGCTGTTAAATCTCAGTGAAAGTGAACTGGCACGTTTCTGGCAGGTTTGAAGGCTGTTCAGCTACAGCATCAGAAATAAATGAGCCCAGAAACTGGCCACTGTTTCCTTTGGTGATTGGGCCAGTAAACTCAACTCTTTGAAACGGCTCCGTGTTCCTTGCAAAAACCCTCTTTGTCAGCTTGCTTGCAGAGATCCCCGTACCTACTGCTGCTTAGGTTAGAGTTAAACTTGGCATGTTGTATAAAGCATTGGTAAACTTCTTGCTTTAAGTTTCAGAGAGCAATGAGATCTGTATGATTGACATGTGTATTTGATATGCATATCAAGGCCACCCTTTGGGCATTTTTAGGAGTGCTCGCTTAAGAGCACTTCTTGGCTTTCTAGATGCCTGAGAACTTTAATCTCTGACAGCACGTAAATGCAGCATGAACTTCAAAGATCCCATGCCACTTTCAAAGCTATATTCTGTATTTGTGGTGAGGAACAGAACCTTCAAATGCCAGAGAAAATGAACTAGATAGAAAACGTTTAGAAAACGTTACTCTTTTTTCTTTAATTTTGTGGTCAAATGTTTTTTGGCCTTAATTTCTGAAAGGAATGCATTTAATTCAATAGTATTAAAGGTTATTCTCTCTTTTTTTTTTTTTCCTGTTATATATAATACAGATATTCATATTTTTTTCAGGTTCCAGAGTTCTAAATCTGGAAAGATCTACCTCCACAGAGATGTAAGGCTCCTATTCTCTCGGAAGTCCATGGAAGTTGATAGCGGCGCTGCATACGAACTCAAATCTTACACTGAATCTCCAACAAATCCTCAGTTTTCACCAAGATGTTAGCAAACAATGGCAAACTAAAGTATTCATTGTACTGTTGATTACTCCTTACAAGGGAAGATCGGTAAAGTTGACAGTATAAAATTAAATCTGTAAAGGAATGAAAATAGCGCTCGAGAGAGAAGGTTCTTATGTGATCCTGGACCAGTTTTGTAAAAGGTCTCTGGAATGAGCTTTGTGTATTCCAAGTAGACTGGAAACGTACTTAAATCTAATCTTTTTGTACTGTTTAAAACCACTTCATTGGATGTGTTGCAATAGCAAATTCCCAAGTTAGTTTAGTGTTTACACTTTTTATTTTATTTTTCAGTTATTTAATATTTAATGTTTCATTTAATACTCAAGTGATGTTTGTCTTTAGTGTTCTAATGTAGCATAAATCCTATGTAAAATCATACTATGTATTTTTGGCATTAATATTGAAATCTGAAATATATACAGATGTCTTTAATCTGTGTGATGTTTTTAAGTGATATTCATTTAAGTTATTGAAAATGGGGACAGCAGTTGAATTTCCGTAACATTTCATACTATGCAAGCATTCAGCTTTTTTCTTTTGTTTCTTTGATGGTACCCTTTTTTCTTTTTTCCCCTCACATACAGATTTAACACCACTTGCAGCCATAGCGCAGAATGTTTGTTTTCTTACTCATGCATTCAGATCATTGATTCAATTCATATTTGGCTCCCTCCATTTTTTTCTTTCCTAAAGGGCCACTTTAATATTGCTTTTTGTTAGTTTCACATAATTCCCCCCCCCACATCTGATTTCCGATTGTGCTAAAGGATGTACTGTGCAAACGAATTAGCATTTATATCTTAAATATATGCAAAAGCTATGGAACATGTACTTTTTGTTTTATTTTTAGATAAGGAGGATCTTCATGTAATCCGAAATATTTTTAATAGATCAATTCCATTTAGGCCACTAGGTGGCTATATGAAGTTTTACTAGAGATGCTACATTGGGAATATAAATGCTTTCCAATACGTGTATTCCTAAAACAAATCACAGTCAGATAAACAGTTTATGCTACGTGTTAAACTGTGTAACTGAGAGAAATAAAGCTAGAAGCGTTTGATTATATTTGAGGTATATATTTAATAATGAAAATGAAGCTTCACGATGCTTGCCGAAGATCTGGGTTTCTCTGCTGTCTTGTCTTGGTTCATGTTTTTCTTTACATCGCTGTTTTCATAGTGTCAGTACTATGAAGGGTGACCTTCACATGTGGGAGTATGACACCCTTATCTCATGAAGAATGGAGGAAGAATGAGCGTGCACGTTGTGTATTCAACACTGCCCTTAGCTGGGATGAGAAGCCACTGCTTTGTGAAGTCCCCAGGAAGCCTGCCAGGGACAGGGAGGGAGACCAGACTTTCCAGATGATACGCATCCAGCTGTCTTGTATATTCAAGTGGCTGTTGCTACAGAAGGGCAAAGCCCAAATATTATTGAATCCATTTCCAACTGCAGTATTTTTCCCTCTGCTACGCTGGGTTTTTGAAAGGTTTGCTTTTGTATGACGGAGACTTGGGAAAAACCATGCAGGAGATTGATTGTGGTTTCTAGTTGTGTGTCTTGTAAACCTGAAAAGGTTTCTTTTGGTAACAGATGAGTTAAATACAACTGCAGCTGTATGCGTACGTAACTAGGACCTAGACTAGGATAATGAAAATGTGTCCCAGTTTCTCTGTGCTCAGTCATAAGCAAGCAGCATGTACCCTTAGAGTACTTGTTTGTGTCACAGGGCACATCTGCTCGCATACTTGACGAAATGACACTTAATGAGGAGTCATAAATCACCCTCAGTAAATTAGCCTTACCTTTTGGCACTGGCAGTACGCAATGTTTGTACGCCTGGATCTCGAAGTGACTCCAAGCCACCCTGTGCTCCTCGGAGTGATGTTGATTTGTCCTGAGGGGCAGGGGGGGGGGGGTTTGGGGTATGTGGTCACTGCACATCACGGCCAGGAAATTATCTGTATTGACTTACACAGTCAAACCATGCTTGGTCCCTATATGGGTGCTGTTAAAAATGAACAGGACCTTTGGTTCTCCACATACAGCTTCTCAGCCCTTTCTCCGTCAGGCTTTGACCTGTGCTGCCCGTTCCACACGGGACACAGGCGGGTGAATGCGAAACGCGCCCAGCCCGCCATGGCTGCTCTGCCTTCCTTCAGAGGGGCTGGGCTCATTTTTAGGCAGCCCTTTGCCGCCTGTCCTTACCCCTGCCCATGCCCCGCGTTGTGGGGCTGCCAAACGGCCCCGAGCCGCCCGCGGGGAGGGGAGGGGAGGGAAGGGGGGGGGCTCGGGGCCGTGACGTCAGCGGGGGGGGGGGGGCCGGAAGGCCGCAGCGCTCGGCGTGCGCGGCCGCGCGCGGAGGAAGTGTGGGCCCGGCCGCACGCCGTCCTGCCACCCGCCGCCATCTTGTGCGGGACGCGGCGGAGCCGAGCGGAGCGGAGCGGAGGGAGCTGCGCCGTGCCCGGTGCCTGCCGCCCGCCGCCCGCCGCCATGTCCGCAGAGAGCCCCGAGCCCGCCTCGGCCGAGGAGCAGAAGGTGGGGGGGGGCCGCTGAGGAGTGGCGGGAGCGGGGAGGGGGCCGGGGGGGAGCCAGCCGCGGTGAGGCGGGGGCGCGGGGCGGTTGCGCTGCCCCCCCCCCCCCCTCACCCCCCCCCGCACCTCTCCGAGCGCTGCGGGCCGGGGGGGGCGCGGGGCCGGGCCCGGGGAACGCCCGGGGGCCGCGTCGGGGCCCTCCGGTGCCGCCCCCGAGGCCGCGTCGCAGGCGGCTCCGAGCGGCTGCGGCCTGGCGGGGCCCGCGGGCCCGTCCCGGCAGGGCGGGGAGAGGCCGGGGGGCGCTGAGGAGGGCTCCGGGAGGCGCGGCCCGGCCGGGCGGCCCCGGGCTCCTGTTTAACGATTCCCCGCTCGGCCCGGGGAGCGGCCGCACGCCTCGGGAGGCAGAGCGGGGAGGCAGAGCGGTACTGCGGCCGTAGGGCCGGGAGGCCGAACCGGCTCCCGCGGTGCCGTTTGCCCCGAAACGCGGGCGCTGCGCGGCCGTGCCAGGGAGGCCGCCGAGAGAAATGAACCCCCGGGCTGTGCGGGGCGCCTGCGGTAGCTCGGTAAGAGCACGGCGAGGCGGGTGGCAGCGGGCTCTTCGCGGGGCCTCCCAGCGCCTTGGCACGGCGGCAGCTGAGTGCGGCCCGGGCCCTCTGAGGGGCTGCAGCGCCGGGCTGGACACCGGGCTCGTGGGGGTGCGGGGGCCGGCTGGGCTGCAGAGCGGAGCTTGGCATAGTCAGGCAATCTAGACAAGGGAAAGGAAATAAAATGGAACTTTGCTTTCTTCACTCTTACATCCTGTGATAATAGAGTGACGGACTCGTGCTACGGCATTGCAATATCAAACTTCTTTAAAAATGTCTGTCTGGATAAACAAAATGAAGGTCGGTTCAGTTAATGCTTAGCTCTGAAGTACTTGTTTGACCAACCCGTTTTGCAGTACTTAGTCGTTTGTAAGCCTAAAAAAGATGAAGCCCCTAAGGGAGCTTTGAGGCAGCAGTTCCGTGGCAAGACGTCTGATATAAACTTGTTAGCACAGCGCGGGAAGCTTGTGCATGTGCTCAATGAGAAGGGTGTTAAACAAGAAAACGATAGAAATTGAGAACTTTCCATGAGTCCAGTGTTTCCTGTTCCCAATGGGAAAACTCTGGGTAGTGGCAGGAGGAAGTTCAGCAACAAAGAAACCTTTGGGTGATGTAGAGCATGTGCCTGGTTGATGGATGCTGCTTTTGCTGTAGAAGTCCGTGTTTTTCAGGAGGCTCTTAGTGCTGCGTCTTGTTTTGGGACTGGCTTTTGCCGCATCAGTTGTCTGGGGAATTGTGCCGTTGTCATGTTTCTCCTATTTTCTACTTCACATTTTTGTCTGATGTCTTTCCTTAGAAGAGGATAAGCTCTTCATAACACAGCTCGAGAAGGCTTCTTTTTAGCCGTGCGGTTGAGCTGTCCAACAGATAGAGAACCTCATGCTTTCAGTAGCCCCATAAAAATTAAAAGCAAGAGCTATCTTTAAATGTGTTAGGTAACTACTGGCTATGCTGGTAAACCCTTTTAATGAAGTAAGCAGACTTCATTAGCTGTGCAAAAATTCCTGTAGAGAACTAAAATTACAACTTGTGTGGTTGTCACCAGGAAGAAGTGCGTGGTATATCTTGATATATTTTTTTTTTTCCTTCATCAGTTGTCAGTTGTCAGGCTGCTGCTTCTATAATAACTGCGGGGAAGACAACTGCTAATGCATGAATGGCTTTGCAGGTTTGGGTTAAAGCCTTCGTGTCTCAGCGACACGGCCCTGAGAGTGGTCCCTGCTCTCTGGTGCACAGAAGAATACAAGGTCAGAGTAAGCACACAGTGATCTTCCCCAGAAAACTTTCCCAGGGCTCCTCAATGCATGGCATAAAAGCCTTCTGAGCTGCAAATGGACGCATCCAACGGCTTTCTGAATCCATCTAAATTCTTGGCATCCCCTGTATCCTTTGGCAAGGAGTTCTGTAGCTTAGCTGTGTTATATGAAGAGCTGTTCGCTTAAGTATTTTGGAACCTGTCGTCAGCTGGTTTTGTTTGACAGCCCAAGTCTCCATGTTGAAGCTATTCTTTATTTCGTGTTACCTAGGTGGTTTTTTTGGTCTTAGCTGTTCTTGGCCATCAAGAGTAGGTGACCAGAGCCTGAATCCTTTTTCTCTGCACTGAGGCACAACACAGTTTTGTGTTTTGGTCGCCTGCTGTGCGATGATTTGTCAACCCCGTGAGTTTGCATAAATGTTTTCTTTGAAGCACCATGAATACATATTTATGTAAGCTCTGTATTGTTGGCCCTCTGTTCTTAAAAAAAATATTTCCTTTTGGTTAGTATTGGCAAAACATGCCCCCTCAGATGCCTTGTCTGTTGGCTCAACAGTGAGTCCCCAGTGATTCAGCATTAGATGCTGAAAGAATGGCTTTTGAGAAGATCCAGAGACAGTGTTGGCATGATAATAAAACAGCGGCTGAAGACTGTTTGTTCCATTCGCACGGAGGCCGTGCTCTTGGCTTGTAGGGTTATTGTATGGTGAGGAGGTGTTTAGCGCTGCTTCTGTGTCCTGTGCTGCCAGGGAAGTTCTGCTTTTTGTGTGTGTTTTATATTTTGTATTTATCTGTATTTTGTGTTGCATTGCCTGGCTATGTTTTCATCTAACTACAAATAAAAAGCATTGCTTCTATCTAGACCCCACAGAAGTTTCTCGTAGGCTGCCCTCAATTTCTGCCCGCCCCTGGTAGGGCTGGCCATGGCGATTCCCACTGTGCTGGGAGCAGCTGTCTTCCAGAGGTCTTGGGGTAATAGAGCAATTGGAAATGTTGTGTTCTGAGTTTGTTGTTACAAGCTTTGCTTCCAAGGTTTCTTGCCAGAAGGGTGCCGATCATTGTAGAACTTGGAGCTTTTGTAAGAGGTGTCAGAGGCCTTGTGAACTGGGGCAGGCCAGCGCAGGGGTTCAGCTCCTCAGCACTTGTGCCTGAAGTAGCTCTCGGCTGCTCTTGATCCGTTGTGCTCCTGCTGCCGTGTTACCGGACCTGTTGGTGCAGCTGCTTGGTGATCCAGACACAGGAAACTGACCCCAAAGAAATAAAGCCCAGCAAGAAAAAAATGGGTAGTTATTTTTGCATTGAATTAATTTCTTTAACCCACTGACGTGGAGTACACTCATGCGAACTGACGCAACACAAAGGTTGGTGGTGCAGGTGGAAGAGGAGTGTGAAGGGGCTGCCTAAGCAGCTCGAAGTGAGTACGAATCTTTAGTCACAGATGGACGTGAGGCTCTCCTGGTTTCAATGGCAATTCTTCTTTCCTGACTAAAAGTCTTTCTGTGACTTCAGATGATAATTACTGTTGAAGAACCACAGCAGTCAGCACAAATCAATATGAGTTTTCCCTGAACTAGCCATGGTTTGCATGCAGAAATGATCTTGGCCAAACACCGGAAGGCAGTGAAACAAGGAGTTTGAATGGAAGGTATTTTAGAAATGACTGAGTAAAAAACTTGTACCTCATGCATCAAATCACTGCACGAACCAGAGCAGGTACCTGTAAAGCAAAGGTCAGTGCTGACAGACTGGATGTGCAAACTAGTTTTTGCCAAATGAGCGTTTTCAGATCACTACTTGGAGCATGCATATTTTTACAGTATTCTCACAAATTTGCATTTTTTTTCTATGCAAATAAGCTGCGTTCAGTTAACTAGGTAATGATAATGTTGGCCTCTAATAGAAGGCCAGTATAGAGAAGTCAAATAATGTTTGTTAATATGGTAGCAGGCATGGTTTTCAGACTGAAATACTTTAACACTATTTCACAATGAATATCAATGCATTACAGTTGCATGGGAGTCATAAAAACTGGATTTTGTGAGAGCACAAGTGCTAATCCATGCAACTGCACGAGGAAGCAGGACTAACTGAAAAGTCTCATGCTCTGCTTTCAACATTTGTTCTGACAGAATCCTTGTTTTCACCAGAGAAGTGTTTTTTTGTGTTTTTGTTTTTTTTTTTGTTATTTTGGGGATATTTTGGATCATAACTGAGTAGCAGTGTGCTTTTAATATAGGTTAATTTTCTGTGAAAGCAAAATGGGTTGAAAAGTACCTAAGATTCTGCTCCAATTGATGTGTTCAGATTGGAGCAGAAATCTGCATGTTGGTGAATTCCTTGCAAAAGTGCTGTACATAAATAGTTTATTGTAATTCTTCATTTAAAGTCTTGGTAATTTTGTTTCAGGAAATGGAGGATAAGGTGATCAGCCCAGAAAAAGCTGAAGAAGCAAAATTGAAAGCAAGATATCCTCATCTGGGCCAGAAGCCAGGAGGCTCAGACTTCTTGAGGAAGAGGCTTCAAAAAGGAGTGAGTTCTTTACTGTCTTTAGGGTGTGGACAAGAAATTCCCAAATTCCTGTATCTGTGATTCTTTTTCACTCCCCAGACCTTTGCATGAGAAAAAAAACACTGCCAGTGTTAACTTTAAATCTGTAAAGGCCTGAGGAAGTGAAATTGATTTCCACAAAACAAATGCCAAACCAGCAGGATAGTTGCTTACAGTGCCCCAGTGGCTCAGCTGCAATTCTAAGAAATTTTAAGAAATTTAAAAACTTTGAAGCTATCTCACTGCAGCTGTGATAGACTTGTTTTTTTTTTTTTAAAAAAAAAAAAGAGAAAGAAAACAGTAAGGGTCAGAATCCCATCTGTGTTCTCTGCTTATCTTATCTTACCCATTCTTATGTTGCCAGGATGTACGGCCACTCTTGTTACTCATGTTGTTAGTGTGTGAAGGCTTAGTGTTTGCAGGTACCATCTGACATCAGTGGCTTGAGAAGGTTGGTGTAATTCCAGATACATACACCTACTCAAAAAGTAGCTGTAGAATTAGTATTTAAATACTGTTCCACATTTGACCAGTGTATCTTACTTTCTTAGTTACTGAACAGTTTTTTGTTAGTTCAGTATTTCATGAAGTGACGTAATGCTTTTCAGGCACGTTAGAATTCTGTTCTTGGGGTAATCCTAGCCTGTCATTACTTTTAATGGTGTTTTCCTTGCTGTCACACTGTTGTTTACTCTCGTCTAGGCCATTTGAGTGCACACAGTGATTCCAAGTGTAAGTCCTTTGCAAGCCAGCTGTTGGAGTTTGGTGCTGATCTAATTTTGGGCTATCTGGTAACGTCTCGTGGGAATTGTTACTTTTGGCAGTTTTTTTTTAATAAGCTTTCTCTTGTAAATTAGTGTGCATGCAGCATGGATAATGGCTGCTGGGGGTGGACACGTGGCAGGTTAAGTGATGACTTTTGGGAGTTAAGCTGTTACGTGGTCAAAGGCAAACTGAAAGAGACTTGAACGTGTTCAGTGCCTGTAGATACCAAAGAGGCAGGGTGAATGTGTTTTGTACAGGCAATTTGGGCAGACAGACCAGTGTCCACTCCGTAAGGATTAATGGCCACAAAGGAATTACTGTAAACACACCACCAGTCCCTACAAGATCTCAGTCTTGATTATAGCACCACTTCGTGCAAAGCTTCTTACAGCCTATGTTTTCCAATACGAGCAGGGGCAGGCCAGTGGGCGTTTTAATTGCCTCAGCATTTTGGATTCTGCTGGTATGATGAAAGATGGCATAAAATTGGGGGATTCCAACTCTTAATCTGTCCTCCTCAGTTCCCGATGTTGCTAATACCTTTTTTCCGTGTTTTATTTTTTGTTATTTTTGTTTAGTGTTCTCAGTGTCCTGAATGAGAAAGCATCTTATTTGATGTGGACTTCTGGTGTACTTTAGGCTAGCTGGGTTGCTGAACTTTAAAACAGGGTGAGAATAGTGAGTGTGCTTTCAGACAGCTTTGGCGATGGGAAGATACGTGGGTAGGCATAGAACAATTTGAAAAGGATGATCCAATACAAGCCACCTATGAAAAGCTACAGTAAATCAGAAGTAAACACAGAGTAATCTATGGAGAGAAATGGGCTGACACTCCAGTTCCTGAAAGATGATGCTTTTTCTCCGGAGGTGCAGTTGCCGTTTGGCAAGTAGGCTGCCCTCTGCTCATTGCTATTTGCTGTTCAGAAATGTTCTACACTGGGTGCACACACCCAATTAATTTGAATTAGCATACGTCCTCCAGAACAGTAGTAAAAACGGATGCTGTACTCCTGTAGACAGATTCTACTTAGAACGAGTGTGTATATAACTAGTATATAGGCAGAAATGTGCATCTGTTAACAGCAGTTAGCACACCTAAAGATAGAATTACTCAATTATTACCTAGTTCCTGTTTAAAAGTTTCTTTTGGTTTCTTCGGTTTTGAAGGGGAAAATATGAAAGCCTGTTTCCAAACTGGGTTGCATTATAGCTAAAGCCTTGTCTGCAGATACAGTGCAAGAACACTGTGGTGTAAGTAAGGATTCCACTGTCAAAAGGGATGAATTGTGAGCAGGTTTACCAATACAGTTATGTAGTTCAGGTGTTCTGATTGTTTAGGGTAAAAGAGATGACTTTAAGCCTCTAGTAAACCCTAATAGGGGACATTTAAAGCCATCTTCAGGAGGCTTTGCGTTTAAAAACAACAACAACAAAAACTTCCCATCCCCAGGTAAAGACTTGTACTTCAGTTTAACACTGCTGCTACTGAACGTTTTGCAGTTGGTTAGTGCTACTACAAACTAAAGGCTACGGCAATAATGCTGCCTGGAAGTACACAAGCACAGCAGGTTGCAATGGCTTTTGTTCAACTGACTTTGAGGAATAAGCCTATCTTAAGCTAACTAGGGAGTGTTCTTCCAGAGGTGATTATGCATTGTAAGCAACAGTTCTTAGAGCTAATCTTTGTCCTGAATCTAGGCTTTGGCCTCATTTGACAATCTGCAAAATCACGGGTTATAAGTAGATTAGTGGTAGACCTCATAGTAAAATGTAAACAAAATATAACGGTTCCCCAAAAAAAGGTGTCATTGAGCAGTTGAAGACTTGATGCAGGCCTTGGATGAAATTCCATACCTCATCTTAGTGTAACACAGATAAATTATAAGTCATCTGGTTTTACTGTCCACAGATAACTTAAATGTTTTGAGAAGGACGACGACAAAGCCTGTTAAAGGTAGTGCTAATAAAAAATTGCTGAAATGCTGAGGGATGCTCTTCTACAAATTCATAATTAACATATTTCTTTGTTCAGGAGAAACCTGGAGCCTGGGATAAGCCAAATCTACTGTGCAATCCTTCTAAAAAGCTTTGTGAAGGGAATTCTTAACTAAATTGGTTTGGGAACTTTAGGGATCATAGTTTCACTGTTTTAATGTGTGCAGAAAAAAAAGATTTTCTTGTTAACATGCAGTTTCATGTGTCTTTGATCTTCTGGTATGATAAGGCAGGCTCTGTTCTCCAGCCTTACTTCATATATTGTTTGGTTATTCTGTCTAGCAGAACTTGATCGCTGCACTGTAATTTACAAACCCCAAGGTTTCAGTTGCGGGAGGGCAGGGCCCTTTGGAAATGAGTATCAAAACGGTGTTTGTGTACGGCGTGAGTTTCATGGTATCTGTAGAGCGTTAACTGTGTATGTAACTAATGTTCAGAGTTTAAATGTGTGCTTAACGGTCTTGGTAAGATATTTTTTTTTAATCTGAATTGACATAAAGCTGCCTTGCAAAATGAGAAATCCAGGCTTTTAAATCTATGTGTATTTTGTCTTCTAGCAAAAATACTTTGATTCTGGTGACTACAACATGGCTAAGGCAAAGATGAAGAATAAACAACTGCCTACTGCAGCTCCTGACAAGACAGAAGTCACTGGTGACCATATTCCTACTCCACAGGATCTCCCACAGCGGAAACCATCTCTTGTTGCTAGCAAGCTGGCTGGCTGACGAGAACAGCTGAACTGCATGATAATTCTCATTCCTGTTATTTCTCCTTAATAGTTATTTCTCACCCTCACATCCCCCTTTTTCTTTCTTACACTAAGTCATGAGACTGACAGCTTTGCAGGTAGCGATAGCATGTGCTGCTATTGTAAGGGAGTACTGTTAAGAGTAAAACGTGTAGTATTTGGACTAGTTGAGAACAATGCACTGATTAAAAAAGGACAAGTTTGGTTAGAGCAATGTAATCTACTTGAAAATGTACATATTGCCCGTTTCCTAGTGTAGGACTGGTTCCAGCAAGTGACATCGCAAGTTTTACAACTTTTAATGTTTCTGCTTTTGTTATTTCACCTTAATTACAGCATATTTGTATTTAATATAACCTCCAGTTGTGTTGTTTTTTTTCCTGTGTTTGGGTTTGTTGTCTAAAATAGAGGTTTAGACCACAAGTTGCTAGATGGTAAAGCATGTATAAAAACAAAGACAGGGCTCTGATTGAATTTTGTTTCTGCTCTTGAACTTGAACGGCCTTAAACCTGTTTCAGCTTTAACAATAGAGTTTTTACTTGGGCAATATTTGCCCATTCTGGTGTAACTCTTGTGAATCTAGTGCTTATTGACAACTGCCTGTTGAAGCTGGTATCCTTTTCAGTTCCGTAGCTTAGAACACACTTTTGTTGAAGATGTGAATGAAGTGTGCATGTGCATAGACTGTTGAATTCACTCTTGTGCCATTTTTGTAAATACAATAGTTTTGCACAACCTTTTGAAAATGTCTATTAATTTTACATTTTAAAAAGCAGATAATGTGCCAATCAAAGCACAAGTGATTCTGTATCTTTCAAAGTCTTGGCCTGAAACGAAGAGCCCAGAATCTTGCTACTGAAAGTGAAAATTGTGTACCTGAAATTTGTGAACCCCCTAGACTTACACTTGACTCAGCCTTATGCTTTTGCAGTTGTATATTTTGTTTCGCAACAACGTCCAGCGTTCAGTTATAAATCTGAAATTTGTACCTATATGTAAAGGCAGGTGCCCTTTCTGTTCAGCAGCTCTTTTAAGCTTTTAAAGGTGAAATGCTCAATAGTATGACATGGAAAATAGCTAAATGTACTGTTCTAGAGAGTTTCCCTTGTGGCAAACTCCAAATCTAGGCTTGCTAAGGTTTGATATGCAATTGTCGTTGTACTATTTTAGACTTCTGGAAGTGAAAGGGTATAATTCTTTTTCTTGAACTCCTGAAGTGGCAGTAAACTAACTCCTTTTTTTCTGTTATATAGCAGTCCCTCATTGGTTTTGGGAAACGAAAGGAACTGGAACTGGTATTTGTATAATGATCTACTGAGAGATAGGTAATTCTTCACGTCAGGAAATAGGAACAAACTTCAGTTTGTCTGTATGGGGCAGGTTGTGAGTACTAGATTGGCAGAATACACAGTTGATACTAGATGGGTAACCTGATGAATTTAAGAGCATGATTTGTTCAGTGAAATCAGATGTATTAAAACACAGTATGATCCATAATGTAATTGCTTTAAGTACAGGCAATCATGGCCTTGATGTTCTTTAGGAGTGTAAGAAACCCTTTAAAAATATCAGCGTACTTTTTTCTTAAACGGTTCTATTAAAACACTATGAAAAGCAAAGAACCAATGCAGGCATTGTAAGAGAAACCACTTTTGAAGATGTGTGTTTTTAGAAGGAGGCACTTTGTATTGATATATCCAGAAAGGTCTTACAGAATAAATATCTGCTAGTTGAAAAGACTGTCCCATGTTTTCTGCAATGCTCTTTTCTAAAGGAAGACTCAAGGAAACGATCAAGATGAGATGAACAATCTTAACTTGGCCCTGCTTTGGTTAGAGTAGGCGGAAACTCTGTTGGTGTCTATTATAATGTGTATTCTTCAGTTTAGAGAAGTCATTCCAGAGAACTTTTTAAATTGCTAACCTGGTTCTTTGCAAGTCTTTATAGCCCTTTTCAAGTAATTATGGACAAACTTGTGAGAGCCCTTTTATTCCTTATCCTCCACTAATATTATAAACAAATTGTGATTTTTCACAGAACAGTTTGAAGAAATTATTAGACCGATTTTTTTTTTTTTTTTTAAGCAAGAAATTAGGCTGGAAGAATAACAAGGAAGCTGGATATATTAAAACAAACTGCTTTCTGTAGTTGTTATAATGTGAAAATCCCTCTTTATTTTTGTATGTGCAAATGAAATTTGAAAAAACAATAGGATTGGGCCTGGAACAAATATTGAACAGTTGAAGGTGACTTGCTTTGTATTGTCTGGTTCCACTATTTTGTAGCTCACATACAGTGAGTTTTTTGATGCTTGAGATTAAAAATATATAAAAAAAAGCCATTTAAATTTAAGCATCCCCCTCATTTAGCTGCAACTCAGCTTGTCCTGCTGGTTAGATAATGCAAGCTTTTTTGATGTTCACTCAGTGACTTGCAGTTCTTAAGGTTACTACAGATTCAGCTACCAATATATTATCCATGTGTATACTTAAAGTACTGTAATACTAACTAGGTCAGTGACTGGTTATGAGCCTTCACATCTGACAGACCTCAGCAGCAGGCACAGCAGTTTTGATTCTATACACTGTTTGAAACTTAGGAAGTCCGATAATCACTTAACAGTAAAACAAAGGTGACTGCAAATTGATGCTAACTTTCAGCTTACTCCAGCAAGATAACTCAGCTATCCAAACTTATGTACATAATGTATTATATAAGTTTTACCATTTGATAATGACCTTTTTCAAAAAAGACCTGCCCACACTGTAGACTGGCAGTCCCTTTCATATCTTGCCTTTAAAGATAGACAGTGTTTAGTTATTAGACTAGTGTTCATGTAGGCTTATGATAGCAGATAGCACCAACATTTTATTCAAAATAGTTAAAAGTGAATGAATTCCAACTTCACGGATATGTCCCCAAATCTGTAGTACCAAAGGCTTCCCTCTCATTGTTCTTGATGTAGTAGGACAGTGTTTGTGTAAAAGCCACAGGAGTACATTTTGTTGGACATATTTACACCCAGTCAAGATGTTAAGGTGATGAAAATGTCAATTGTTCTTTACAAACTTACACATTGTATAGTATACAGAATAAATTGATCTACTTAGTTTTTATTGCAATGTGGAGATTTGTCTTGTCTTTACTGTGGTTTCCTTAATGATACTGCATACTTCCGTATCCTCTATGGAAAATTTCTAAAACCTAAATCTTGCTACTCTGTATCATTAAAAATATGACTGGGCTTTGGTTTCTAGTATGTTAGACTACAGAATTACTTTAATGTAATCACATTTATATATATTTCAGTGCTTATTTTTCTAATAAGGCAATTAAAGCTTATTGTTTGAAAACTCCTTAACAGATGATTGTTTTGGTCCCTTACACTGAGTGAAGGGGATATCTGGGAATTAACTTGTCATGTAGAGGTTTGCATTGCTGTTGACTTCGTTAACCCGAACTTGGTGAAATATCCATGAAATCAAGATGCTGGAAAAAATCCAAATGATTTTGTATTCAGAGTGTGGCGTAGCTGCTGGTCTCTGCGCAGTTTCGAGATGCACGTGGTGTATTTACGCAGGTAGCTCAGTAACCAAGGTCATAGTAACACCCGCCGTGCTTGGCATCTCCAACAAGCTAAGTGTCCAAGTGAAGCAGCAACATCTAAGTGCCATGCTGAAGCAGAGCAAAGGCAGCATTAACACAAGCATTAGTGTCCTAATAATAATGGGGAGTGGTATCAGTCTTTGGCCAAAGACAAACCATTTAAATACAGGCTTATACCCAAATCTACTAATTAAAGCTGGGGCAAGTAAGTTGCACAAAACTCCATTAAGAGAAGCCATGCATGTAGTGGCTGTTTTAACTTAAAGTGGATTTGGTGGTGCCTGTGTGGTTTGATTATTCCTACTTTAGTACAAGTGAGCCACCCTTTTCAGATTCAAGTCTGCACTGGTCTTTCAGGCTGGCTTTTTCATCCCAGTTTCTGGCATCTGTACATCCGGAGTAACTTAAAATCTGAAAATTTCTATCCCTATTTATTCCTGTTAATTATTTCCTTAGAAAACAATTCTGGAATACTAGCAGAGAGGCAGGCAGGACTGACCTCGACTGATGTGCTTGAAAAAGCTTTAGAGGAAGATGAGTGATTTGTCACTGACTTTCTCATGCAGCGCATCTTTGTTACTCTGAAGATGCAGCTTGCTACATGTTTTAAGTATTTCTAGTGGGTGCAGAGGTCTGTTTGCGTACTGACGTGAAAAATACTGATGAAGTCTCCACTGATCTCAGCACATTTGACTGGTTTAAAATAGGAGTTTTACTTTCTGTTTCTGACAGTCTAAATTTAACAACAGATTTTTTTCATTTTATTGGAGAACAATGATGTAGCTCTTGATAAAAGAGGTATGCTTGGTTAATGTCAAATTCCACAGACAATGGAATAGCCATCATGGACACTCCTGGTACACGGAGTGACTGAGTAGAGACTCAGTTCAACTGTTGCTGGTACCTCTGTCTTTAGAGGAGTGATAGTGTGGTACGATTGTTTCCTTATTAGTTTTGAGGAGAAAACATTTCTTCCTCAAGAAATAGGATTATAATTTTTTTATCTGTGACATTTTCTAGGAGTTGAACCATATGGCTGAAATTCCAGGGAAGCTTAAATGCCACAATGGGAGCTGTGGATTCTTCTGAACAAGAGGTCTGTTCTCAGGTGATGGGTTTTGTGCTGTTGAAAACACCTTCATGATGTTCCAGAGACTAGAGGAATCCTCCTAGTAGGATTAAGCATAAACAAATCAAGGCAAGCTTTCTGCATGGGAATTTCATCACGTATCTTCATGTGCCATCTGAGATCTGTCTTTTCTGTAAGCCCAAACCCATGGAAGCACGTCCCAGTTGTAACGGGAAGAATGGAAGCCTGGTATATAATTTTATCTCATCCTATGCATCTCTTACATTTCAGAGCTCTTAACTGATAACTGCAGTCAACACTGTCAGAAGCTAATCCTGTTTGTTTCCTACAGCCAGAATTTACAGGATTAATCCTTGAAGTGTGATGATATAGGAAAGGGTGGGAGGATTTTAGCCTTTGAATTCCTCTGTTACCTTTGTCCATCTTTCTAGTGAAGGTCCTTGGAGTAAAACCAATGGTCCATAATGGATATACAAACACTTCTGTAAGAGTGGGTAGACCAATTCGTTATGCCACATAAACCATCTCACGTTCTTTGTTACCAGTATGTATTATTTCTGTGCTTCTAATGATTTCCTGTCTTTATATGGCCAACAGAGAATCTACTCCTCACTTATGGCACAATGTGACAATAACCAAATAGGGAAGCCTCATAGGATAGGACACTTAAAATCTTTCCAGCAAATATATGATGCAGGAGATACTTCTAAAAGTAGTAAGTAGTCAGTCTTACAAACAGGTTTCTTGACAACTTTCAGTGCCCCCAATTCCTGTCCTAAAGGACAGATTTGAAATCCTGGTTTATGCAAATTGTGTCAAATCATAGCATATTTTGGACTCAGATACCTATTTTTTGCTGGTGCTCGTAATTACACTTGGCTCCTGAGCTTCAGCTGTAAATGGCTGATACAGTAATCCACAGTCCAAGGGAACTCCTGAAATGAGTGTCTTGAACAGAAAAAGATGGCATCCTGAAGAAAAGGCATTTAATAACGTGTATGAAGCAGCACACAGAGAGAACAGAACTCTGATATTTTTGTGGTTCATGCATCCAGTTCCTAGATCAAATCTGTTAAAAGGGGATGATCACTCTGGAGCTCCCAACCACTTGTTCTGTAGGTACACATGAGACCCAACTGGCTTTGTGCTATATGGCTGTTTTGCCATAGGGTGTGCATGTGAAAGATGGCTTAGTGGCTTTGTAGCATAAATCTCCCTGTTTTGCCATAGGGTGCATGTGAAAAGCAGCTGTGCAAACTTCTTAGGCAAAAACCTCACCCCTGACCTGGACATCAGTTCGAAGGAACCTGTTCTTGACTTCTGCAAGGACTGACAGCAGTTCTGCTGATGGAAGCGAGCCTCCTGGGCTTGCACCAGTAATCGTGGCTGATAGTCCTGGGCATACTGGTAGAATATGGGAAGGATTTTTTGTTGCTGGTTTTGTTTGTCTGCTTTGATTCAATTATCATTAAATAGTTTCTAAACTCTCCCTGCAAAATAAACATTTTTTTAACCTCATTTCTGAAGCCATTAACCTTGGTTTATTAGCTATGAAGATCACGTATCTGCACCTAATACAAAGCTCCAGGTAGGGCTCCATGTTTTCATCCTAATTATTTTTTTTTTTATTATTTGTGCTTGCTCCACTCTCTAAATGCTTTCACACAGCAGCAGCGATGCACAGCTAAATTTTAGCACCTATTGCACCATTTATCGGGGGAGTCGAGAGCTTTATTTTCACTCCTGGCTGTCAGCAGCTTGGTGTGTGACTGAGCAGCTCGCCCATCTCCTTCATGGCTGGTTTTCTGTGGGTGCTGTTCTCTTTGACAGCAGGTCTGGGGGAGGCCAGGTGCTGCCCCCTGAACACGAAGCTGTTGTTGAGAGGGTTGAATTTTGCTCAGAGCTGATATCGATTAAAAAGCCGAAGCATCTGCGTGGAGGCTGTGGCAGAAGCACCGGGTGCCTTTGGGTGTGTTTGGGACCGGCGGGACGCGTCCCATGAGGAGAAAGCGGCGCGGGAGAGGGGGAGAGGGGGAGAGGGGCTCGCTGCTGCCACGCCGGCACCTCCTGCCCCAGCAATGAGGCACGGAGCCACCGAGCTGCCCCGCAGCCCCAGCCGGGACGCGGCTTCTGCTTTTTATTTCATTCCCTTTCGACACGGAGGCCAAACCGGGGGCGGGGGGGGGGGCAGAGCTGCCGCCGTCTCGCTGAGGACTGCTCGGCGCCGCGGGGAGCTGCGTGCCGGGGGCCGGCCCCGTTTCCCCCGGGGGGGCTCCCCTCGCCCCTGTGCCCGCAGCCCCCGAGGCCGGGGCGGTGTCGGCGGGGCCGGGCCGCGGCTCCCCGCCCGCCGGGGGGAGGCAGCGCCGCCCGCCCGCCCGCCGCGCTCCCACAATGCACAGAGCGGCCCCGCAGCCCGCAGGTAGCGCCATGGCTCCCCGCCGCCGCCCCGCCGCCTCCTGAGCATCCTCCGCCCGCCGCCGCCGCCCGCCGCCATGGCGGCCTCCGAGCTCTACACCAAGGTAGGGCCGGGGCGGGGGGGGCCGCGGCCGGGCCCTCGGCTCCACGCGGGGTCCGCCCGGGGGCAGCGGGGCCGGGGGGGGCGCTGCGGGGGGCGGCGGCTGCGCAGCCCCTGCGGGCCCGGGCGGTGGTGGCGGGGCGGGGGGGGCTGCGCCCGGGGGGTTTCGCCTTGCGGGGGCCGCGGCCTCGCAGCTGGGGCCCGCACGGCTCCTCCCCGCGGGGCCGGGGGCGGCCGGGCGCTGGGTTTGGGGTTGGTCCCCGGGCGATGGCTGCAAGGGAAGGGCAGAAGGGAAGGGCAGAAGGGAAGGGGCACCAGGCACCGCCGGACAGCGCCCGGAGCCTCCCAGAGCCCTTCCCAAACGCCCGGAGCTCCGCACGCGGCCGTCGGCACCGGCAGCCGCCTCGTGAGGTTCTCCTGAGGCAGCTCCCGGCCGCCTCCCTGTGCGAGGGGAGGACAGGAGGCCGGGAACGAGGCCGGGAACGAGGCCGCCTGCTCGTGGGGCGCGAGGGGCTCCCCGTGCCGGGCCCCCCTGGCCGTGGCACCGCACAGGGCCGCGGCGGATCCGCACGGTGCTTGTGTCAGGCGAGGGAGCGCGGTGCGTGCCCTACGGCGCCTCAAACAAATGAGCGTGGACGAGGCACCTCGTGGATCCGCTCATGGACACGTATCTCCACCAGCTGGCTCTGCAATGGGGTGGCCGTTCCTGTGCTGGCCTGAAGAGCAGCGGCACCGTGGAGCTGGTCCCAAGCTCTCGGCAGAGCTCAGCCGTGTCAGGCGTTGCGTTGGAAAGTTGGGCTTGGTTTCTCTCTCGGTGAATGGCCTTACAACGGAATTGACCTCTCTCAGGAGGACTTATTCAGAAAGACTTTATTTTAATTTCAAACACCGTCTGACCTTGAATTCACTTCCTAGAATCCTTCCTGCCCCAAAACTGTGGGTGTCCCGTTGTCTCGGGGCCTGGGGAGAAGCTTGTGCCCCTTCCAGGGGCAGGGAAGGCAAACCTCCGAATCAGGCACCCGGCCAGGAAAGCTGCCAAGGGTTCACCAGAGCCTCTTTGCATTCTTCCCTTCACTGCCTGCTTTTTCCCCAGGAAAAGCCTTCATGCTGCTTAATTGAGTTCAGTACCTCCACACGTAGTGGCAACAGACCTCATCCTTGATGAAGTAACAGAAGGAATGGATTTATGGTCGTAGCGTGCAGCAGTTAAATGAGCAAACACCAGTAAAACCACTGCAGGTGTCATCCTCCAGGAGAGGACTTGCTGGATGACCAAGGTCAGCAAGATTGCTTCTGTGCTTTCCTCTCACACGAGAGGCTATTCTTGTCCTCTTTTGAGCCATACGTAGGCACAGAAAGTGTGACTTTCACATCGTTTTTATGCTGGCAGGCGCAGCCAGGATCATCGTTCAGGACAGCTCCCTAAAGTACCAGGCCTTCCACTGTAACATCGACCTCAGCATGTGGCATTACTGGCACATGCATTTTGCTGGCACGTGCAGCAGGGTATGAATTTGCAGAACGTCGTTACTGCGTGTGCCTCTGCGTGTCCTGAAGCACCGGAGCTGGATGCTCGCCCTTGCTGGGGTTGTGCTGGTGGCTGTGTTCCTCTGAGCCCGGTGGAGGTGTCAGTCCCCTTCCTCACACTGCCAGCAGCAGTGGGGCTCTCTGCTCTGCGCCACACCCGTCCAGCTCTGGTAACAACCGCTCTAAAGCCATCAAGCTTGGCGGCTTTGCAGGCCAGTGTAAACGTAGCACCCACCATCCCAACCACATGGGCCTTCTTGAAATAGCATAAAGGAAGCTGTCCTTTCTCATGCTCAGTTTTTTTTTTTTGTTAGAAACCAGGGCTATGTGTTTTCAAAGAAGTCACGGCACTCCTATGAAAATCCCGTTCCTTTGATTCATGCAGGTGTATATTTAAACTCGGTGACCGTATAGACAGCCTCATTGTTGTGCATCCCTGTAGTTAATCTGGAAATTTGAATTAAAGGATTGGCACAAGCTAATTGTGAATAATGGGACTGAACCATGCTCTGCTTTGTGTTCCTGCTCCCAGCGATGCAGCAAATATGGATTCTGCTCGAAGGCTTCAATTTTGGGATGCAGCAGTTCAAAACTGCTCCGTGGGTTGTGTCTCAGGCATTGTTATTAGATGTGTTTTGTGCTCCTGAGCTATGTTTCACTTGTCCTGTTGAGAAGCTGTCAATGGGAGATCAGTAGTCCTACTGTAAGGTAATTTTTGAAAGTTTTGGTTCTTTGACTTTGGATACAAACTGAGTAGAATTGGGGCGTGCTTCATGAGTAATTGTAGCCCCACTGAACAGTACTCAGACGTAAGTGATCAGCGTTTCGTAGCTGTTGACCAACAGCAGATAGGTATCTGCTTGGGCTGACCCTTGGAAATCTGTAGGGACAATCTGGGCCATGCGTTGGCTTTTGTCTGCCTTCCTTGGAAATTAAGAGCAAGTGAGAGTGCTTTGCCCAGCCCTGGGCCTCATCTGACTCCTCTGCCCTGGCCGCACCACCACTTGCAGTGACAGACTTCATGGTCTTGCGCTCAGGTTTGTGCGAAACCATCCTCGGCACGTGCTCATTACCTGCACACTGAAGTTAAAACAGATCAGGCACTGTGTTCGTGCCTCTGCTTTTCAGATTGGAGATTCAGCATCATGAAGTCGTTTTTGTTCTCCATTTTCTTCCTTTTCTCCCCTGGTTTGAGCTGTTCCTGCTTTATGCTGTGTTCTCCTACAGCATGTTGCTTTGCCCTCTTAGGGGGATGTCGGTGTCGGTTTTGTATGGCTGGGTTCAGCATATTTATTTATTTTTCAACTCATTTGTTCATTTCATCCTCGCTGTTACCAATACTTCCTTCCCTTTCCAGCATCTTGCAGGCTGGGGCAGCTAGCTGGTCCGGTTGTGGTTAAAGGGGGCAGAAACGGAGCACCAAGGGAAGCCCTAACCAGTTCTCACTGCAGGCTGGCAGCCTGGGCAAGCTGAACTGAGTGGCCAGCCTTCAGTTCTGGTGCTCTGTCCTGGAAACGGTGCAGGCTGGGGGTTTACAGCGTTACACTGACTTAGGGAAGTGTCGGAGGGAACTGCACAGGACAAAAAGCCGCTTGTGCAGTTCCCAGCATCGCAAGCAGCCTGCTGTGGCTTTGCCGGCACTGTCTGCGGGCAGCTGCCTCAGTCCTGAAGGCAGGGCCTTGAAGTGTTTGGAGCTGGCTCCCTCGCACCGTGCTCGCTCCTCGGCAGTGGGCCCGCCTGCAGGCAGCTTCTCACCGGGGTGCTCCTCGCCTGGGTGTAACGCTTTGTGCGTGGTGAGCCTGGTGTAGAAATCAGAGGTACTGGGCAGCAGTCGCATCTGTAAGTGATGGTGGGCTCTCGTGGGGTATTTGCTACTCCGTCTCTGCCTCTGGTCTTCGAAAACTAACACAGCAGCAGCGGGGATATTTCAGGCGCCTTTCTGCTTTGGGGACCTGCCCTGCTGCTGGAGTAAAAGTGGTGGAAACGGAGGGTCACAGCTGTGTGCAGCAGCTCTGCTCCCCTTGCCCGTAAGCAGAAGGCGCTGGATTATGTAATTACCCAGCTGTCTAACGATGCTTGCTTTAGCCTGAGCTTGATGCTTTGGTATGTTTTTGTAAAAAATAAAATAAAATAAATAAAATCCTGTGGTCAGACACCAGCCACAGGGAAACTGAAAAAACCCTTAGTTTTTCACCAACACTTCTGTGATACGTCAGCAATTTATCATTCTTGGTACAAGAAGCGTGAGCCTTGGGAGGCAGAACCGGTGAGGGCCAGAGCCTGAGCCAGTTCCACTGCAGAGGGCCAGGGAGCAGAGCGTCCCACGTCCCCTGGCCCACAGCGTGCTTGGGGACACGCGATGTCACCCTCGGCATGGGGCCATGGCCAGGTGGCTCCAGGCTGCTCGTGAAAGCTTCTCTTGGTCCGCAGGTGGTTTTTGGGAGGGTGCATCCCATGGGCCTAATGCAGCACTGAAAGTGGAGCATCACTGGGAGATAGTTTTGGGGGGAGAGGAGACAACCTCAAACTCAAAATAATAGATATGTCTTTTGGTACAGACCTTACCTTGAAAGCTCTGTGAATTTTCTTTGTTGCATGTAAGAATAATTACGAAGCTCCCATTTGTAATGATTGGTCATTGACTTAATTCTCCAAGTCTCGTGTTAAAACATTTACTTTCTAAGATTAGTGGATTATGTGGGGTCCCCTGCAAATTTGTCAGCAGTCCTTGCACAGTAGCAATGTCTGTGCATTGAGCTGCCACTGGTTATTTGCTGTCTGTTTCTGCTGCCTTGATTTTATAACATGTGCCAGATGGCTTAGGTAATGGATTCCTATTATTTGTTAGATAAATAAATGATCAGATAAAGTGCTGTTGAGCTCCTGCTGTGTGCGGAGCTGTGCAGCCACCACCCTTACCTTTGGGCGAGGCACTGAGCTCCCGGTGGAGGTGGAAGGGCCAGCAGGTGGGTGGCAGGATCTCCTCCTGGGGCCTTCGGTAGCCCAATGCTTTCTACGTGCTTCAGCACCAAAGCCACTTGTCTCTCGCTTGAATGAGGCTCATCGTTTCATCTCTGTAGAGTTAAAGAAAGCATTTTGCTGTTGAAAGTTGCTCATGGAACTGGCTGAAGTGGAGGACGCCACAGAAGCTTCCAGTGACACAAGATCTGCTTTCGGGTGGTCCGTTCTTAATGGGATTAGGAAGGAAAGCAAGAAGTGACAGTAAATCCAGGTGGTGTCCCTGCCGGAGGGCAGAGCCGAGTGCAGCAGGCAGCCTGCTGGCCGTGGGCAGCTCGGGGGCACTGCCCCTGCCTCTGGCCGGCCTCCCCAGCAGGCTGCGGGGAAGCCAACCCTGTGGTGCGTGCTGAGGGCTCCCTTTCCATTCCGATTTCATTACCTGAACACCCCGAACATGCACTAAACGAACCTTAAAAGAACTGATGGGAGGATCAGGGTATTCCCGAGCCTTGACACCTGTGTGTGTGCAGGAGCACGCGCCCGGGCGCTCCTTGTTTGCAGTTCTGATTTGTGTGCTTGGAGGGGCAGAGGTTATCTGTGGGCTATCAGGTGCTCAGTGCAGCACAGCCGTGTTCACCGCTGTGTGCAGCGCGCCGGGCTCTGGCCGAAGCACGGCCATGGCTGGGAGCGGGGCCAGGAGGCAGCGCAAGAAGCTGGGAAGAGCAGCACCGAGCCACCGGGACGGGTCAGAGCAGTGCTGTCATCTCCTGCCCATCTTCCCTGCTGCTGAAGTAGCAAGGAAGGAATTCATATTTCCCGTTAGTAATCACTGGTTCTTGTTGCAGCAAATAGTTTGGGGCCAGAATAAACCTGTGTTTCTTGGAAATGTTCTTCATGTCTTCGGCTTTGGCTTTCTCCTCTTCCATCAGACTGTTCTTTCGCTGAAGTCTTAGTTGTAGACCGTAGTCTGACTCATGACACACCACAACAGATGCGTGTTTTTCATGGAATCGTGGTTGGGAAAGACCTCCACGATCAGCTAGGCCAACCTTTACATTCCAGTCCAGCTGGTTTTGTCCTGGGGGATGATGCTTCTAAGGGTTTGGTTAGCTTAAATTTGTCTAAAAACTGTTAAACAAGTAGGAATGCACCTAAAGGAGGCGGGAGACAGAATTCAAGCTGTGCTGAACTCTGTGGGCAGCCATTTTTTGCTTTACTTCTGAGCTGCACCCAGAACAGAGAGCTGCACGAGGGGGCTGCTTCGGCCTCGATCGCTGATGCCAGTAGTGAGGCTTTTAGGGCTGTGGGCAGAGAGCAGCACTTCCATGCCCATGCCGAGCTCTGTGCTAGCCTTGCTTAGGGCTGCATCATTTCCCCATGTTCCCAGAAGTGCTTGGCTGTGCTTAACTGTGATCCTGCAAAGATTTATCTTCATCCAGTGTGAGTAATCCTGTTGCTTAATTTTATGCTTTGAAATCAAGCATGTAAATCTGCAAGACTGAGGCTTTGACCTTCTATTTCCTCTTACAGCAGAGAAATATTTTTGCTGTCATACACCTGCCCAGAATAATCTGTGCAGGAAAACAAATGAAAAAATATCCTTGGGATACTTCCTTCTCAAGTTCTTGGTGCTCAGCTCTGTGTGTGCAGGGTTGCAGTAAGTTAGAACCTGTCTACTTAAACCTAAATTCAGTATTTAATGGCAAGAGGACGTTTTCAGGAGGAGCTTCTTGCCCAGTGCCGCACCATCCCGGGGAGTCTGAGTCCGCTCACCCTGAGCACAGCCCCCTTCCTCACCTTGCTGCAGGCAGCAGCCCGACGGGATAACCTGAGCTACCCAGTGCTGTGTAAATGCAAAAACCTTCGGGGTTACCGAGCTGATCGTCTTGATTTGGGTGTCTTACTGTTCCTGGCCACTCCTAACCCCCTCCTTTTCTGGCACGATGCAACTTCTTTGCAGCCTGCTGTCAGTTAGGCACAGTATTTAGTAGTTTTATTTTTGTATATTTGGCTCTTTTTATTTGCAAGTAAATTATAAAATAGAGATCAGCACTGGCCGAAAGGTTGGAAAAGGAAAAAGAGGTAAGTACTTGGTGTGATGGCATCAGAGGAGGCCCCTGCTTGCTGGAGCGTGCATTAAGCAGCCGGAAAGTAAAGGCAGGAAGCTTTGGGCACACCGATGAGTTTAAGGGCTTCACTCCTGCTGGATGCCTGTGGGTTGCACATCCTGACCCAACTGTTAATGGGAGTATCTGTGAATTTTAATGCAAACTCTGAAGAAAGTGAAAGTGGATTACTTATACGAACAGGCATCTTCTGTCTTTACACCATCTGGTTTCCTTAGTGGCCTGGATTTAATTTCTTTGTCCCGTTAGTCTGGGACACTAGCAGGCATTGTCACAGCTCCCTTTCAGTAACAGTGCCACAGAGGTACTCAGGCTGGGTAAAGCTCCTTCTAGTGCTACAGGACAGGGAGATCCAAAAGCAAATAACAGATGTATCAGTGAAAGGTCTGAGGGAGCGGTGTCACGACTGAGCCGGCAGACGAGCAGCGAGGATCGCTCACAGGTGCCTTTAACGTCTGCTGCAAAGTCCGGTCCCACTGCTTCATCTCCTTTTTTCTTGAGCGTGTTGAAAGCAGCACCCGTTCCTATTGCTGAGGCTTGCCCGCCTCGCCTGCTGCCGGGCCGAAGGGCTGTGGCGTGAGGAGCCGCTGCAGGCGCCGCGGAGCTGCTGGCGAAGCTGTGGCCGCGGGCTGAGCGGCGTGGGGGCGGCCGCCCTGCTCGCAGGCTGCTGATCACATCTTCGCTTTTGCCTTCTGACCCAGCTACAGGTAATGCTGTCAGGCTAATTCACATCAAATAACAGATGCCACCAGTAATTAACAGGATAATTGGCTTGGTGCATTGGCTTAGTTCTTAGGAGACAATGGAGATGGTTGAAAGCAGACTCTTCTGGGCTGCTTTTGCTTTCGTTTGGTGAGAGTCCCATTTTTAAAATTAAACGCAAAGAGCTCCGGGTCTGTCCGTGTAGTAGCAAACACAGCAGAAAGTACAACTTGTGCCGTGTCGTGTAAAGTTTCATAGGGTTGCTCCGTGGTTAGATGCAAGCTACATGCTTCTAGCCTGGTTCTAAATATAGAAGAACAGATACTTATTTGAGAGATTCACATGCCCATATGGTCTCCCTTGTAAATGGGTATGAAAATGATGAAGTCTTGCTGCAGTTATTAGCAGCATCTTTGAATTCTTCTGTTTGATTATCCCAAGCCAACAGAATTTAGCTGTTGCATAGTGGTTTATAGGAGGACACTCTTGCTCTTTGTAGAGCTGGAGAAAGAAACTAAAATATTATGAGTCGGTCTAACAATGGGGGAATTCATGGCCCCACCACGGCTTGTCACACGTTGCTCTCTGCAGGCTCTGTGGGTTATTCATACGTATCTTTAAAGCAGATGACCTCAGTTGTTTTGCCGAGGGAACCAGCGAGAGATTCCCAAGTTGCCTCATGAGTTAGCGTACACCAGTAAAGGAGAGATGGAAATCTTTTCCATGGAGGTTAAGCCTGTTTTGCCTGGAAAGGAAACACCAACTGCCTGGAGAAGTGCTGAAAATCTGTGTTATGAGAGATCTGGGATGGAAATAGATGGATTAGACTACATGTATGTCAAAGTAAGTAGAACGTGTTTGGTTGTTTTCTTGGTTTTAGCGTAGGCGAAGGCCGTTGAGCCAAGCATATAACAGCTTATTAACATCATAGCTTATTAATAAAGGTTTAAATTCAATAGAATATTGGCTTACATATATGGAAGACTTTTTTCAAATATTCCGGACAATGGTTTGATTGTTTAGGACATTGTTGGAAGAACTTATCTGTGGAGAAGCATTCGCGGTTGATGTCAGGGTGGGTCCCTTCGTTCTGGTAATCGTGTGCTGGAAATACAAAGGCAACATAAACTTTTTGCAAGCAGTCGAATACACAGCACTCGCAGAGAAGAGGAGCAGAATAGTTTTTGTAAAACTAAACATGGTGCAGAAACTCCAGTGAAGGTGAAGGGTGTTGGTCTCGGTGCCCTTACCGACGTGGAGCTGTTCCCAGTCCCTCGTGCGGGTGGAGGTTAGAGCTGCTCTGCGGGGCTGCCACAGCTCACTGGAGCCCTTCTGGTTGGGGTGGCAGGGGCAGGTGCCATGCTTCCCTCCCAAGCACTGCTCAGGGTGGTGCTGCAGCCACTGACCCCGCTTCTGCAGCTTCCCCCAGCTCTTGCGAGGGGCGCCTGGTGGATGCATCTCTGCCCGTGGGCTTTGCGTTGAGATTTGTGGGGTTGCTTGCACCGTTTGTAGCTTTCTTGCATGTGGATGTGCTGTCAGCCTCCCATAAGAAAATGGAGAGGCAGAATACTGCTTCGTGGAGTGCCTCGCTGGTGTCAGGGTGCTGTTAACGGCATCGCAGCAAGGCGTAGACTTGGCCTTAACTGGCAGAGTCAAGCGTTGGGTTAGCTGAGTAAAACTGGCTTTCCCTGAATAAATTGGGCAAAAGCACTAAAAGCTCTGTTTTCATACACTTGCATCTCAGCCTGGTGCTTCTGTATAGTTGTAACGAAAAATTACCAGTTACAGACTAACAGTGTGGTGGCTTGCAGTTCTGGATTTTTATAACGCCCAGCAGGTATTTACTGTTAATGTGACTCTTCTCAAGCACAAACAGGAGGAGGTCTGTTTGGACTTGATCCCAACATTCCAGAAAGATGCTCAGGAAAGTACAGCCTTACCCACTGTCGAAGTCTATACCAAACATCTTTCCTTCCATTTTTAACTTACTAACTTTTAAAGTTTTCACAGTTAATCAGCAATTGTCCATACTCCGGATGTTTTACAGATACCAGAAAATTCATACAGATACCAGAAAATCCATCCTTACGTCACCTCTGCCAGCTAGGTGATCAGCTGTGGCTCCTCTGCTCTTTTTCTCAATAACTTCTTCTGTCAAACTCCAGCGCCGTAGCACAGCACGGCTCAGTGCATCTGCCTGCTCAATGCAAGCCTTTGTTTTTCCTTCCTGTCTAAGGGAGTGTTAGATACACCAAATAATCTCATCGCAGAGATGCAGATGGCTCTCTGCTGAAGCACTGCCACAGAGACAAAAGACAACGCTTCCTCTTTCAGCGCGTATGAACCCAAGATGAACAGCCAGCTGCAGCCAGTGCTGGGAGCCGCTTCTTCCCCGAAGCAAAACTTGGGCTGCTCAGTGTGTTGCAAGAAATGACTCGCTTATCCTGCCTGCTGTATGTGGGGTTTCCAGAAGCTTTTGGGAAAATAATTTAAAAATGCTTCTTTAAGATATTAAATCCATTTAAGAAGTTGAGAAAAGGAAATCAACGTTATGTCACATGACATCAACATATAAAAATATGTGAGAAACATGAGGGTCTTCCATGGTCTGGAAGTAGTATTTATGTCAGCAAAAGTTAGTTATGCTGTGAAGTCTGTATTGTGACTTGCATTCTCTTAGTATTAAAACAAAAGCCTCATTCAGGCACCCATAAATTTAGTCATGACATGCTGAATGATTTTTCTGTGTATTCTTTAAGTATTGGCTTTTTTTTTAAGTTGGAGTGTTTTAGTAATATACCCACAACACTCAGTGAAAGCAGATGAAATCATGCATCCTTTTCCTAATATTAGTTCTTCAATGCAACACATTTTATGAGCTTAATATTCAGGGGATGGCTGCAGTTTTTCATTTGCCCTTAGTTTCTTGTGGCCACTATTCTACAATGGTTGTAACATGTTTTTCAGGTTGGATGAATGAGGAGGTATTTTAGGGCAGACTTGTAATTAACTTCTTTCTGAAATCACTAGCATACTAGCACTGTTTGGCCTTCATTTTGACATATGGGGTGAAATGCAGTATCCCGTATACCTCTTTATGTGGATTAGAACCAAAGCTAAGTTTTACACATGTCAGAACTCAGGGTAGTTTTCTGTTGCTTAGTCTGGGATGGGCGTTACACTTCTGCTCAATGTTTTTGCTAATTTTATTGTGTTTATTTAAAAAGTTCATTTTCTCTTTGTGTCTCAAGCAATGACTGAAGCACTCACGGTTTCGATCTAGCTGTAGGTGCTGACTTTTCTGAGCCAGATCTAGGAATCAAAACTGTTTCAAATGCAACATTTTCTTAAACATTGACTTAATTTGCTTTTAGGCCTGGCTTATATGACAGCACACATTTCTTAAGGAGCATGCTAAGTTAAAGGCAGGAGCCGTAGAGCAGCGAGGAAGGCAGGAAGGCAGTGAGGAAGGCAGGAAGGCAGTGAGGAAGGCAGAACGCTGTGCCTGCGCCGAGCTTCCAGCCTGCCCGCCAGGCTGGCGGCTCTGCCAGCCTCCCCAGGCACTCAGATGTGTTTTATCTTCATGTAGCTGCTGATACAGCCTTAGTTAAGCCCAGTCGGAAACGTGGTCGGAGTCGTAATGTCCCGAAGCAGCACTGCATGTGACTTCCCTTAGATGTGCAGTGGGTTTCAGCTGTGTGCACTACGGGCATCACATGCGGAATAATTCACAGAATAACAGATTTTAGCAGCAGCTGGCTGGAGATGGCTCTCGTGGAGGGCCCCAGAACCAGGTGTGGAAGGGGAGCTGCGAAATGGAACAGGAGCTGCCAGAGGCCGATACTGCAAGCAGTGCCTTAGAGCGTTGTTCAAATGGGCAACAGTTTGATGGATAAAATATTGTGTGGGATGATAATGACTGATTACAAAGCAAATCGGTCTCTTTCTAAGACATTTTAAAGAGAAGGTCAAGTACAGTCAACATAAAATGTAGAAAGTCATGTTTTTAAAGAAAATTTACATGAAGTTCATTCTGTGGGTGTTAAATCTTCAAATCCTATTTTTCAGGGTCATATCAAGTCTAACCCAGAAATGTAACTCTTCTTTGACAGGTTTAATAGTACAAAGATGCTAGGTTTTCTGGCTTTGATGTCACTCCCAGTGTGCGGGTTTTCACGGGGATCACTTTCTCTGAATTTCAGTAGAAAGGTTACTAATAATTTTAGTATTTAAAGAAATGGAAATAATATATATATTTCTGTTCGCTGACCGGATTTCCCTGTAGCAGCATGTATATATACGCTGCATTTGGGATTTAGCTTTTTTTTTTTTTTTTTTTTTATGTATATATCACTTCAAAGTAAAGTGAAGTTTCCCATCAGTGTAAGTCCGTGGATCTTTTCCCGATGGCCAAGGACAACTAGTTGTAATTCGTGCCACAGCAGTTCTTTGTAGGATGCTGGTAGGCCCCGAGACCTCAGCCGTCCTTTGAACACCACCCTGCTCTCGTGGTACTGCTCGCTGGGCCTGCGCTGGGCCATGCTGCTGCCTGCAGGCACCCCTGGGCTCGCCAGGCTGCTGGGCCGCTCAGAGGGGTTAGCAGCCTGCTACGGCAGCAGTTGCACCCCAGCCTAGGCTGATCCCTGGCTTTTGTTAGCACTAATTGCTGTAGCTGGCCATTGATGGCTGCGGGTTGCTGGAGCACTCATCCCTCAGAGGCAGCGGCCACAGGCTCGGCCGGCACTGCCCCTTGTCTGCTCTCCTCCGCCTGAACGCCATCAGAGTCACTGCGTGGCCAAGGCTGCTGGCTGGCGGCGGCCATGAGGAGCAGAGGGAGGTGCGGGCAGAGGCGCTGCACCTGTACGTGCAGCCACGGGTACGTTTTCAGTCAGGTTTCACCTGGAGCAACCTGAGGAGAGCCTGCCTGGCTGGTTAGCTCTGCAGAGAGGTGCACCACGCTGCCGGGCTCGGTTTACTTGCTCCAACTGTTAGGTTTTTTTTTTTAAATTCATCTCTGCAGTGACAGTGATAGTTAAAAATAAATGTATGACTTCCAGCTCTGGAGACCTCTTGTATTTATTGGTTTCATGGCTACACTGCTCAGCTCTCATGAGCTTACTCTTCATTTGCTGTTCTTCGTGCAAATGAAGAGAACCCCTTACAACCCCTTAGAGCCCCTGACTTTCTGTGGCAGGCTTCTCCTCAGTGGAGACGGCAGTACTCAGGCCTTGTCTGTGTCAGTTGTGTTCCAGTGTGAAGCTGTGTGAACTTTCAGGTGGCAGTACCAGAGCTCCCCTCAGCACTTCAGAATTTTGGTGCCCCTTGAGGTCTGTCTCCACGCCTGTCCTGTAACGGCATTGATTTAACTCTGAGCCCTGGTTAAACAACTGAAGCATTCAGTGGCATTATTTGTTGTTGTTCGTGACTCATCTCCTGCTGGTTTATCTAAGGGTAAGTTTGGATATCACTGCCCGCGCCCATGTCAAGAGTCGCGCTTGGTGAGGTGTCTGTGGGCCCTCGGGCCTGCCCTCTGCCCTCCTGGTCCCCAGGTCCCCTGTTCTCCCATGGCTCTGTGTTGTCTTTCTGTCCCCTTCTGGTTCTGCTTATGTAAGTGCTGAAGATGTTGCTGATCCACGAAGCTCAGTGGAAGCTCTATCTAAGAGTATTTCAAGGTATCAGCACAATCGTTCTGAGGAAGGCTTCAGGCTACTGCAGTTCAAAGATGCATTTTCTCACAATTCTGCATCTTTAAATTGGTCTTAAAATGTTTTATGTTGCTGTTTGTAGAAGAAGCTGCTGGTCTGAATGATTCTTCTGGACAACTGAATTTACCAATTTAGCAGTCTGTGGTTATATGAAAGGCTCTTTTATACTAAATGTTATAAACAAGCTGCACGATAAGGTACAAATGAGACTTGACCATCTGATTCATTTAATTTATGGGTCTTGTAAGGATATCGCAGCAAAGTCCAATAAACTATATAATTAATAAAGTCTAAGAACTCTCTTTATTTGTTATTATCATAATAACTAAGCACAGTGTGAGGGTAGTGAGGTTTGAGAGAGAGGTGCTGGTTTTCCAGCATTAAGGCAGCGAAGAGGCAGCAGGGCTGCCTGTTTTCCTGGCAAGCCTAGGGAGGGAACTGCAGAAGCTGCAGGCAGAAGTGTTCAGCCGAGTTCTCTTTCTTCAACCCTTCACAAAATGCAGAGTACATTTTAGGTGCAAAAGAAAATCAATTGGATATTATTCAAGGTACCTGTAGAGTTCAGCGGGTCTAAGCAATAGCAGTTCTTAATAATAGCTGAAAAGTTTGGGGAACATGGGGATTGAAATTTCTCTTCCTATGAGTCACAGATTTATGCAATATCTTTGGGCTTTTAATCTTCCTATTAGAAAAACAACTTATGTGAGATTGTTTGTCTGATAAAGCATGAATACAAATTGTCACAGATGCTCACCCCACTATATATCATATTAATACCTTCTCAAATTAATTCTTTATAAATATCAGGTCTTAAACTGTACAAGAGGTATATAAATGGCTGTTGCTGAGCAACGAGCCAGAGAATACACTCCATTCCAAAAGAATGCTACTGTTACAAAGATCAATAATTTCTGGTTTGATTTTTTTGCAAAGTTAGTTATGCTCTTTCCCTCAGGTCACAACAAGAATTTAGCTGAGTTTCTGAGAGGTTTGGCAGCCTACTTGTCGTTTAAGCAATGTCTTTGGCTACTTTCTGATCCTTCCTGGTTACTTGCCGTTTTTATAAAAGGAGAGTAAAGTCTTGTCTTTCTTTTCAAACTGCAACCAGCAGCAACGTTTGTTCCAGGGAATGCAGTGCTTCCTTGGGACTGTCTCCACTTGGGAGGACTGACAGAAATTGGACTGACTTCAGCACTGGCAGAACTGGGACCTGCTGCTGCCTCTTGTGTTACAATCAGGATCTCTGGATGGGATTCAGGCTGGTCAAGTTCAGGCTTGTGCTTAAGCTCACCTGGATGTGCATCTGCCTGTATTATCCTGTATTATTAGCACAAAAGATGAAGCTTTCCTGTTTTAAGTTTTTCTAGGCTCAGAGTTACCATCAGTGGTGGTGGCATTGTGAGAAGAGGCTGAGACAATATAAGCTGAAAGCAAATTATTCCAGTAGCATCAAATCATGTTTTCAGAGCAATCCTAGCCAAGGAAATCACACAGTTGAGGAGATCCTTTTCTAACAAGTGAGCGGTTTTCATAGATAAGTTGAACCATTTCACATGATTTTTCCCAGGTTTGTACTCTGGCTTGTAGTTATGCGGCACTAACAAGCAGTTTTCCTTTTTCAATCATAATAATGCAGACTGTTCTCTCCAGGTGGCCATGTTCAGAGTCAGTAACAGGTTCACACTGAATGATTTTGGTCAAATTTTGACCTTGGCCAGCTGTTGCTGTTCTGTCAGCTGCTTCAGCTAGTGCCGCCAAAATTGACGGTCTGTCTTTGATCCAGGCATTAACGAACTGCTTTATCGCTATGCAAAAATAAGGTCATTTTTGAAGGAGAGAGAGGCAGTGTCTGTCATAAGGTTTTCTTGATTAACACCTGAAAGACTGTGGGTTTTGAGGCTGTCTGTAAGTGAATAACTAGGTTGTCTTTGCTAAAGTGCAAGTCATATGAGCTCACATGTACGGGCAGGTCTTGCCAAGAACCTAGGGACAGCTTTGTTGAGTTGATTTTTCTGTTTTTTTTTGTTTGTTTGTTTTTGTCAGGATGTGGATTATTTGTGAACTCTTTCAGTCCATATCAAAAGAGCTGTTAAGCTGGATGAAGAGTTGTATCTCCTGCTGTAATTGTGATTAGGCAATGGAAGTGGAGAACTATTTGATGGCTGAAGCGAATGCTGAGCTGCTCACATGTCTGACTCCGTTCTGTCAGCAGTGTCAATTAGTACTTCAAGAGGTTAATATTTCAGAAGAGCAGCTTTGTGAGTCATATGGTCTCATTTGATAGATAATTGTTATAGTCTGCTGATTTCTTCATGTGATCTAAGATGAAATCATGAGGTATGAGCGAACACTGAAATTTTCTATTATATTTTCTTATTATATGAAATTCTGGTAATACAGCAAGCTCTCTGAGCCGCCAGTGAGAAACGAAACCATCGTCCTGTCTTTTCTTTCTGCTGTGAACTCTTCTGAGCAATGACATCGCTGTCACTGAGCACTGCCCTTCCGCAGCCCACGGTGCCCTTCCCAGAGCACAGCTCAACAGTTCTGTACTTGGCCTGACGTGGGAGGTGATGGGGCGGTGGTGTTTCACGGCACTCTGCTGAGGCTGGAACAGAGTCTAGGCAGGAAACTGAATTTTGAAATAATTTGGTTATTTCCTTTTCATTCTGAATTCAAGGCGGTCCTGTCTGTGTGCCTTGTGTTCACTCTGAGCCCTTCCTAAGCTTGTTCAGAGACAGCACAGCTGCATGAACGCCCAGCTGTTGGTGGATGGCCGCTGCTGACTGAATGGTAGCAGTATTTACCTGAAGTTTGTTCACTGTCTTTCCTTGAGTCAGTCATACTGTTATCATCCCTATCAGTAGTTCTGTTCAGGTGGTTTGAAATTTATATTGAAATGTTATGTAATGTAATATATTTGTAATGTAATATATTTGGTGGCCATCATCAGGCACAATTTCAGTAAAGCTCACTTGATTCTTGCTGTAAGTTGTATTGTATTATAAATTTCAGTGCTATTTTAGGCTAGAATTTCGTCTCCTTTTTAGAAGACTGACTTGTCATTCAGCGTCTCTAGAAGTTTATCATATTTTAGTCTTGTTTTCACATAGTCATAAACTTGATCTTTAAGGAAGGGTCAATATTAGACATCAAAGAGTAAGGCACTTCTCAAGAGAGCCCCTTGTTCCTGTTTCTACCAGCGACAGTTCTTTCTTTTCTGCTTAGAGTTGGATCCCATCAAAGGCTGTAAAGCAACGGGTTTTTAACATCAACTGATTATATAAAAGATAGAATGAAAATCCGATTTTGCAAATCATTCTGCTAAATTAATGAGGTGAGAGTGTTGTGAAATGATTCAGTGTTTATAATTAGGAACATCTTTCTCTTTCCTCCCACCTGTTCTTTCTACCAGGTGCTTTCTTTGGCAGGGATTTAAGGCCAGGCAGTGATGCTACAGATGAAAAGCTGCAGCTTAGCGCTCTCAGGATGACTGTAATATCTGTGAGGTTGTGTCATGTGGAAGATTCAGCTGTCTCTAGTAACCCAGTTTCTATGGAGATCTGTTTTCTGCTTTCTCTTTTTTCTCTTCTACAGACAGTAGAAAATACACAGTTTCAGCTGAATAAATTAAAGGTGCCTGTTTCATCCTGGCATAGATCACATAATTAGAAACTGCCGTGTGACATTTGCTGCCTGAAGTTAACAAAATTTGTGTCTTACTGCTGGCTTTTTAACATCAGTAAACTTGGTACAGCCCAGAGGAAACCAGCCTGCCGGCCTTCTGGCTAGACAGCACTTAAAAGCTTTCCTCTTCTGTGTCACCTTTCTGTTTCTGCTTTCTGTTAATTCTTGTGATGAGAGGGAAGCAGCATCCCATCACAAATACTGAGGATGGGGAACTGCTGCTTTAGCTGAGGAAAAACAAAAGTCAAAAAAACTGAGCAAAGCGTGGTACATACACTTTTTGTCTTCAGATGTCTCTGCTACAGTAGCATCTTCTGTGTTAAACCGAGAAACTTGCCCAGCTTATGGCAGGCTTTTGATTCTCAATTTCAAAAAAGAAGAGTTCTGCAAATAGGTGCATTTGGGTAAGTTTGGATGTATGTGTATTTAGGGAATTTTGTGCATTAGGGTATCCTGTGTTCAAAAAAACAAGTGGAAAGGAGAGAAGAGGTTTTTAGAGGAAGCAATGAAAGTAAAGTTTCAGTTCTTTATTTCATTGTTTTTCTCCTTTCACTCAGTAGAGCGAATTGGCTTACCAAAGTGCCATACTTTACTGGTACCCTTAGCTTCTGATAACTTTATATTTTCATTTATTGTGGGTTTGGTTTTCTTTTGAAAGGTTCTCATACTCACTGCTTCCAGGTGGCAGTGGCAGGAGTCGTCTCTGCAGAGCGAGCGCAGGGCCCAGCCGCAGGCCTGCCTGTGCCTTTCGCTGCGCCCTGGCCCCTTGGCGGCTGCCCTCACGGCCAGCGACGGTGAGGTTGGTTGCAGGTCCTATCCAGCCCCCAGGGATGCTCAGATTTTGCTGGTTGCACGTTACCTAGTCACACGATGGGAATTCTTTTATTTTGCACTGGCACAATCTGGACAAGATCTCTGTGCCCGCTCTCCTTCAGGACCCCTCTAAAGTGAAGTGACTGAGTTACCTGGACACAGGAGGGAAAAGAAGAACTGCAAGCTTTTTTCAGAAGCTACTTGGTTTTACTCATCTGGCAGAGGGGTTCTGTTTTCTCTGCCTGGAGGTTAAAGTGGACAGAGAAGTCCCAGCTGATGTTTCAGCACGCGCCTCATGAATTGAGGCAGCGAGCTACCAGCCAAGGTTGAGCAGGACCTGAGGAGCGCAGCTCCAGCCTCCCTGCGAGTCCTGTGTCTGCGCATACCCCCGGAAAGCCCCTGGGCCTGGGCCTGGCTTCAGGGTCTTACATCCGTGCAGCAGGAGCTGCAGCCCAGCTGGGGCTCTCAGGAGGGTGCATTCCTCCTGCAGCACTGGCTTCCCAGCCGGAGAAGGGAAGCATCAGCTGCTGTTGCCCTGCCTCTGGTTCTCTGCCCTTTTTCTTTGGATTCGTGCTCGAGAGTGTTTTGCAACCGGACTGCTCCTATAAAGCCAAGCAGCATTGTTGTTTGCAAAGGTAATGGGTGTGGGGAGATCTCGGTGCTCTTCAAGCATTACAAGAGCATCTGCTGAGAAGCTTTCTTGTATTTGAAACGCCGTAGCCTTTTACTAGCGTTTCGCAAGAACTCTTTTCATATGTACCTATTTGCATTTATGTGCAACATTAGAAGTAATGATACGGTTTCCATACACTTTTGACTGGTTCTTGAAGATGAGATAACCATTGTAACTGGCTTCAGTCATTTAAGAATATGAATAATCTCAGTTTTTGAAAACAAGGTGCATATTTGTTCTGGGTTACATTCATGAATGAAGTTTAACTGCATCTGCCACAAAGCAGCTGAATTGTGTAGAGATGTGTAGCTGGTTTCCATTGCCTTAGTTCATGCTTGCCATAGGCCTGCTTTTGTTTTAAAATGGTAAATAATAGCCTCTTCGTGCTGTGGACAAATATGTAATGCACAGAACCATTTGTACCATTTTCAGGACTTTATTTAAAAGTCTTTGGGAGGTTCTTCGTACTTTATCAAAAGTGAACTGGGAACTTCAGTTCACTTTCTTTCCATTCTAAACAGTTGATGTCAGAATTGGGGGTTTACCCTTGCTGGCGTTCCTGTGGGTTCAAGGAAGAGAAATGCTTTTAGTTTGTGTGTGTGCAGTTAGAGTGGAATGGGCAGCGGCTCAGTGGCTGTACCTAACTGTCTCTAGGGCACATTCAGTTCAGTTCACACCAAACCGACCCCCCCACGAGCCACCCATCTTCTTGGTGACATTCCCATGACGTACCAGAGGCAGGCAGGCAATCGCACAAGGTTGGCACCTGTGTTACACTTGGAGAGCCTGACAGAGATCCAGTCCGTACCTTTGGCTCGGGTGAAAACGGTCATAACCGGAATTAGACTTTTTTCTTCTCTATTATTTTGGAGGTGTTTTCAGCCAAATCCTTTCAGTTTTTTTCTTCTGGCATTCTGGAGACAATCCATTTTAAACTTGCCCTCTTTGCAACTACAAGGGAAAGTTTTTAATACTCCATGTGAAGTAGCTTCACATGAATTAACTCAGATGTGGCAAAGTGTTCTCATAATAATAAATGTTGCTGCGTGATGTTATATTGTAAAGGCATTTAGAATCGGCTCAAAAGAGTTACTCTTAAGTGATTTTTTTAGTAGCCAGGTTTTTGACCGCTCTGAAAACACAGATGGTTTGGTTGTAGATTTTCAGCATTTAATGTGCATCTTGGAACATTCTTGGTTCTGGGAAATGCCTTTTCCTTTCTGCGTAGGCAATAAAATTAAGCTTGTGTAGCCCTGTGTCAATAGAAAATTAATTCACCTCAGATGTGCTAATTAACTCATATCTTGCTTATAGGTTTGGCTGCTAAATGTATGCATTTAAAAACAGAAAAGGAAAAAAGGTGTTGGTATGTAATATATGTTGATGATGATTTAACTATGTTGCAGAAAGAAGTCACTAATCTTTTGCTGTTTTCTTTAATATTGCAGTATGCCAGGGTTTGGATCCCTGATCCAGAGGAGGTCTGGAAGTCAGCAGAACTTCTCAAAGATTATAAACCTGGAGATAAAGTTCTTCAGCTTCGACTTGAAGAGGGCAAGGTAGGTCTGTATGTTAAATCAGAAGCTGATCATTCTTGCTCTTGACAAGAGATTGATGTATCTAACACAGGAAGCTATATTGTTAAACTACATCCGTACTTATATATGTGCAATTATTCTTGTCCACAGACTTTGGGGAGTAATTTTTGTGTGACAGCTTATATTTCTATAGTTCCTGTAAATTATAATTACATAATTCCATTTTGCCTGATTTTTAAAAATAAGTAAGATTAAAACATTGGTTTTATCCAGCTGCCTGTTACATTCAGTTACATCATTTTTTTTCTACTTATGCCCTTAAAGCTCTAACTCTGGTTTGATATTCCAGCAGACTGCAAGGAGAACAGTGTTGCAGAGAAAAAAATGTGACTTTTAAGTTGAGCATAGTCACAGGAAGGTTAATAATGGTAGAATGGAGTGAGAATTAAGAGCATTGAAAAATAATGCTGTATACTGTGTACAGAAATGATAACATCTCTACGAAATGAGCGTATCCTTGCAGTTAATGCCTGTTTATTTTTTCTTATGCTGTTTAATTGGTTATTTAATATTAATATATAATGAAAGCGATCCCTCAGGTCTTCTCATAGAAAATAAAGACCTACTGCAGTAGGTCACGCATTTGTTTTCAATTTCTTTTCTTCTTACCAGTGAGCAACTTAGATCCTACTTTCAGGTAGAGGTCTACATAGCAATTAAGTAAAATGAGCAGATTATATGTATAGAGTAGCTTATAAATAAAATATTTTACTTGAATGAATTTTAATTCTTTGACTTGCTCACATCTCATATGGCAAACTGAGCAAACCTATTCAATCTGACAAAAGTAATTTTGCACCCCCTGTATTCCAGGCCATGCTTTGATGTTGCACATTTCACACTGCAAGTAATAGAATGAGGGTATTTGCTAGTTAAGATACATTATGTTGAGACAAGAAAATGTCAGGTAAATAAAGTGTTGTTGCCTCTACAGACAGATGCAATTAAAACTCTACATTAGAGATTAATTTATATCTGTATAAATTGTAGGTTGCATTTTTTTCAGGTTACGTTTTTCATAGTGCTCTGTCAACATTCTTGTGTCATATTAGTGTGTATGAAGCTGGCTATAGACTGATGGAAATTTATTACCTCTGTCCCACTCAAGAGTAAAATAATAAGAAAAAATAATTAGATTAATGATATAATATTTCAGCTTATTTAATAAAAAGATATGGCAGAAAAAGCAAGGGATTTCTTTAAGTAATAGTTTGAGAAGATGATACACCTTTATTGTTACCTATTGAATACAGAAAACCCTTTTGGAAAAAAATTAATTACGTTTTTCGATAACAGCCTGCTAACTCAAATCATCAGATAATTTAAATCTTGTTTTGTGCTTTTATAACTTGTGAATGTTTTGCTGGGAGAAAATAGTTGGAGGTATTGAATGAGGAAACCTAAACACCAGTTCTTTCAACACATTTCCGTTTGATTTTCAGGACCTAGAATATTGCCTTGATCCGAAGACCAAGGAACTCCCGCCCTTGCGAAACCCTGACATACTTGTTGGTGAAAATGACCTCACAGCACTCAGTTATCTCCATGAACCTGCTGTTTTACACAACCTCAAAGTTCGATTTATAGACTCTAAGCTCATTTATACCTATTGTGGCAAGTACTGTCTTTTTATACTATAATCTTCACACTGAATGCACTAGACAGGGAAAGTTGATTATTGATATATGTGCTTTTAACTTAATGGTAGGGCACGTTGGGCTATTCCTCTGAAAGTCCCTGTGTTTGTGGTCACTAAGTGCATCAAGTCAGCTTGAAAGTATTAAGGCTCAGAGAAAATTGACTTCACTTTATGGCCCTCTAGCTTCCCAATGGACTCTGTTTATAAAATGTGTATTCAGCAATCTTAGCTTGCCCATTGTTCCCTAATCATTGTTCCCCTTAGGCATGCTTAGGTCGGCACTGGCTGGAGGGGAGCTTCACACGCTGCAGATGTAGGAGGTCAGCCTGGCTGTTTGATGGATTTATTGCTTCCTCCCTTTGATTGCCTCCATCTGTATTGAGCACCTGTTTCTATGTGCAGAAGATACCCGTTTATTTTCCTTTTCATGTTTTCCAGTCAGTGGAACTATGCAAGTGAATTTGTAACAGTGCACGAGCCAATGCTTCTCTGTTCAGAATCATGAACAATGTTGGTTTTCAAAATACCATTTAACTCACAGTAGAGGTTACCTGATGCTGTAATTACCTGTGATATTTTCAGGTAGCCAAAGTGGGGAGAAGTTACTTAATGATCATTTCATCATAGGTACAAAATTACAGCTGTGTTGTCTGTTTTAAGGACACTTTTTGAGGTATTTCAAGCTTAAGGTTTAGATTTCATGCTTCTGGGCTCATTTCTGTGTGCACATGTGTTTCTTTTAAATTGTAGTGTTTAGTCAGAACACATTTTGAACTTTTCATATAACCTTTCAATATATAAAATCTGTTATTTTATCGACCATTTCTTAATTTATCTTTATTTTGGATATTGTGCTAATGCTTAAGGAACAGTTTAAGTCATTAGATTTTTTTTTTTTTTTACATTTAAGCTTAGTAAAACAAAACATAATATAATGATGTGATTACTGGAAACCAGATACTGAAAATTTCCTTCTTGTAATTGTCTGATTAAAACAAAGACACATTCTTCCAGTACATGTAGTCAAATTACCATGTGTATATTCATAGCCTAGTTTATGCCAGCAGAAAACATGCCCCATGATTTCTTTTTAAATACACAGTTTGACTTTATTTCTAATCAGACTTTTGTAGGACAGTCCCCATTCTCACTATGGCGTGCCAGAGGATATTCAGCCTTCTTGATGCCATCATACATTAGACTTGCTATTTATAACTCCATTGTACCTCGTGCCGCTTTGCAGACTGTAGAGCAGGCTGTGGAAGTAGCGTTGCAAGATGGCCCTCGGCAGATATCAGTGAATCCTGGCTGCAGGTGTCTGAAGAAAAAACTTGTATTTTGCAGCTGAAGGCCCTGTCCTGTCCTGGTCTTCAGGTGGAATGTGCCAAGTGTCAATTTTTCCCTGTTCTGGTCACTGGTACAGCTCCCCAGTGCTGCTGGGTATGGAGGGATAAGGTAATCGGCATGTTCAGCTCCTCACAGTGGGCACAGTGCAGACATTAATGTCCCTCTGGCCGTTCCTAATCTGTGGGCACTTAGCAGAGCACATCTGCTCCCAGTCCTGCTCTCAGCAGTGTCCAGACCACGGGGGCCTGAATCAGACTTCGCCTCCCTCTGCTTGCAACCAGCCTTCGTTCCCAAGGTGTGGGACCCACACCTTGTCCCTCACATGGTCAGCCTGTGGCCAGAGGCACAGAATGACTGAGGTTGGACAGGACCTCTGGAAGTGAAGCTCCTTCCTTAAAGCAGGTCTGACGAGGTGGGGGTGCTCATGGCTTCGACCGAAGAGCGCTTGGGCACCTCCAGTGGTGGAGATACCACAGCTCCTCTGGGCAGCCCCTGCTAAGGGTGCGTGATTTAATCCCTGAACCTGGACAAAGCCCATGTTTCCGTCCCTAGTGCCCTTGAGTAAAGCTCCTGATGGGGGAGCGTTCAGTGAAAGGGCTTTTGTGTAACCGGAGTCCCATGGCCTGAGCTTGTAAATAGTTTCCAATTTATGCGTTTAGTGGTTCCATGCCTGCAAGTGCCATGCCCATACCATGAGACAGCCTGCCTGGTTTGTGTTGTGTTTGCTTCTAAATATGGATTGTGTTTAACATCATTGAAGAGTATTTCAAAAGAAGTGTGTTGTCAGCTGGTTTTGTTTTGCTGTTTGGAAAAACTTGTTGTTTTCATGTTTTTCCTAGTGCTACTTCAGTTGTGGGTTTGGCTGATTTCTTACAGTTTCTCCTATGGCTGGAAGGCCTTTAGCAGCTTGTGGGGTTTGGTGAGGTGGGATTGCTGAGCTTGATCACCCTTCTTGCTTCCCAACGCAAAGTGACACCTCTGGGAAATGCATGCTGCGTGAATTAGAAACATGGGGACTGGGCACTGTGGCAGTTTCGGGTGGCCACAGTGCAGGTGACTGAGGCTGGACGCTGACTGAACCGAAGAGTGTGCTCTGAATTTGTTATCTTGGGTGGTAGGCGTATGTATGTTACATCACAGGCTAAGTGAAATGAAGTTGGTGAGTTACCCCTAAAAGTCTGCTGCTTTGGTCACGGACACTCACCTTGCAAACCACTATCAGTTTCTGTCCTAAGTATGTGCTGCTTCCCCTCTGCAAAAGATTATTGCCTTAGAGCTTTGTCCGCGGAAGGAGCTGTATGTGCCTCCTTAATCTGATTCAGACGTTAGCCAGGTTAGTTTAAATACCCGCTGAAGATGGTTTGAGCTAACCCAGTTGATTTAGCCTGAAGGAGATCTAAAAATGTTTTAATCTACCAAGAGAATTATGGTAACATTGCTCTCAACCAGCAGAACTAGATCTGGGATGGATGAATTTCCACAGCCCTAGAAATTAATTCAACTATTCTTTCAGTAGTGTACTGCCCTTAACAGGGCAGCCTGTCACCAGAAATCCAGAGGTGATTTACAGTTTTGTTTTACTGTTTAGAACGTGAAATGAAGAGTTACTGGAGGAAATTGAAAGGAAAAATTGAATGTTTATATGGAAAAACTGCTATGACAATGATCAAAACTCCAGTGAAAACTGCTGATTAGTTCATATGTAAAAAATACTGCCTTTTATGAAGGACGGCAACCTTTAAATTAATAAATTATTTGCAATAATATGCAGTTTACCCACAGGTGGGTGAATACATTCAAAATGAAAGAATCGGCTACCTTGAATATGTAAGAAGAATGAATATGTAAGAAGAATGGCAAGAAGAGTAGCCAGAGTTCAATTTAATGTAACTGTAGGAATGAGAACACACACGATGTGGGAAGGGCCATGATATTTGTTATAAAAACAGCCATGTGATTTAGTAGAGATAGCAAGAAATTATATATAAATTATTCTGGAGTATAGTCTTGTGAGATAGCCTGATTGGAAGTTCCACAGAAAGCACGTTTTTTCTGCCTCCCTTGTTTTGGGTATTTCCAGGTGGCGGTGGCATGTTGATCTTACAAGCCACTCCTGAAATGAAGTGATTTTAATACACTGGAGACTTGTCACGGGGCTGCCCGTTTTGAATTCAAGGCTTTGTTTGTGCCAACGTAGCCAAAAGCAGGAGGAGGGAATTGTCTGAAGTCTTGCACAGGTTTTTAAATGTCTCTTGGATTAGACTTGTAAGCCTGAGAGGCTTTAGGAGCCCGGCTTGCAGCCAGGCAGTGAGGTGTGGGGCAGGCCGGGGTGGTTAATGTTCGGCACTCGCTGCACGACAGCTCCCACTGGGACTCCCCCTGAGTGCTGCCGCGCTGTGTGCACTTTGCTAACAAGCTGTACTGAGCAGAAGCACTGAGAAACCTCATCGGGGTGCTACGAGTGTCAGAGCAAGTGCAAGGGGATTAGCAGAGACCTGGCTAATGAGCTGCACGAGGCCTATGTGCCCAGCTCCCACGGGAGGGCTGCTGCAGAAGAGCCCCTCCAGGTGTTCAGCGCTGAGCGGGGCCCTGAATCCCTCACACTGCGAAGCCATCACAGCGCCTTGGGCGCAGAGCAAATGAGTCGTCTCAGTCCTCGTCATTTTGCCTAGCAGTTGCACATTGTTGATGAAATTAGGAATCATGGCATGGCTCTCGTTCAGTGCCGAAACAGGCCTGAGAAATCCTGAGGAATCGTCCCCAGCAGTGCCGCTGAGGAGAGGAAAGGGAGGAAGCATTCCTGCGTATTGGCAAAGGGCCTGCAGGATCCAAGGGTGCTTCCTGGTGTTGTTCATAGCAGCGAATTTCCTGGCAGTCTCTTGGCAGCATCGCCGGGGCCCTGGGACACCACCACCTCTTCCCTGCCCTGGCTGTGTCCAGCCACGCTCCCTTGTCCTCTGCAGCGCTTGGGAGAGCGTGCTGGGAGGCTGCTCTTGTACCAGGTGTCCTGGTGTCTACCTCTGCCTCCCCTGTGCTCAGCAGGGCACCGAAAGCTCTCACGTCCCAGACCGAGCTCCTGCTTGGCTTTGCCTTGCAACCCATCCTCCACCTCTGCGATGCCATCTTTGTGCTGCGAGCAGCTCAAGGAAATTATCATCAACCGGTGGTAGACCAGGCTGGGGCGGCCGGTCTGGTTGCTCTCCTGAGCTGCCAGCTCCTCTCCTGTGCTGGCCTGGATCCCTGGCACACGGCGACACAGCAGCTCCGTGCCCTGTGGACCCCTTTGGAGCGGTGCCGCAGTGAGGGCAGGGCAGGCAGGCGTGGGGAGCCGCTGGTTCGCCCACCCCAGCCTGGCCACCGCTGGCTGACTCCCAGGTGCCCCCCAGCTGCTGATTTTCAGGTCATCTGATGGACACCTCAAGGTCCTGAAAAAAACAAACGACTTTTCAATTGCTTTTTCCCAGTTTCAAAGTGCAGGTTTTCCTTGCACTGAGAATATTCCTCAAGTCTGCCAGTGCTGAGCTCCTTTATGCCTGCACCCCCCTTTAGTTCTGGGCTCGTCAATGCAGCGTTAACAACTTGGCGTGCTTTTTTACAGGGACTTTTACTGGAGTTCCTGAGTCACTTGGGTGAAGTCATGGCTGATGGAAAAACACTGACTCGGTTAGGTAGGCGTGCCTAGACATCTAACTAGCCAGATATTTGAGGACATAGATCAAGGTCTCTCAGATCTCTTGAAAACTTATCTGTCATTGTCTAATGCTTTTGCTACAGTTTGTGCTTGATTTATAAATACACGACAGGATGTAAAAATGGGATGATGCTCACAGCAGCAGAGCCAGATCATAGGCTCTTTCACTTCCCTCCTCCCAGCTTTTGCATGGAAAATTTCTTAGATAGAAATCACAGCACTAATCTGCATAGAGCAGAGGGCTGGGATCTGCCCTGAGGAAGTGTGTGCGTGTGCATGTGAATCTCTGAGTAAATTTAGAAATGTGTTGAATGCTATGGAGATGCTTTCAGCGTGGGTACTTCAGGGGCGGGTTGTCCAAGGAGTGTCTATAGCATGCTTGCTACAGGCATTACACAGCCACACGTACCATGAAATACATATGTGAGGAGATCCTATTTTTAAAATGGCCACAGTTAAAATTAGAGTTTCTCTTTTTTCCCCTCCTCACCTCTTCAAGGTGAGGATTAATTACCATGTCAAGAGAGCATGTTTTGCCTTGAATGGCCAGGTCTCACAGGGCAGTGATCAGTGTTTTCACTTCTGCATGGAGCAAGTAAAAGTTTCCTACTGATTGTAAACTCTGTGGAAGCGAAGGGTATCGGTAGTCTTTGTTCAAAGCTTCCCTGTGGGCAGAGAAATCCTCATTTCTCTCAGGAAAGAAAATTGGACCAAAGCACTTTGTGGATAGGAAAGATGTGTGGCGTAAGGCTGAGTTTTCCTGTGAAAGAGAATGGAATTGGAAGTAGTCTCTGTGGGGAGAGCAAAAGGATGGCACGAGATTAGAAATGGTGTAGTAATGAGGGGTATAAAAAAGACAGGTAAGTGCATAACTGTGATGGAAAAAATAGAAAAGGGAAAGTATAAGTAGTCACCCGTTCAGACATAACATGAGGACTTCATGGTACCTTCTAGAGGTATAATTACTTTATTTTCTAACTTGACTGTGTGCCCCTGTATATTGGCCCCGTGCTAATATGGCTGTGTGTTTTTTTGATCCCCTTCAGAAGGGTCGCTGTACAGACCTCCTCCAGGCAGGAGGTTGTTCTGCCAGATAGTAGAGAGAGACCTCCTGGCATCCAACTGACACCGTCTCTACTTTGTTGCTTGTAACAAAAACTGAAGGTGTTAGTCCTGGGCACGGCATAACTCCTGAAGGGTTAATACCCTTTACGTAATTCAATATCTGGTCATCAAGGCTGTATAGTAGCTATAATTCACAAACACAGGTACAATAAAATACGGGGAAATACAATGCACATTGATCAATTTACTGTGCTGAGCAGACTATTCAGAGTGGGCACGCTGAATCTAGTTGTGTTGTTCATGCGTGCTAGCTTTAGGGAAGGCAGGCAACAAGATGAAGTACAAAGCTGTTTCCAGTGTGTTCCCTGAAGCAGGGTAGAAGTAAACTTACTCTACTTCTTGTACACAAAACTAAGTTCAGACTAAATATCTCTTGAAGTCAATAATAAATCAAGTCCTTATTCTTGTGTAGTTAATATTTTTAGAAAAGGTAGAAAAATAGTTGGTGCTAAAGCCAATTTATTTTGTTTTGAAACAACTATTAATAACTCTTTTTGTTTCATTTCCCTTGTAGGTATTGTCTTAGTGGCTATAAATCCTTATGAACAACTGCCTATCTATGGCGAAGATATCATCAATGCGTACAGCGGCCAAAATATGGGGGATATGGATCCACACATCTTTGCAGTGGCAGAAGAGGCATATAAACAGATGGCCAGGTTTGTAGACAACATGAGTTTTGAATTCATAGTTTTTTTTGAAAGGAATAAAATTTAAAATTTCTGGCCAACAGACTTCTTTTCATTTATGGCTCATTAAGTAGTTTGCAAGATCTATTTTTAGTACATGGTTTTTAGTGTTTTAGTATATTTCATAAGACATTAAGTTGCCCAAATTAGTGAACAGTAAAACATTATGAATGCCTTGGAGATCCTGGCTGCTGACAGGTAACAGGAATAACCACAGATCTCTTCAGAATTTAGGTCTAAAATTAGTCCAGTGCATGATAAGATTATATTATTTTAAATTGATTAGCAAACTGTGGAGATTCTTTTTAATCATTGGTGGCTTTTTAAAGGGAGACATGCCAGATTCTTAACTGTTTCATATTTATGTATGATACTGATAACAGAAAAAGAAAAATCACCGAGCTTATGAATGCTACATGCTATTATAGGCTCCTAGTCGTGTCAGTAGAGTCCCAGCTATGTAATCTGCTTTTGACTGTTATTGACTAGAATTAAGAGGGAGTGCAGGACTGGTTGCACAGAGAGTGCCCCAAAACAGTGTCTCTAAGGACACTGTAACAGCTGTGCAGGAAGTCCTTATTTCCTCAAAAATTGCATGAAAATGAACTTGCAGATTAAAGAAAGTCGTTAGAAACTGTTCTTCTCCCTCACCCCAAGAACCTGCCAACTTGAGAAGGTTTTTGAAATAGTTGCCATCATAAGAGCCTTTCAGGCTACTGTGTCGTCTTAGGTTAGCAAAATGGTCACTGCTATCCTCACTGTTCAGCTACAAGCTATTGGTATAGTTTTCCTTGTTGACAATACAACTCATGAGCAAATCAATCAAGTAAAAAAGTGAAAAAGCTTTGAATTAAATGCAGTGGCCCTCAAGCTCTACTGCAGAAGGGGGATGCAAGGCAAAGATGGGTTGAAAACGATAAAATGTTCATTTCCACAATTAGCTACCTGTTCTCTTAAAAATTCCTATGAGTGCTAGAATGAATAGCATGTTCCATACGTTGTGAAGTCAGTTATGTATGTGAATACCATGATTAACTTGATACCCACATAATAGGTAGTTTGAAAAGAAAGTGGTACAGTACAGTGCAACATTTCATGCCTTAGGGTAATTGCAAAGTAGGCAATGTTTCAGGAATACTGTACACTTGCACTGTTTCTGTGCTAGAGGTACTCACTTTCCTTCTACTAAGAAAAAAAAGGCAACTGGTATAGGAGTACAAAGGCAAAACTGGTATGTCATGACAGTTACATCTGCATTGTGGCTCTTTCAATCTAGATACCGTTTTTTCTACAGGTTATTGTTAGTCAAGTCACTCTAAAACTCAATGAAGTAAAAATATGTTAGACCTTTTGTACATCTGAGGCACAGTACACACCTGCAATTATATGTCAGTGAGGGATGTAATCCAAATTCCCAGAGTTTTTCATGGTGTTAACCAGCAGAGGTTAATAGAGTTGGTTGGAAGGTGATCTCTCTCCACTGGCTGCTTTTAACCACTGTCTAGAGTGGCTTACCTCTTACCTATGTGGAAACTTCAAATTCCTGGATTTCCTGTATTCTGTTCACTTGTTAGCTGAAGCCTGTACAGTGAAGATTTCTGTCTGCATTATCTTCTATTTCCTCCTCTGACGTCAGAGGTAGACTCAGAGGGCTGAGATTTTGGCGAGAGTTTCTCCTGTGGCTTTTCCTTTTTGAGTTAATTGCCTGTTCTTCAGTTCTAGATGCACCCTCCAGCAATTCTGCTATCCTGAATAATAACAAATAAGGTGTGGTAGAAATTTCTTTTTGAAACAAATGATGAGAAATTACATAAGCATGGAAATGATCTTAAATAATCCTCTAGCATCAATGAATTAATTCCTTTGTGTGCCTACAACATGTTATTGATGTTGTTGTTATTCTTTTATGAATAAATGACAGTACTTTCATAGGTGCAAAGTGAAATCTGAGCACGCAATGAAAATTCATAACATTCCTCTACACTGAAGTAACTGTTACATTGTTTATTTACTTTCCTAATGTTTATTTCCTTTTCTCTCTATTCCTCAACACTGAAGTAACAATTCCATTGCTTATTTATTTTCTTAATGCTTCTTTTCTCTCTATTTTTGTTTGATTGTTTATTTTTAAGAATTTCTACTGTCATTTAGACTTACGGGGTGTTTGCTAGTTAAATGAGGTTTTTGAATGCTGTTTCCAGTTCATTGGTTGCTTCCTACTCTTTAATATCAGTGATAATTTCTGCACTCTAAATAAATCACTTTTTACTCCTGAATTATGAAGTTAAAAGAAACAAAACGTGAATATTTACAGTTCTGCTGTTTGTCATCTAAAAAAGAAAATCCAATTGTATATGACTTTCATTAATGATTTAATAATTGCATCAACTGTTCATATGGTAGCTATATTGATGGCAGCAATCTGCATTTATGCATATATATGTGCAGAGATTTATTTTTCGGCTGCTTCTAATCTGTCCTAACTCCATGTTTAAATGATGATGGGAATAATTAGTCATGATGCTCCTATCCATAATGCTTCAACACATAAATATTTAGTCCTTAAGTCTTCTTGTTATCTATAATTCAACGATTTAGAATTTGTTCTTGCCAGCTTATTGCTTCCTTTACTGTGACCTCGAAACTCTTCTCTTGTTTGGTTGTAACTGTTCTGCAGTCTTCTTTAGCCAAACAAAATGACCCATGACAGCTAGTCATAGTAAACTAAGTATTTACGTTGTGTCTTCAGTACATACAATACAAAAATATGAAAGATTAGTAAAAAGCAACATGGCTCTTCTTTACCCACACATGATCATCAAATAACCGATTTTTGTTACCGTAGCCCAGTAAAACATGCACAACTTTTTAGGACTACTTTCAGTTTGGATTTATATTTCTTTGCTTTTTTCCAACAGAGCAAAGTGTCTGGACAGTTAGTCTGCGGTGTGGTGGGGCAGCACCAGGGGTTATCAATAGGTTATCAAAGGTTTTATCAATACCTTCTCGGTCTGTTTTGTTCCATTGCTATTGTAGTTAGTGACAGAAAGAGCAGAGGTCAGTGCTTTTCAATTTAATAAATGAAATTAGTCTTTGTTTTCTGATTAATTAGTAAAGTTGTTAAGCGAAGTGCAAGTTGAGTGACATCTGCAAACAGAATTACATACTGGTGAGATCCCTATAAGACTCGATGAGTGCTAGGATGGAAAGCAATACTGTTTTAAGAGTCAGTCTCTGAAGGTTTGTTTTTTTCTATTTGGACAAAGCATAATGATTTATTCGATGTTAGCATGTATCTTTTTCATTAAATTATCTTTAATAAGTAGGCTGCCTATCCATTTTGTCAGTTTTATGGCATGTGTCTGATGGCTCTGAGCTACATGAAGATTTGTTTATATTACTTTTTGTTAAAAAGGAAGCCTGGTGAGCTGGTGAGTAGGTGTTTTAAAAGCACCTTGACTGACAATCTCCAGTTATCCCAGCCATCCCAAGCTGATGTCCTGTTATAAAAATGCACTTTTGGTTAGGTGCTGCTTTGTTTCCCATTGTCTCACAAATGGATCCTGTGTTCACACCCACCAGAAATTGGGAGAGGGATGGTGAACAACGTGTCACAGGTCTGCATGCAGTTACAAAATGAGAGCCTGCCATGGTAGGTAGGCACTGTGCAGGCGTACAGCAGCCTGCTTTGACGTATGACTGTGACATAAAACTTCTCAGATGAAACACTTACCTTGAACAGAGATGATTATTTTGGGGCTTTGCTGTTAAAATTAGAATGAAAAGGGAAATTGTCATTTCTGGGGCAAACGGATGATTTGGATTAAGGAAGTAACCCTTATACTTTGCGTCTGACATTTTGTGATAATACCGAGTATAAGACAGCAGGTAGACTATTCAAGCTGATATAACATCAAGGATCTACTTGTTTGAGCAGTGATTAATTTTAGGCAGCAGAAGGGTTAAGCGTGGTTGTAGCTGGAAGCTGGAGTTCATGTGAGGTGTCCTGCTGGTAGCTAAGCAATGAGCTTTAGTAAACTACTGCTAGAGTGACCTCTGACTAATCCCCAGATAAATCACTTCCATAGTGCTGGCTCATCTTTGTGCTCCTCTGGTGTGCAATCTGTCATGATTTTGCAGCATGTGCTGACCTCAGTTTTCTTCATTTGTATGTGTCGAGAGATGTTACCATCAATTCATTATCTTTTCACCTTTTTGCGTTTGTACAGTCCAGAGCTGTTTTTCCTGGATACTGTTGAAATGGCAAGTGGTGCAATTTGTTCACTGAAAAAGGTATATGTGCTGTTTTTGAGAGTGTTGCAAAATGTTCATACCAAGCTGTTGTTGAACAGGACCACAGGATGTTTCAGAACTTGTGGAGTTTTGTAGTAGCTGAGTTTGCAGCTGAATCAGCTTATATATAATGGTAATAGCTCACCTTTGTGTGGCACTTCCATGAGCAGATCTCGGAGTCCTTTACAGAGGAGATCACTACCATTTTTTCCGTTTGTTGAAACAGACATAGAGAATTGGAAATATCCTAATCCAGTGTCTGATGGCTTGATCCCACCAGCTTCACAATAAAATGCAAGTGATTGATAGTGCTGCACTTGAATGGGTTTCATAGCAACATTCTCCTGTAGCTTATTTGTTTTCAACATACAAAAATTAACATGCTAGGTTTTCCATGCCTTCGTTTCCTGCAGACTTAAGGTATCTCTGTGCCAGGCACCAGATACTGTTTCCTTTTAGAAAAGACTTCCTGTTTTCCAGGCACTCTACATTCACTAGTCTGTGTCTAATGCTAATCTATCATTTTCCACTTGCATAGAAAAAAAACGCTAAGGTGGAGATGGTATGCTGTGGCCATGCCTCTTGTCACCCCAGAGCTGGATCCCAGCACGGAGCTTCTAGCCTCCAGCTCCTTTGCTCAGAACATCCTCTTTTGTCCAGCAGCTGAACAGGATGTCAGTGAGAAATGCTGCTATGTTTAATGAGCAGTTAAACTAGAAATGTATTTAGGAATGTGGTTAAAGAAGATGGTTTGTTGGACTAATACTTCTTGCCTATTAAAACGAATACTCTTTACAAAGAATTAATTTACTGATTAGTCAGTACAAATTGTGACTCATGGTGCAGCTAAACACATCTGAATTGTTGGAGCATGGTTTATGCAAAGAGCAGGATGTTCCTGGTTGGAGCATGTGAGATCCAGATAGTCAAAATAAACTGATGGTACAGGGTGTGCAGGTGGGACAGAGCAAGAAACCGAACTGCTGTTCTGCACAAGAAGTGACCCGTCCTGCTGGGCACAGCGCTAATAACCAACTCTTTTAATTCCCCCCATCACACTGACACAGTATGGTTCAAAGCCCTTTAGTCGCTATCTTTGACACTGATACAGCATTCTGTACGTTTTTTTAATTTTATTTTGTACAAAAGTTGGCTTGTTACTCCACACAACAGCCCTTTGAGAGTGGAAGAAATAATTCCTCGTGTCAGGCCGCACCTTGTGGGATGTGCCAGCACGGGCGGGTTTGTCAGCTCCCTCAGCAGGAGCACGGGGATGATGTGGCTCTGCAGGAAGGAGGAGCAGTGCAGGTGAAGGCGTTTATCGGTGCTGACGGTGCAGGGGAGACTTGTCCCGAAGGAGGACACCTCCCAGGCAGGCCCAGCAGGCCCAGCAGAGGGAGCGGAGAGAGGCCTTCGTCCATGTGGGCTGTTGGCAGCGCTGGGAAGTACAAAACCAGGGTGCTTTTCCTATAAAGGAGGCCAGAGAGCCAAATCCAGAAACCAGGGGATAATGGAACTTATTTAGGGCTGCAAAGATTTTTGTGATTAAAATAGCTTGTTCAGAAGGTTAATGAAGGGCAAAAACGCTGCCGCTGTGAGAAGTAGCGGGCGGGCGGCCCTGGCCTGGCACCTCCCCAAAGGTGCTGCTGTTCTGCCTTGATCCGAGAGCACTGGAAAACTGCCGAATTAATTCTTATTTATTTATTGATGAGTTAAATTACTCGTGGTTGAAAATCAGATCCTGGGCTTGTTCCTGTAATGGCTCCTGACGGACACGGTGCTGAATTTCCAAGTCCTTCACGGTGAGCACGTGTCACTTCATGTGCACGGCCTGGCCTCACTTGCTGCCGCATGACGCCGTGCTGTGTTAAACCTTCCCAAGCTCGAGGCTTTTACAGCTGCCTTTTATTTCGGGACAAGTGTAAAAGGCAATTTTGGTCCTTCAGAAAAGCAAACAGGTGTGCCCATAGAAGCATCGTGCAGAACTGGGCTGTGGTGGACCAAGCAGTGAATGTGGCACCCAAGCCAACACAGGACAGAGAGCTGGTGCTGATGAGAGCGTGGGCGGTGAGCTCTGTGTTACTGCAGAGGTCAGAGGGATGAGAGGCGCTTGTAGTGCAGACACGGTAGTTGTGAATAGCTGCTTGGGAGTTGTAGAAGAGCAAGCTGGAAAGGGCCTAAAAATGTGCGTAGAGGAGCTCCCTCTGTCTGGGACATTGCATACAATCTGAATACACAGCACTGCATTAAAACCTAACTGCAGTGTCACTCTTAACTGAAGCAGTGCAAACCCCCCTGGAAATTTGCTAAAAGTTTGGATTCAAAAAAAGGCGTGTAGTAAATACAGGCATTGTGTGTGCATGTGTACAACTGGCCCGTTTCACATTGCTTTAGACCTCGTGCCCTGTATTACAGAGCAATGCTATTTTTATTCACGGTTAGCATACTGAGCTGTGAAATGCAATAGCTTGGTCTGAGCTATTGTTTGCATTTCTGTGCTGAAAGGCCACTGTGACTAAGGTTACCACATTTCTGTCCAGAATTTCCTGTAGAGAAATGCATGGGTGTATGCTGTGTCCTTCACCTGCATGTGCACTTTGGCCATGTCCAACAATGTAGCGTGAATTACAGGAATATAAAATCCTTTTCTTTCTTCAAAACCATGTTTTGTACTGAAGAAGAGTGTTCTAGGAAACTTTTTGGTTTTAAGTTTGCAATCACTGGTGTTTTAGAAAATGCTCCATCCAATTCAATTTATTGAAGTGAGACCTATTTAGTGAGTCTTCAGATGAGGTGTGCAAAATCTTACCATATCCATATACCATGGATTTACCCTTCTGTTTCTCTGATAGCACCTCAAAGTTTTGTTCTTTCCCAGCCATTCTTCTACTACTCATCCTGTTTCTGGTATCTGAAAATGCACAGTCCTTTGAAGACTGTGCTCCCTTCAGCCTGCTGGGGCTGGGAAGTTCCTTCCTAAATTTCTTAGTAAGTTAATCAAGTTGTTTTCTGCAAAGGTCACAAAGCATTCGATACCGCAGAGAATTCTTACTTTATCTTGATGGAAGCTAATGGATTTCACAAGAAAGGAATTTGAAATCTTTTGTGTTGATAATTACACCAAGGCTGGAAGAAGCTGTTTGGAACAGGTGGCGTATTAGATGCATTTCTCTATTCCCATAACATCATTACTTCTAAGTTATTTGGGAACATTGATAAAGCAGTTACAATATTTAGCACTTCCATGCAGGTTTTATTTTCAGTGCATTGTATAAACTTGTTTTATTTCATCTTATCGATGAGAAAATTATTTGGTAATTTTTTCTGTGCTCTTGTTTTTGCTATAGCTGCCTCACAGAAGGAAACATCTTTAATAAATGTATTTGTTTAGTCATGCTCTCAGATACAAAGATGTGTGAATGTTCTGGCTCCAGATACTACGGGTTATTTTGGTCATCCGCTGTCACAAATATGCAGCTGGGATATTGAGAGATTGACTGCAAAAAATAGGGTGCCTACTTGGTTCAGTGTTATGCTTGCCTTGCTGGAGACACTTAATCATGCCAGCTGCACGCGTGTATATGTATTCTTGCACAGTCTGAAAATCTTCAGAAGGTAAAATGTCTCAGTTTAAGCTAAGTTTGTGTGAGTGCTTAGTGTTTAATCCTGTGACTCTTGGAGTAGCTGTAGCTGATGGAAGTACAGCAAGATTTCAAACATGCCAGCCTTTCAGAATTAATCCTATCTGACCTTTCATCGATGTCATTATTTTTCAACTTCTCTTGAGTTAGTTTTCCTGCTGCTGTAATTCAGTTGTGGGATGATGTGTCACTCAGAAAAACTCAGGTTCCTTTTCTGTCTTTGATGGGCACGATTCACATTGATGTAAATGGTAATCACGTGTGTGCTTAGAACAGAAAGTGTCCCAAATGTTCCCTGAGTCACAGATTCCTTCCCTGGGAGTTTGCGTCAGGTTAGTCGTTAACATCCTTTGATCGGGGTTCAGTTTTGAAAAATCTAAAGCAATTTCAGGCTTACAAGTCTACTCCATTACCGTAGAAGTGCAGTAGAGTAGCAACAGTGAGATCAGGTTGATGAGACTGTCTCTGTTGGATTAAATAAGATATTTATCATGATCTTGGTCTTGCACTGAAGCAGTAAGAGATTTGGTGTTTATGGATTGCAGGATCAGGCCTTGAGCAGCAGTTTGTGCAGTTTTTATTTAAATAAAAAATGAATCTGTCACATGACATGGGGACAGTGCCCTTAGCCATTACCTAAACATGTTACTCTAAATTAAAACAAGAAACCAATAGCAAATCCACCCCACAAAAAATGGTAGTAGATTTAATTAAACCTCTTAGCTCTGGCTACCTTTGGGTCATATTTTTCCCTCAAGCCATACTGACAAGGAGCTTCTGTAAAAACATCAGCACCTTGGCAGTGTCCTCAGTGTTAACAGATGTAGATGATTTGGGATGAAAGGCAAAGTAAGCACTAATGTTCTCATCAAATAGCTCTCTTTGGTGTCTCCATTTGAATGAAGGACGTCTCACTCTGATCTCTTCTGCCAATTTCATCTATGTTATGTGGCATTAAGAAAGCTCAGCTTTGAAGTAGTGCATCACAGGCGAATGTTTGAAGTCCACATCAAAATCTTTTAAAATCAGCTGTTAATGATACAGCAGAGATGCTGGTGGCTTGGGTAAGGATGGATTGATACATGTATTGAGGCTGAAGTCAATAATTCTGTATTCTTTTTGTTTGTTTTCCCGGGCTGATGTTTTTGTGGTATGTGTGCTTATATACATCTATTTGACATTATTTGCTTTAGAGTCATGAGTCTGAAAGACAAGATCAAGTGATACATCCAATGCATCAGTCATAGGAAGGAACAAAACACAAAAATAATGTTTTGCTTTGATGATTAAATCGAATAGCTCTGAGCTTCTTGAATCCCCTCTGAAATATGTATTGATGGGTTTTTAACTGTTTTAGTGTTCCGGCTTCAAAGAGGGACTTTCTTTTCGTATATATAGAGGAAGAAGGTAAACAAAGTTATCTGTAGGGATTTTTCAATCTATATGTGTTGATTATCCTGATGTTTGGACAGTTTGCTGTGAAATAATGGCAGTAATGCAGTAAGCTAGTTTGGTTTTTGAGGGAGCCAGGTTCAGAAAGGTACAGCTACCTTAAGGAATAAAAATTGAAAACTGGCAACTCTGCCTTTAGTGTTATTAACTGTTAATGTTTATTTTCTTACACTTGTTTTCCTTATTTGTCTCTTTTTTTTTTTTTTGAAATTGATGAAATTGCTAAAGTTGATGACAATCAACTTTTCAATGATCAGTAGGTCTTTTTGCAGCACTTTGTCACTGGGCATCTCTGATGTGTGCAGTGTTACTCCTGCTTCCACTAAGGTTGGCAGCTGTGACCACATGGGAGTAGAGCTTCCTCCATTCTGAGCCCTTTTGAAAGCATCTCTTCAATTTCTATGAAATACAGAATTTAAAGTTAATAGTTGTCAGTGCTATTAAAATTAAGTATTAAGACGTATGCACATCCTCAACAATTTTTTTTTCATGTCTTGAAAACGAGATTATTTTTTTCCAAGCCACTTCCTGGTTTCTTGTGCACTGTCATTTAATTTGTATTCTGCAAAACCCTTTTCTGCATGTAAGGTATCTCAAGTCAATTTGTAGAACTCTTTTTTTCCAGTGCTGAATCTCCTTTGAGCAGAAGCTGGCTTCAGTATTGAATTTTGCAATGGTTTTTCAAAGCACAAGAAAAAGCCCTGCTGAAATGTAGGTTGTAATCTCAAGATTGCAGTAGTTAGGTAAGGAAGTCTACATCTATTCTGTTTTGGCACTCTGATGTTAAAATTCCTCCTAAACATATTGCCTTGTCAATGGGATTTTGTAGGTAGAGGAAAATTGTATTTAAAATTTACCAGCCTATGCACAAATCTGTTTGTCTTCTACTGGAATTATGATGATGAAAAATCAGTGACATTTGTTGCTTATTCTATGACCATTACTTGCTGCAGAATAGAGCTGCGTACAGGTTGGATACAGTGACTGAATATTGCCTTTCAAAGTTAGACATTATTTTTGAGATAGATAACTGATAAGGAAAATAGTGTTATTTATTCCATAGGGTGTCACTATTTGACAAGAGCTAGCTGTGATCATTATGCAGTGCTTAAAGTGTAGGCCTGAGAGAAGGATATGGACGATTTCTGAGCCAAGTCCCCTGCTGCTGAAAGCAATCTCAGCCCGTCATTTTGTTTCTGAAATGGCCAGGCCTATCGTCGCAAACCCTGATTTTTATTTATTTATTTATTTATTTTTGTCATTCCCTTCTCCTTGTGCACTGTTCAGAAATGGAAAAAGCTGAGTGTGATCCTGACCGACACCTCAAAGTAACGCTTCACGTTTCTGTGAGTGGTAGGCTGTTCACAGTCGATCTGTTTCAGTCTGCTGTGACTAAATGCCTGTTTTCAAGCTAGTTTGGCTTAGTATCATATCACTGTGATGTATTTGTGTATCATTGGCTGCGATCATTATCCACCTTTCAGTGAAAGAGGACTCCAGCTTCTCATCTCCCAGTTTGCTTTTCTTCAGCTCTTGTTGTAAAAGCATAATTAAAAAGTTCTGTCCATTCAGAAGTAATCTTCATTTTAAAATCATCTAATTATGTGCTTTACACTGAGAAGAAGCAGGACGATGGAGACATATTGCACAGATAAGAGAGTGTGGCATCAGACTGCTAAGTGGTGCCACACACAACACTGTTGCTCTACTTGTTTTATTGGCTGAAAATTTTAATTATAGTGCTTCTTTTGCAACTGGTGACATGTTCAGTGCTCACAACATCAGGTCAAAGGTTGAGGACTGGTGATTTAACTGAAAATAACTCCAAAGTTGGTATTTCTCTCTGCAAGGAAGAACTCAAATGCTCTTTGTGTTTTCTGTTTTTTGTTTGTTTCTTTGTTTTTTAATACAGACATTATGAAAATGTCATTTGGCATAAGCAGAGGTATTTTAGACTGTTGTTTGTACTAAACCAAAATATATTCTCTGCACATTTTATGCACTTCCCAATATATTCAAATTCTGGTGTTTTCCTTCCCAGCTGGTGTTTTCTTTCCCAGTTATGTGGCGTTCTGTTTCCTTAAAGTTCAGTGATGTAGAAGACCTCTCTGCAGAAGTGCTGTGGCTGCCAGGAAGGACCAGCCTTCCTTCTCTGAAGACCTGAGTATCTTGCTGCCTGGTCGGACGTTCATGTGCCAAGTCTCGTCTGGGGTTGTGGCAGCGGCCGCTGACCCTGCTGTGGGGTGCTGTTACGCTGTCCTTGCACCTTCTCCGGGCATTGGCTGCAATCTTGGATGTTTTGCTGTGTTTTCCTCTCTCTGTGCCAAAAAGCAGAAAGAATAATGTGCTAGAGGATGGCAACTCCAGTGTGTTAAATCCAAACAATAGACTGATGTACTCGTGAGGACAAGGGAGTCTGAGGGTGAATGGAGCTCTGGCAGGGCAATGCCAGAGGCTCTGGCTGCAGACAGAGGCCTTTGTTTCTCATGACTGCCTTAGCTTTTGCAAATACAAATATTCATTGCAGAATAGAGGACAGCAGCTTTTCTAGCTCACACAGCCAGCCATATCTTCTCTAGGCAAATTTCTAAAAGGTGTGTGTATATGTATTTACACAGGAATATAGGAATGGATCCTTTATTTTGAGCACATGCAGGAGTGCCGTGGGAAGAGGAGACCTTCATATCTCGTGGTGTGGGGAGAGGGTACTCCAGGCTAAGTAGCAACAGTATTCTTCAGGAGGAATTATTCCAGCCTCGTTTTTCATTATCGTCTTTGTAAACATGGAAGTTCTCTGAGGAGATGAGCGTTTTCCCACTGTTCCTGAATGCCCAACCCGATAACAAAAGCCGTGTGTGCTTTGAATGCTCACACATACATGCTGGATGGTCTGCCCTCTGTCTTGGTTTGTGGTAACTCCCCTCAGTTTCTGCTGATTTCTCCACCTTCTTCATTAAAAAGTATGCCAGTTGTGCAAGGAAGGAAGTCATGCACATTGTTTGTTTTTGTTTTTTCAGTGCTTGTCTGGATTGAAATAATAAGGGAGGGCCTCGAAGCAATTTTGAGGCAGGCTTTGATACACACTAGACTGGGTAAAGTATCTCTGTTGGAATTAGCTGTGGGATGAGGAGAGATGGGGCAGTGACTGGCGATTCAGTACTGATAGCTTTGGAAATGCTGCAAGATGAGGCATGGGTGTGGGTTCATTCTCTAAAATGAAGCCATTGTTTCTCTATATGAGTAGTAAAGCGTCTTTGTAAACAGAAGGCTGGGAGGATTTCAGGGACTTGCTCGGGTCTAAAATGTTAATGTGCTTTTACCAGTTTCCTATTAGTATTCAAAACACGAGGATCCTATTTCATAACAGCTCCAGAAGATATTTCTGTAAATCACCTGATGATTTTGGAAAGTGCTTCTTGAATAGCAGTAATAAACTTGATATATCATCGATTTCTGCCACTCTCACTACGTGTACCTTCGTGCCTGACAGCTGGAGCAGTAGATGGAACTCGTGGGATTTCTCAGCTACCGGAGCTGATCCTTCAGGGAAGTGACAATTACCATGAGACACGTTTATTTTTTTGTCCCTCTCTTGGTAGCACAGTATGGTGATCTACAAACGAAAAGCTTGTAATGTTATTGCTGACCTCCTGTGCTAGGCAGCTCCTGAAATCAGACCAGAAGTTTCCTATTTTATAATGGTATTGGTTTGGGGATTTTTTCGTACGTCAAAGAGCACCGGGGGAAGAAAAACTGCTGATTCTGCGAAGAAATTATTCTCTGTTAGTGACTCACTGCAGGAACTGTCTGTGTGAGAGGAAGGCTGTGTGTTGTCAGTTGTCCCATTTAGGCCTAGATGTCATGCTTTCAGCTGGACTCCTCTCATGTCCTTCCTGCATCTCTTTTTGGACGAGAGCACCAGCATAGTTCACTCTGGCCCCCGATGTGCAGAGCCACAGGCATGTGTATCCACCCCGGATGAACTCTGCGAGCAGGGAATGAGGAAGAAGCAAGAGCGTTTCTTCTTCCTTTCCCAGATGGAAGTCTTTGTCTCTGCTGTGAGCTGCCCTACCGCTGCAGGCCTCACTGGAGCAGGCTTGATGCCCTTTGTAAAGGAGATGTCTCAACAGGCCCATGTTTTAATTTCCCCATGCCCAGGGCTGGCATCCCTGGCAGCTGGGCATACCTAACGTGGCTATCCATAACCTGGCACCAGCTGCCTAGTTACACTTTCCCACTTTTCCCATTGAGACCGACAGCTTGATGTATGCAAATGTGTGAACTGTGCTGCAGTCATTCGCACCTATCCTATGTGTTAAAGGGAAGTTGAGAACACAAAATTAGGTTGCTTTGATCTTCTTAACACTTTCATATTAAATTTAAAGCAACACCCAGCCCTTTCCTTTTACCAAAATGTGAAGAACCCGCTTTGCCCAATGAATTCCTTTGGTTAGATGAATCACACCTTGGCTCTCGCAGATAGGAGATGTTACCAGGGGCTCCCTTTAGCCTACATCTGTGTGCAGCATGAAGTAGATGCTGGAGCTGTGCTCTTATCTGGAGGCTTGGGGGTGCTTTTGAAGATATGTAACAGCTTGAGAGCAAACATGTGATCTGTAATTTAGCTTCTTATTTTCATCAGCACCTTTTTTTTTTAAATGTCAGAAGTAGAACCCCACACCTCCTGGAGGGCCTTGAGGGTACAGAAACCACGGATAGATTTTTCATGCATATTTCTTCACTTCCCCTGCATAGCATTTACTTGTGGCCTCAGCAGGCATTTGGAGGCTGTGCAGGCTTCATATATGCTGTTTGAACATATATGCGTGCCTGAACTTTTATCCACCATTACAGTACTGTAAGTGCAGCTTGGTCTGGGGCTTGGCTACACTCTTTAGTTCAAGCCCCACCCAGCTTTCTAAATCCTTGGGGTAAATTTTTATTCCTTCTTTATCCATTTTCCAGTATGTAAGACAGAGTTAAACTCACCCAGCTCACAGGAGGATTTTGAAATATTCTTTTAAATTTTGGAAATATACAGTATGGTATAAATATATATATATATATATATTTTTTTTTAAAAAAAAAAGAGCCAGGCTATAGAAATGCTAATTTCTGTCACTGTTGGTTTGTAGTCTATTTTTAAGTCATACAGTCAGGGTTTATGGGTAGAGGCCTCTTTGGGGTGACGGAAAATTACTTGCCTAGCAAATTAAGATCCATTTTTTAAAAAATATTTTTGTAGTGAGAAGAAATATCTTTACGACAAAGGGATCCTCTGCTCCAGATCTGCTACGTGTGTCCTGAACAGTCCTGCTTGAATTTTTCAGATTAAAAACAATTCTGGGAAAAGTTGGTGATTAGATCAGAAGGATGAAGGGTTTCTGTTGCTAACTCTGCTCTTGGTTTCTCTATCTATAAGATAGCATTAATGATCTTTATTAATGAGCACTGATTAGTGAGGTGCTTTACCAGACACTCTGAATAGAAGTAGCTGCAGAAGAACACAGTGTTATGGTGGTAACAGGTGTTTTGGTCAGGTTTTGTTGAACAAAATGATGGCTGCTTGAACTGCAGGGGCAGCCTCGGTCCTGAATGAACATCCTGGTCACCAGCAGCCCAATTAGCCGTTCAGGGAGCTTTATCACTGACAGTTTGTTTCTACCACATGCTTTACATTATTGCTCTACTGCTAACATTTATGGTGGAATGATTGTTGCCAAGCTGGGGACATAAAACATAAGTGTCCTTGAGAGAATAGCTGGTAATCAGTATGTCTTTGTGTTTCAGAGATGAGCGAAATCAGTCAATCATTGTAAGTGGAGAATCTGGGGCAGGGAAGACAGTCTCTGCCAAGTATGCCATGAGGTACTTCGCCACGGTCAGTGGATCTGCCAGTGAAGCCAATGTTGAGGAGAAAGTCTTGGCTTCCAACCCCATAATGGAGGTAAGAGAGCTATTGCACTAACTCCTACCCTTCAGTTGCAGTAATTGTTTGGGGGCTAACACAAGCATTCAGTAAAGAGATCGGTTCTTACTTTTATAGGCATCAAAAAACCCCAGACTATGTTTTAAAATTTCATTTTTAATCCATTTACTGGGAAGTGCTGTAATCATTATTTTGTGCAGTATTTATGAAATGGTGTGAGAGATGGGGTAATGTTACAGTGTTAAAGTATTTCACATAACAAAGTAATTTTTATAGGAATACTGCTGTAAATCTTTTCAGCTTTGTAATACTGGTAGTTGTTGAATAAAGCAAATACTAAATTTTAGTAAAATGTCATCATGGAAGTTAAATTGAGAAAGAAAACTTATACGAGACGTATACAGCTTCAGAGGGGAAAAATGACAGAAGACATAATTTGGCAATAATTAGCTCAGACGGTGATGTTTCATTTGTGTACAACAAAGGTTGTGCTAACTGTAGTCAAGTCCCAAAGCCATTGGCTTGGGAGCTTGGGCGCTGTCAGTAGACTGTGGGATAACATGTACAGTTCCCTACTGCTCAGGATCACTGATCTACAGGAAGCTCAGGAGATGCTGTAATTCTGATGTCATGGCCAAGCAGAAACCCTGATCGGAATTATTTTCTGCCTATTGTGTCTTTGCCTACATGTGTAGATACAAGTTGCAGCTGAAGTTAAGGAACCACAAAATCGTAGGGATTAGGAGGGACCTTTGGAGACCATCAAGTCCAAGCCCCCTGCTAAAAGTAGTTTCCCTACAGTAGGCTGAGCAAGAAAGTGTCCAGGCAGGTCCTGAATATCTCCAGAGAAGAAGACTCCACAACTTCTCTGGGCAGCCTCTGTGACCCTCACTGTGAAGAAGTTTGTATGGAACTTGCTGTGTTCCAGTTTTTGGCCACTGACCCTCGTCTAATCACTGTACACAACTGAAAAGAGCCTGGCCCCATTCATTTCTCTTCCACTATTTAGATATTTATAAACATTGATAGATCACTCTGTCTTCTCTTTTCCAGGCTGAACAGACCTAGGTTTCTCAGCTGTTTTTCAGAGAGGAGATGCTCCGGGCCCTTACTTATCTTTGTGGCTCTCCTCTGGTCTCTGTCTGGAACCTTGTATAAGGAAACAATTCACCAGAGATAAGCAGTCATGGGGGAATTTCTTAAGAGAAAGAGCTCTATCTATGAACGAGCACAAGCTAAGAAGGCACGTTAACTAAGAAAATGCTTAGGATGATTGATGTCTTGTTAGATGTTTAGCATCTCTATGCAATAGTATGAGTTATTAATGAGAAGATGTGAGCAAATGGAATGCACACAGTGAAATGTGAAATGCAAGATGCTGTCATTGTTTTTTTTTCCTCAGATATTTTAAAAAATGAACTGTGTTTTATTCCTTTTTTTCCTCCTGGCATGAGGAGTTCATGATACTCAGGCTATAGCTGCCCCATCACAATTGTGTGTTCTGTCACAAGGTAATCATGCCTGGTTTGTAGTGCTGTGTGGTGGTTTGAAACTGTTTTGTGGGATAAAATGAGCTATATCATGATGGGCAGTGGGCTCTGCTGCTGAGTAACCAACATATGAAGTGATGGTAAGAAGTCAGGAGTGCTGAGCTTTGCCTTGAGCTGCACCTACCCCAGCAGTGGCAGCCTGGGCCCTTGGGAGCAATTAGGAGTGTTGCACGGGTGAGCTAGTCCCTGAGTACTCCTTTCACTGCTCCAGCTTTGGCATTAGTGTTATACCATCTTTGGCAATGTTGAGGTTTGTTGGCACTTTCATTTTATCTTCTAGGAATAATGATTTCATGAACCTGTGAAGATGTAAAGCTGGAATCACTTCAGAAGTTATATTTGGATGAAAGTTACCTTTTAACTTCTAACACTTGAGCTTTAAATAAGATTTAAAATAAGTGTTGTGAAATGTGAAGTTGTACACAAAAACTGGGGTAGCGAAATTAATGTTTTGAACTCTTCAGCTGGTAAATCAGCAGAAACACAAAACAGAAAGAAGCTAAGTAATGAAATTTAGAAATGTTGAACTTCACATTTGCTAAGTTGAGCAGAAGGTAATTTTTTAATTTGTATATCACAACCACCATTAGTGTCAGAATTTCACATCATGTTTGCTTACTAAATACTCCAGTATCAAGTGAATAAATTCTACATTTCTAGCAACTTCTTGAGTAATCAGTTTTATAGCTAATAACTATATACAGTCTGTCTATTGCAAATGTAGAAATAGTCAAGTTTTAAAATATATTTTTATATGTAACTTCCTTCCTCTCTTTCTTTGCTACCCTGTGTTGCTATACAAAGTGTACAGCTTACTGGGTACCTTGGGCAGCAGTCATTATAATGCCGAAGACTTTCCTAAATGTGTTCGTACATACAGGCATGGGACTTTGGAATAGGTCCTTTCAAAGTAATGATTGTTTTCTGAAAATATTGTAATGTTACATTGCTACCTACAACAAAAAGCACATCATGGGAGCAATAATTTTAAAACACAAGAATGCAGTTTGAATGCATTCAGTTTGAGTGAATTCAGTATTTCTTAGAACTGCAAAGATGCAATTTGGTCTTACAACCTTTCTAGCAACTGTTCATCTGATAACCACTTGGGCATCTGCTTGGTCACGCGTGTGTGCTGCTGCTGCTGTAATGTGGTTTCTCAAAGTCTAATCCCAGCTTTCGGTGCTGTACCCTGCTAGCATTTACTGATTCACTGTTCTTCTCACAGATTTGGAATACTGATACTCAGCATGGCTATTTGTACTCATTCGGTTTTGCCCAAATTTATTTCAGTACAGAGTTCCTATGGATGTCCACATGAACAAAAAACCTGGGACATAGATATAGCTCTGCCTTTTTTTTGTTGTGGTGCATTTCAGGGTGAGGTACTTGATCACATAAACACAGTGGCATATGAATAAAGATAATGTGCTGTGTAAGAGTTACACCGAATGCTATTCCTTTTGAAACAGAGATATCTTTCAGACTTTTTGAAAGGTGAATTGCCATATGATGACTATAATATGATCCCATTTAGAAGAAAAGCTTCTTTCCTTTGAATTTCAGCATGTTGTGATTTGCATGTCTCAAAATGCTGATATTTCCAGTCTGGTACCCATAGTGGTGTGAATCCTAACACAGGTGAGCTGCTGTAAGTCACCGCTGCACCAACACTGCTTTGCTTCCATGGCCACCATTGCCCTGGATATCCCAGGAGCACATACTATTGAAGACATACCTTAAATATTTTTTATTATGAATAAAGCTATTTTGAATAATCTAAATAAGTTACTCACACGTTGAAGACAGCACTGAAGACTGTCTCGAAATCTATAGCCAATCTGCTATTGAAGAAATTTAGTTTCAGGCAAACAACATGGGTCTGTACCTGTTAACTTTTAGGTTATATTTAGGAACACAGGAAATATTTTATAACAGTATTTTTGCAGAGGGAGTTTGGAAATGTAGTTGGTTCTGGAATAATAGCGATAAAAATGTTAAGAGTATAGGGACAGTTTGCTGGATTGCAGCTTTGCAATAGGTAAATTTACACAGGTTGCAAGTACTGTACATGTATCTTTGTACATACAATTGTAAATATATGCAGTGTGAAATAATGGATATAGTTTTATTAAACTCTTAGAAGAAAACTGGCTGTATGTGAGGTTTCTGTTAGACTCTTCAATTCCTTTTAAAATAATTTTTTAGCTGGAATATTAGAGTATGTGGAAGTGACATCATTACTAGGAAGATCAACTCCGGATCTCATGTCAATGAAATAACCATCTTTTTGATGACCAGGCAGAGATCATTCTGAAGTGTTTTGAAAACGGGACAAATTAATGTTTATGTACTTGTGAGCAATGTAGATGATTAAATAGATATGATAATTTCTAATAGTTCTTCAACCTTTACAAAATTCCCTTTTTATAGTCAATTGGAAATGCCAAAACAACAAGGAATGACAACAGCAGTCGCTTTGGGAAATACATTGAAATTGGTTTTGATAAGAGATACCGAATCATTGGTGCTAACATGAGAACTTACCTCCTGGAGAAGTCAAGAGTGGTATTTCAGGTAATACTGATGCAATCTTCTCATTTTATATTTGTGTGACTATGCTTAAAAAAAAAAAAAAAAAAAAAAAAAAAAGCTGTTGCTTGCTGATGTTAGGTCAAGGAAAACCATGTCAGTCTTCAGTATATGAATTATTGATAGCTGTAAAATGTGTATTAAAAAGGCTGTGTATTTTAACAAGAAATACCTTCAGTGCTAGATATGAATTTGTGCTTGCCGTAGTGTTATAGGATCAGGCTTCAAAACCTAACAGAAATACTCATGCTCAAGAGCTTTCTGTTGTGGTTTGTGAAGCTGCCATCTTAGCTCACTTTAAATCTTTTGGTAAAACCCTCTGCTATCACAATAATTACAAATGAGACTTAAGAGAATATGTAACTTAATATTTCTTTAACTCTTTTCATTTTGGTATTTCATACTTGAGCAGTTCTACAACCTTTTAGTCTCCCATGCTTCCTCTCCATATTTGTTTACCTTATAGTCTAGAGCTTAGTAAAAATTGACTTACCCTTGACTGTCTGCCTAAAGGTACAAAGCAAATAATTACAATTTGTACTGTGTAAGGGTGTTATACGAGTACTGTTGTATATATCAAAAATAAGAGAAACTTGCTGTGCATAACTTACCTAAAGGATAGTCTTTTTTCTTGTTTTTGTTTTGAAATGATGAGGTTTAGAGCCCTTAAGTTCAGAATTACAGTGTTAGTCGTGAGTCATAACCTTCTGAGCTGTGTTTGTCTTCCATTTTAAAATTCCAGCTTTGCCTTGGCAATAAAGATATTCCCTTCACCAGCTTACTATAAATGCTGAAGCAAATGGTATTAGTTATTTTTGGAAAATGAAAAGCCTTTAAGTATGATCATCGCACTCACCCATAGAATCCTGATCTATATTTGAAAGTAATCTACAATTCTGAAAAGCAAAATCATGCATTTTTTAAAAAAACAAAAATGTCTGCATGCTTCTTACTGTGGAAAATGGGTTAAATTAATAAAGAAGGAAATGATAGCTACTGATTTATCTTCCTTTTTCCTTGTGACTTTTATGCTCTTAATGTAATGCTAGAGAATGAATTAAACTTATTTATTTTTTTTTCTGCTCGTGGATGTTTCTGGTGCTTGTTAAATGGTGAAATATAATCAATCCTTTTCTTTTAAAGGCAGAAGAGGAGAGAAATTACCACATCTTTTACCAACTATGTGCCTCTGCAGCATTACCTGAATTTAAAACTCTACGCTTAGGTATGAAATTCACGTTAATTGTGTTGTGCAGCTGTATGTACAAAGCAGTATGTCTGAGCTTTTTTGAGTCTTAGAGCCAAAAGAAGAAAAGCTGGCTTTTAAATTCTAAACTTTTTAACCCTCATTTGAAAGATATTGAGAATAACTGAAATGGCAGATCTCAGACTTGGTTCTTTTTAGTTAAAAAGAAAGTAATGGATTTGTTATTCAGCACACTTTAATACATTGCAACTGTAAGCATTAAAACTTACTAAGTCCAGATTCCATAGCAGTTTTCCAATTGCAAGGGTGAAATTCTCTTCTCTTGGTCCTTTTAAAACCTTTTTACCATGTCTCCAGCTACTGGAAAATTTTATCATTTCTGGTATAAGCACCTGAAAAAATTGCAGAGTATTTTGTATATGCACATCTCCACTTGGGCTGTTACCAACAGTTATTTTACCATCTCTGCTGATCCAGTGATCACAAATCTGATAAGTGGAAATTTCCTTTTTTTTCAGATGTAAGGGCAGAGACAGATTTCTCATTTAAAAGGAACTGGTACTTTATAGAAGAAATGGGCTATGATGACAGGCAATCCCATCATGATTTTAGAAATTCAATATAAATATCAATGCTTTTTGTATATTTTTAAAAGTTAGCTTCTTAGTGGGAAAACTGCACAGTATATTAGTACTGATTTCTGAAATGTCTTTCTGGTTTCCAAGTATTTCTCCGCTTTTCTAAACCATCCTGGCACATTTAGGATTCACATCTGCTAACATGGGAAAGAGAGTAACTTATGTAATTATGACTAAAGAAGCCATGTAGGAGACTCCTCTTGCAGCTTTTTTGAAACGTTAGTAGATCAGAAGAAAAGGAGACTGTTACTGCAGCTGAAAGCCTGGCCACCAAAACCGTAGAAATGTATACAACACGAAAGAGAACTACTGCTTTCTCAGTGAGGCCCAGTGCTGTCCCCAGAGTGGCGGGAAGCTGTCAGTTCTTCAACCAAGATTTCTCAGCCAGGACAGATCACAGATATTTATAAGATTAGGCTAGACTATAAAAGAGAAATGAGAAGAAAACAAGGACAAAATAGATCTATTTATTTTTAATATCCTCATACAATAATAGCGTACTAATACCTGCAACGTAACCCCAAAGTGCTGCTGTCAGCTGTGCACCTACCTGTGGGGTGGTTGGCTCAGGTTTGAAGAATGATTGCTTCCAATGTGGTTATTCTGCAGGTGTGGAAGTATGAACCAAGATTAGGTAAAGAATATGATTTAGGGCCTATTGTAGGTAACAAGTAGCTTAAGAATACTTATTGGCACTGTTAAATCTTGAAAAAAATATTCTCCAGAACAAGTGGGTGCTACAAGCCAGAAAATGAAAACATATTGACATATTTCAAATCGTAGAGTCTGCTAAGAGCAACTTAACCATTACACAGCTGTACAGATGTGCTGTGAATTTCTGCATCAGTGTGTGTAAAAGATTTTATTTTTTTTATTTTACAGGGAATGCAAATTACTTTCACTATACAAAGCAAGGTGGAAGCCCTGTGATTGATGGTGTTGATGATGCTAAGGAAATGGTAAACACCAGGCAGGCCTGCACTTTACTAGGTAATTTGTAAAACATAATCATATCCCAAATGTTATATGCTAGCAAGAGTTTTCTGCATTACTTGTGTGTATTTTCTTCATACTTCTTTGTGTTTAAAAAACAAAAGAGCTTTCTAACTTTTTGTATTGAGATATTTTTAGGGGATATTAAGTTGCAGTGGAATCACATATCTGGAGCAGGAATAAGACGTGAACATAAATATAAGACGTGAACATAAATGCGTGTTAGATTCCCTTGGAGTAGCACATAAAGTGTTGGAGGTCTCTGAAAAAGCACTTTGAAACGGCAAAGTAAATAGTTCGTATTACTGGATCTTTTTTGCATGTGGTAATAGAATGTTTTTAATAGAAATGAAGCCAAGGAACATGTTCAATACCAAATTCCCCAAAAATGACACACACTGGTGGCAGTTTTTCTCTTCTTAATAATTTATTTCACCAGTAACTCGTGGTTCTTTACTTCTTCATCCACTCAAAACATTTAATTCATAATTTTTCAGGGATTAGTGATTCCTACCAGATGGGAATTTTTCGAATCCTCGCTGGCATCCTTCACTTGGGCAATGTGGAGTTTGCATCTCGGGATTCTGACAGCTGCGCCATTCCTGTGAGTAGTAGATGAGCTCAAGGCCATGGTTTCTGTCCTGGCAGTTGTGCGTTCTGCTTGTTTGCAGAAGGATTTTTTTCTGAAAAAAAAAAGTAATAACATAAAAACAAACAATATGTGTTTGTTTCTAATATAGTAACATTTTCGGTTCCTTTTGCAGATGGATCCAACTCTTCTCAATTTAGAGCTTTCAGACAGTATTCTTTGTATTGAATCTGTGGCTGCCTTAATTTCTTTTCAGAACTGTAACTGATCTGTCCTAGAAAAGTCTGCTAAACAGCTTTGAAGTCCTCAGCCGGTGTCTAGATCTTTATATTCCAACATGAATACATTTCCTGCCCACAGTGTATGGTTTGCAGGATGGACTGGTTTTTGTTAAATACCAATCTAGCCGAAATAATTGCAAAGCAAATGGTTTCCAAAGGTCTCTGCAGTGTCTAGGTGACAGGAGCCAAGGATATACAGATGTGACTCTTTTAAGAGTGTCTTGGTTTTATAAGTCTTTTTTTTAACTTTGTTGGTCAGCAGCGAGGAGTGCACAGTCTGATATGAAAACAAACTCTTTGTTAGTAAGGACCAAAGCTTCCTGCTGAACTCCTTATTTTGAGATGAGAAGCAAAAAAGATCTGGCTTCTGTTCTGCTCTTGTCACTCTTCTTTTTCTTGGATTCAGAAGTGAGCAGTTTCTCCTTCTGTCTTTCCTTGAATATCTACTGCAGTACTACACAGCCTTCATCGTTCTCTCCCTTCAAACAGTACAAGCAGTTTCAGGGTTTATTGGCAAGCAGTTGGTTTCTCAAGCATCTGCAGTAGCAGTTTCTGGAGCTGAGACAACAGGTCTTTCATAGGACCACAGCTGATCAGTGTGCCTGGTCTGAGATTGTCTTTGGGATCTAATGGATAGCTGCTGTGAATCCACAATAGACTAGCTCTTTGGTGTGCCTTAAAAAGGTTTTCACTACAAATAAAGCATCATTTAATGATCATGGTAGGAAGCTGATGAGCCCCCAAATGTGATGAGGTAGGCTGGGTTGTAATGTGCATCTCCAATGCAGGAATCCCACTGGATGGTGCCCCATTACCCATCACACCCTGCCACGGGTGTCCCTTCTGTCCCCAGCACATAGGTGATGTCATGTCCTTTGCATTTTGCTACTTTCTTTACTCAAAAGTAAAACAGTTATAAGTACTCAAAATGCAAAGTCCGTCCTTGTGAGGTTAGGAGATTCATTTTTGCAGAGGTTGCAGGTTCCCTGTGTAGGTCTTTCTGATTCACACGAGTATCAGGAAATGCCTCTGGGGAAACTGATTTGGTAACTTACTTTAGTGATGGGAATGCAATAAGCGGGCAGGGAACTTCTTACGTTCTGGAGGAAGATGAGTTCAGGAAGCTGCTGTTGTTGCTTATTGTTAGATCACTGCAGGCAGGCAGTTCTTTGGATTATATGATTGCATGTGAAATATTTGTAATACTGTTTCAAGAACGAACAATTTTATTTTATTTTTATTAGCCCAAACATGATCCCCTCACCATCTTCTGTGACCTCATGGGTGTGGAGTATGAAGAGATGGCCCACTGGCTTTGCCACAGGAAGCTTGCAACTGCCACCGAAACCTACATCAAGCCAATTTCTAAACTCCATGCCATCAATGCCAGAGATGCACTTGCCAAACATATCTATGCTAATCTTTTTAACTGGATTGTAGATCACGTGAACAAAGCCCTTCATTCTACTGTAAAACAGCATTCTTTCATTGGAGTGTTGGACATTTATGGGTGAGTCTTTTTGTCAGTCATACACCACTTATGTCATTTTCTTATTGCAAAGTGTCTCTCTTTATCATGCAGCACTGTTTGGATTATACAACCAACCAAAAAAAAAATAAATCTGCTTATTCCAGATGAAGGAAGTAGGTGTTTAGTTTTGACGTGCTATCCAAGATCTTTGTCTTAAGTTAGACATTTACAGTGGGATTTCATATTTTTGGCATTTGTAGTATCTTTATGTATTGCATAGAAATTTGATAAATTAAATAAACTAAATAAAAAAAATAAATTGCATATTGGAAGTTGCATGCTAGTGTAAACTCATGATTTGTTCAGTGTAGCACTTTCAGAGGGTACAAAGATAACTAATGCTCTCTGGGAAAGTCAGTCCCTTCCATATGGTTTATCATCCCTGCCAAAAGAGGGAGCATCTCTGAATTGCCATTGCTTTGCAACTTGCCATTTCCCTATCTGCTTCATTGCTTGGTTGTGGTTGTTTATGCCTAGAATAATGCAATTAATTTGCTTGGAGGGAGGGAATTTGAAGTTATGGGGCCATTTTATCTGTCTTTTCACTCCATAAATAATTTTGAGTATCTGCATATTTTAGATTTGAGACATTTGAAATCAACAGCTTTGAACAGTTTTGTATCAACTATGCCAATGAAAAACTGCAGCAACAGTTCAATATGGTAAGTAGGAAATTACTGGCATTTCCTCTTCTCTTTCCCCTCACCAAAGTCCATCCAGCTAATTGGGTCCCCAGTGGTTAAGATAAATTTCTTTAGTCTATTAACCAGCTGTCCTGGCCATGGGGCTTGGGGGATGGGGGAAAGATTGACTATCTCCTGGAAATAGATTTTATGACTAACTGCTGCTCTGGGACTATTTGAAATTCTGATCACAATAACAATTATAAGACAGAAGCAGTGCTTGGCAATTAAGACTCTGAGATTGCCTGTCAACGAGAGCACTGTATGGATGAAGCTGGAGTTAGCTGGGTCTTTATAACCTGCAACAAGAGTTTATGCACTGATAGGAAAGAGCAGAACTTCACCGTTGGAAGTCTGCCACGCTCACTTTCTCTGCTAGTGCAACTGGCATTATTTTTTGAGGGTTTATAGCCAACCTTAAGTTGATTGCTGACGTGTGGCAAAAGGCGCCTCTTCTCCCTCCTTCAGAGAGATCACGATTCTCTCTCTCTCCTCAGCCTCAGTGACGTTTGTAATTATATATCTTACCTGCATAATGATGAGGCAAGTTATTTATGCCAGGCCTGTTGCTAGGCTGTGCTGCAGTACTGGAATAGCTTTGAACTATATATACAAGTGTACCTCAGTGGTGGTGCATATTTGCAGAACTGGATCACCCTGAGCAATTGTTTTTCCCAGTGGCAGGGACATATAACCAGGAGTAATGTCTGTTAGAGCTGGGGCTAGCTTTCCAGCTCCAGAATGGCCTTCTTGTATTTATAGTGCTGCAGATGGTTTCAGCTCCATAAGCTAGATGTCATTGCTGCTAAAGCACAAGGTATTTCAGAGTTTTCTCAGCTCCGCAGAAAAAAATCAGTCACTGTGAAAATAAAAATGTTTCACTTATCGCTGTTCCCATCTTCTCCTTCCCACACATTTCACAAAGGATGGGGTGAAGGGGCTTTTGTATTGATCCCCTTCTAAGCTACCAAACACCAAAAGGCAGGAGGATGCAGAAATACGGATGTGGCAGCTTCTGTGCTGCTGTTTAAGAAAGCACAGCTTCAGGAACTTATGATAATTAAATATGTTGTTGCTTTGACAAATGTCACAACTTAGACAAACATGAAACTGTGATGTCTTGGCTATCTACAGTATGCCTTTATTTTGTCATGCTGTGAACCTCTCCCAGTATTCAGCCACCCAATGTAAAAGCTTTGTACTTTTGTGCTGGCCAGGTCTTTGATAAGTCTTCACTCTCTGCTTCCTTATGCTTGTGGGATCATGGAGGTGGTGTGCACTCTTCATTAATAGGTGCCCCAAAGCAAGTAGGCTGAGAGGAGCCCCAGGATGGTACGTTGGCCAACCCCTGCTGAGAGCAGCTTGCTCAGAGCCCAGCCTGGCTGAGTCTCACACGTCTCCACAGCCTCTCCTGGCCACCCTCCTGGTGTCTGGCCACCCCAGCCTAAAAAAGGCTTTTTGAGTCAAAACTGTGTGCCAACCTGTCCCTGTCACCCTTCATCTTTCCCCTGGGCAGCTCTGGAAATATTCTTCTCCACACCTGACCATTAGGTCGTCACAGACCACCAAGACACCCTCCAGGCCTCCTCGTCCACGGGCTGAAGGAGCCCAGCTCCCAGGGCCCTGTGTGACAGCCCCGGCTGTCGTGGTCGCCCACTGCAGCTGGACCTTCATCATGCTATAAATAAAATCAGGTCTGAAGACATTTTTCACCACAAAATTGCTAATTCCTTTCCAGTAAAGAAGTGGGTTTGTTTCCTTTCAGGGTTTAGATAGTTTGGATATGATAGACCAATAAAATTTTATCATTTACTTTCCTGTCAGGAATTAACTTGCATGTAATGCAGCTGTTAAGTGGATGAGCATGGAAAGGCTCCCATGGGTGCTGTTAAGGAGTGCTGTTTTGGAAAGGATTGTGTTAAGCTAATGAAATAAAGGGGATAAACTGCTTTGTCAGGATAGCTTTCTGCTGTTTTACTGGAGTGTGCTGGAGAGCCAGAGGGTGTTAATGGCCTTCTGCACTGAATTAAGGGGGCAATTAATGCCGGTTCCGAGACTATAGGTGTTGCTGGTGGTCCCCTAAATAGTGCCACTAGTGCTGTTGTTTGGTGATTATTAGGATGTGTTCTGAATTTATTTTTGCCTGTCAGAGCAGTTAGTATACATTAAAATTTAAATGGGAGATAAAATTTAGTTTAAAATAACTGGAGTCAGCAGTTTTCCCATTTTTAAAAAGTATGCTTGTGCTATTAAGACCACAGTTTCCTTGTTTAATATTTTATCATCCTTTTTTTTCCCTGAAGTTTAACTTTATCTCCTATGCACATTTTATTAAAGCTGTGCAGGTTTTTTGTGGTATTGTTTTTGAAAAAATATACAACTTCATTTTTATTGATCTTTGTACCAGATGCATTTTCCACAAAATTTTGCTTAAATGATTTCTTGTGCTAATACTCTTAGAGTCGTTCTTGGGAGGTTTTTGCTGAAGAGTATATTTTAGTGTAATACGTCATCTCAGGAAAAAAAACTAACAGTCATTTGAGAGAAAATGGAACTCTGCTCTTTTACCAGAGAACACAAAAGTATTTATAGTGAAATTTTACTTGAAATAGAGCAGTATTCATAACTTCAGAATCATAAATGCATGGCGCATCTCAGTTTATAACTTGCTGTTCCTGTACTCTTCTGGGTTTTTTGTTATTTTCAGAAAAAAAGAGCTTATAGTAATTGTGGAACAATATAGGAAAAAGGTAGGAAAAAATAGACCTTATTTGCAGAGAGTATGGATTTAGTCTGTTGGTTTTTAGGCCCAGGAAAAAAAGGTTAATTTGTCTTTCATACACTTGTTAAAAGGTTTATGCAGTTTAACTTGTGCATCACTTGACAGCCTGGATTAATGTGACAAGATGAATTCAAGTGGGAGTTCGCTGTATTTATTCTGCATTCTGTTTCACAGAAAACTGTTTTCTTTTTGCCCTGTAGCATGTCTTTAAGTTGGAACAAGAAGAATATATGAAGGAACAAATACCGTGGACCTTGATTGATTTCTACGACAATCAGCCTTGCATCAACCTCATAGAGGCTAAAATGGGAATTCTGGATCTGTTAGATGAGGAGTGCAAGGTGTGTTTTCAAGTGCTTTTATCAACTAGAGTCTCACAGGGAAAAATCATCTGCATATAGCCATTATTTTGACATTCTGCAGTTGAGATGATTTAGAGAGCTTAAAAACAGAACTGGCGATTACAGGTGGATAAAAAATTATTTTTAGTCATGTTGCTTTTTTTCCCCCCCTCTCCTGTCTGCGAGTGTACCTGCAACTATTTCTGGGTCTCTGATCAACCTTTGTTATGACTGTGTCAACTTTCCCCTTCCTGAGTGCAGCATAGCAGTCTTTGGTCCTGTTAGATTTCTGCAAGTCACCTCTTGCTTGGTGTTTCACCTTTTGCCTTTTATCTCAAGGTATGACAAGCCACATACGGGGCAAGGTGTGTGTTATTTTATTCAATGGAAGCTCAGCCTGGGGTCTTTGCATATCACAGCCTCTAGTGGTGGGTGGATGAGTTCTGACCCACCAAAATACTGCTGTCAGATAACATATCTCTGAGATCCTCACCCTCAATTGTGTGACACTGAAAGTGTGGTGAGCATTGTACGTGTTGCACAACAGCATTAGGGACTGCATCAGTCCAGAGTATCTGAAAAGCAAGCATGTGGCGAGTTGCTGGCTGCCTTGTTTATGGCAGTACTGGAAATCCAAGCAGATAGAATTTGAAAGCAAATCACAAAATATTGTCCACATCTCCTTAGTTTGTTTTACTACCGAAAAATTTTCAAGACATTTCAAATGTCTTTGTGTTTGTTCTCTTACGCAGATGCCAAAAGGCTCGGATGACACTTGGGCCCAAAAGCTATACAATACTCATTTGAATAAATGTGCCCTCTTTGAAAAACCACGTTTATCAAATAAGGCTTTCATCATCAAGCACTTTGCTGACAAGGTAAGGTGTTTTCTGCTGGTACCTCTTTCCGGAGCTGAGGCTGCTGAGTGTGCGTGTGTGCAGAGAGGCCAGGGTGAGCGGCTGCCCCATGGAGCTGAGCTGCGGCGTGCCTGGCTCGGGAGAGCTTCTGCCCAGAAGCTCCCTGGATGTGTACAGGCCAGCAGCTGGGCTGCCCTGCTGCCTGGTGAAACCTGTCAGCAAGTCAGGTGATACACTGGAGCTGTGGATTGACAGACGTTTCCATATCTAGCTGTGCCGGGGCAAGAAGTTATCAGCTCTGCATGTTTGTTACTGTACCCTTCAATCTGCTGGTGGCTTCAGCTGATTGTTTCCTCTCCTGTTGAGCCGCTTCAGCTGATACAGTTTGAAGAGCAGATTTTGGCTAATGCTGTTCAGTTTGTTGAAGTGGGGTAGGGAGTGTGCAGGAAGCGTTCCCCCTGGCCACGAGGCAGAAATACCAAGCTGAGAGGGTGACTAGTGGACAGCAGCCTGCTTTTCTACTTGGCTTCCTGCAAAACGTGTGCCTGCTTGTACACCGGATCAGGAGAAAGTTGAGCTGGCAGCTGTGCAGAGCCAGGAACACAAACAAGAGCTCCTGACTCCTATCACATGCTGTACCACTAACTAGCCTTTTTTCAAAATGTAACAGCTCAGTGTGAGTCACTACATAACTGTGTAAGTTCCAGTTACACTACAAAAGGAGACAAAATAGCAAATCATAAAGCTCACCAGTTTGAGCGAAAGAGCAGCAATGAAATCATGCCAGTTTTGCTGCCATCTTAATGTGCAAACAGGCAGGAGGCTAACACACCCTGCCTCTTATCGCTCGAGCAGTATGTACTCTTCCCACCCTTAACCTCCGCTGGCCAGCAAACGGCTATTTCTAGCAAGCTGGACAATGGTTGCTCAGTGGAATGCGCACACTGTCCAGCTCTGGCAGTGCACAGCCCAGCTGGGCAGCTCCTCAAGTTGCAATGAAAACAGAAAATCCAGTTTAAGATAACTGTCCTGTTAAACAAAGAAGCTGGCTCAGAATTTTGTCACATTTGTCAAAAAACTTGGGTCGCAGGCTTGGACAATCTCTGGGATTCTTGTCAGAAGGTCTGGGTGTGCTGCCTTGGGGGACTGGAGGTCTGTTTTTGCCTCTGCTTGATTCACCCAGGTTCTTGAATTTATGCATAGAGGAGAGGCCCTCTTCTTGTCGCTTTGGTGTTTGCTTAAGGAAAGTAACAAGATCTCTGTAACTGTTCAGATTTCTGAGTTCTGTTTTATTTGCTACATGATAGAACAAGAAGGATTTAATTAATACGTGCTTACCTGAATGCATACAGACAACTAAAGGCAAACATGAAACTGTAGCTGGCCTGTTAAAAAGCTGCGTGTTGTCATCTGTCATCTTTTTCTGGGAGAAAGCAGAGATCCTGCTGCCCTCTTGTGGCATTGTTTCCTGCACGAAGAACATAAGTGGTACCCGAAGAAATATTCAGAGTGGGCCTCGACTTGTGGGCAGACCTTGGAGAACTCCTCCAATTTGTTTCCCCCACAGGAACTTTTTAAAATTGTTTGCAGGTTGTGGAATAGTTTCATTATGTAAGCACTGCTAAATGGCTTTTCCTTACAGAGAGTCTACTGATGGGTATCAATCTATGCTCGGAAAGAGCAAAATTGATATAAGGGTCTACTCTTGTATTTTATAGCCCTGCACTTCTGCTGATACAAAATCAGAGTGAGACCTTTAAGGAGAGTTAGCATACTTACTTAATTAAATTAAAAAGGTGTAGACTTTTGATGATAGCTTTCTATTTTGTTCAGCCTGCAATTAGGACTGTGAAATACTAGGTTTACGTTTGAAGCTCTGACAATTCTTCGATACAGAATCTATGGCCCCCATGATAGAGGATTGTTGTGTATTGTCACACCACACAGACTTTGTATTGTTTCTGGAAGTAATAGCCTTTCTGATTACAAATGAGGCATTTTCATAATAAGTTGCAGGCAGATTTACTTACTGCCTCTCAGCTAATGAGATGAGAGATTTTGTTCTCAGTTGCACCTGGATTTCACACAATTTTGCAGCCCTGATAACTTCAGTGAAAGAGATGTTTGACACAGATTTTGATTTTTCAACTTCATGGGAACCATTCATTCACGCTCTCTTTACCATAGACATCTCTCTGCAATTAAATACACACAGTGTCATGCACTAATAGTATTAATCTCTACACGTGTGTTTTACACTTACTGGAAAGCACTGTCTTTGAGCAAAGTCTATATTTAACAAAGATGCACTTGGGAGATGATATTCTCAACATCCACAAGAATTATGGTTTGATGTGAATGTTACAGCTGGTAAATTCTATGCAAAAAATATTCTTATTTGATACTTTTAATACTTACTAATACTAATACTTTTTTTTTGGTAAAATTACTGTTTTCAGGTGGAATATCAATGTGAAGGCTTTCTAGAAAAGAATAAAGACACAGTTTATGAAGAACAAATTAAGGTCCTCAAATCAAGTAAGGTTAGTATCAGGATTATTTTTTCTTCCTCTGCAGTTTTGATACCTTGAGTTAAGGGTCATATGAAATTTCTCATATATCCAGGAAATTTTTCTCCCTGAATATTAGAACGGCCAAAGATGAACATAGTTTGTGTCACATTTACCTGTTTATCCATATGGATTTAGAAAGCCCTGTAGCCGAATTTTGCTTCAGCTAAGATTTGTCTATATATATCCACTGATTTCAGTGGGTCAGAATTAACCCCTTTTTTCCCTAACATACTATAGTAGTATAGGAAGGCTTAGCAGTTAAGCCTTTTTTAATCTGAAAACAGAAAGTCCTTGTCTACAGCTTGACAACTGAGCAGAAGATTTCTGCAGGAGAGACAAGTTCTGTTCTAGAGGTGAGATGAGAAGGGAGGGAAATCCCTAGACCCTAATGACATGAACCAGAATTTGCTTGAGCCTTGTCTTTTTGGTGTCTATGACTGATAAATAACATATGAGTAGAAATATACTGCATTAAGAAATATTATAGAACAAGCCTTCAATTGTATTGTCTGTGTTTTTTATGTCAAAAATGCTGGTTGTGCTCTTCTGAAATTTAAAGGCAATTGACTTCACGTTGCAGTCTGATGGCCCTTGGGAATTTGCTAGCTGTAATGACCCAGGAAGCTTGGTACCAAGGACAGACTTTAAAAGTACACTATCAGGAAATCCAGCACGTTCTTTTTTTTTGTTTATGTTGTGAGCAGGTTGATGAAATTAAGTGATTAAAACGCGTAGTATAAAAAAACTACAGCAGGCTTTCCACTGAGAGAAACATTGAAATGTCTTAAGTCAATTGCTTTTCCTCGGCGAGGCGCTGCAGCACCCGGGAGGCTGCTGGGTCCAGCTGCCTGCCGAGCGCAGGCTGGGCCACGCAGGGGCAGCACGCTGGGCAGTGCTGCTGGGGCAGGGTGGAGGCAGCTGTAACAGCATCGTCACTGCTTGGGCAGACTTGGTGTGTAAAATCAGTTCAGTCTGAAGGCTGATAAACAAGACAGTTTTCCCAATGGTAAATTTTACCAAAATGAGTGTTTTCTCCCAAACACTTAAAATATGAATGTTTCATTTTTATTTTTCAGCAGGCCCTCTTTATTAGTATTTGCTGTAGGATTATATTGCTGATTTTTATTCTTTTTTGTTGTTGCTGTTCTCTGGGTTTGCTGTACACATTCAACAGAAGGTAATTCTGAAATGAATGCATCATCTGTCATCCTGCCCATGCATGCTGTTGCTTCTAGGGGTTTGAGCATACAGCTTGAATGCTTCTTTGCTCTCCAAAGTGCATGACACACACTGCTCTTGGCAGGCACTGTAGTGTTTAGTTACATATTTTGGCCTTCTCTTTAAATCCACCCACAGTATCTATTTGAACTAGCTCAGTTTCCACGCATGTGTCATGAAAGTAGCACAATAGTCCTTAGCTTTTATGCTTGCTACTGGCATGTTGTTAAGATATTCTGTTGTGGTTCTGTATATTGAAAGACATTGTAAGATTATGTTAGCAGAATGTCTGTTAAGTCATCTGAAAAAAATTACAGGGTAAAAATGCTTGCTTGTTTTCTACCATGTGAATTGTCTGCCCTTTGATCAGTGTTTTCTCTCTCTTTGAACACTCCTTGTGTTCTGCAAAACAAAGAAAAGCGATAAGATAGGAAAAACCCAACCCAGACCAGAATATAAATGCCTCCACAGTGTGGATCTGCTCAGCCATGCTCTGCTGTTGACCTCTGTTGCAGAAGGCAGTTGTGCCTTTCTTCTGTATGCAATAACTGTGGCAGCATCTATGAAAATGGTAACTTTGAAATGTACTTGCCCATATTTACAGGTGGGCTTTCACAGGGTTGGAAAGAGGGAAGGAATGAGACTTATGTGCTTGATAGCTTAGAAAAGCTCATCCATCCCCAAACCAGACACTGGGGACCTTTTCCCCACCTGCACCCGTGTTGTGTTAAAGCATCAGCGGTTTCAGACAAAGCATATTGTATTCAAATAAGTTTCTGTATGGAATTAAAGGACTTGGCTGTGTACCTCAGATAGCTGCACACACAGCTTCCCTCCATCTGACTGCAGGCAGCTGCACGAGGTGGTGGCGGCCTGGTTATCCTAAACTATTTGTTGAGTCAGTGGAAGGAGATGGGCTAAATCACCCTCTGGAGATGTCATTCTCCCACCTGCCACAGAGGTAATCTAAGGTGACTGCTCCTGACCTGGCAGACTCAGGTGAGATAAAGCTGAGCTGCAATACTCCTCTTTTAGTTCAGGGATTTAGGATACCTCCATAGCATTCATACTCATATTAAGCTGAAGTGCTGTGCTAGATGCTACTGAGAAACATTTGATGCCTTCTGCTAGCCCATCTGGCACAATCACAAAGCACAAATACCATTTTGTTGCCCAGCATGTTTCATTGGATATCATTCATATGATATCATATGATATCATATCATATCATTCACTAAGTTTTATAAGGCAAAAACAATTTTTTTATTTTTTAGGTTGTACTTAGCCCAAGCACTTTCTAGTACTGAAAATTGAATGCCTCCTATCTCTTGGGAGAAAATGCACAGATGCTAGATTAAAGATTATTCATTGACAGCTAGAGACGCTCAGATATTCTTTCTTTTACAATGCTTCTGAAGAGATAACATTTTTGGTAGAAAGACCTGATGGTATTATTTTTAGTTATAAGTTACTTCAAAGCAGCTATTATGTATGGGTGTATCTTATAGTCATTAGAGAAAGGGAACCAGAAGCTCTGAATGATGTTTGGAAAGATTGGTCAGGTTTTTCTTCTGCTCCCACTGGCCTGAGAGTAGCTCTTCATGAATTCATGAATACATGAATTTGGTTGTTATTTTTTTATTATTATTATATTTAATTTATAGGTTTTTTTTTGATAGTTCCTCTTTTAAGTTTGTTGTTTCAATTTAGATTGATAAAGGAGGAACATTTTTTCGTTGCCTGTTGGGTTATTCAGTGTCCTAGATATTTCTCAATCACTTACAGGAATCTTATGCACCACTGGAATATGAAAGGACCCTGTTGTTTCCTGCCTACATCAAAGCAGCCAGATAATTGCAACTGGTACTTATGAAACTGCTGTCAGTATCTAGCATTTTCACGTGGAAGCTATTGCTGCTCTATGAAAAAATACTCAAATCAGAATTTTGTTGTCAGAAGGAGACTCACTGATCAAAACCACAAAGTTTTTGGTGTTATCCTGGCCCACTCACTACGCTACTAGCTTGAATGAATGCTCTTTTACATTTTTTGTCCCTATTATTGCTATGTGAAGCTGAAGAAAAAAATGAGCCTGGATTGTAACCACCTTAAACACGAATGCGTGCCATCACTTACTAGGTATTTTTTTCTGCTCTTACCAGTTTAAGCTGCTACCAGAGTTATTCCAGGATGAGGAGAAGGTGCTCAGTCCCACGTCAGCAACCCCTTCAGGCCGTGTGCCATTGTCTCGAACTGCTGTAAAACCAGCCAAGGCCAGGCCAGGGCAAACCAGCAAGGAACATAAGAAAACTGTGGGGCATCAGGTGAGTTTGAAGATGCAGATTTAAAAGTAATGTTTCTGAATTTTACTCCCATAAAGCCTAACATTTAGACATCTCACTGTAATACAGTTAACCTGAAGATGGTACCTGAAACTAAAACCTGTTGCCATAACAAAAACAAGTTGGTGTTGTGTTTACTACCAAAAACATTATTACAAGTTAGCATGTATCCCTGAACCTGCTTCCTAAGATTATTTCAAATGTGACTGAGATTCCTGAGGTTATTCCCTGATGTTTCTCCCTTCTTTTTCAAAAAGTTCCGAAACTCTCTTCATCTGCTGATGGAAACCCTGAACGCTACAACTCCACACTACGTGCGCTGTATTAAACCTAATGACTTCAAGTTTCCATTCACGTAAGCTGTTTCTTGTATGGTTTTATAGGCCTTTGAAAGAAGGGAATTGCACAAGGACTCACAGAATTGAGGCTCTGCTAAACGTTGCTCACTCAGAAATGAAGTGGTGTGTTTCATTTCTGTTGTTACGTACTCATTGTGCATTACTATGTGTACTTACAGCAGGAGATGTTTTGGGTTGAGTGGAGGGAGAAGTACTTTATGAGCATTTTCTGTTGTGTGATAATATATGAGAAAAAATACCTGCAATTTCATTTTTAGCTGTTTTGAATTTGACTGAAAGTATATGTAACAGCTGATGGAACTTGCTTTTGCAGATTCCATTGTTTCCTTATTTTCAGTTATTCCTTACCTTTTTTATTTTTCATATATGAACTTGCTTAGAACTTTTCTCAAGTGCCTGCTTAATATCTGGGCTCATAAAGACCTCCATGACCATGAGTATCAGGCAGACTGGTGAGAAGTGGGATGGGTCAAGATAAGCATTTGGAGGAGCTGAGGGGCTCAGGTGAATCTGAATTCCCCAGTCAGAATGTCATCTGTTATTGCTGAGTTGTGGAAGCACTGCCTGGACTTCCTATCCAATCGTCACGTCTCACAGATCCAAAGGGACCATGTAAGACAAGACTAACCTCACGCTCAAAGGCTTTTTTTATTCCTACATAGATTTGATGAAAAGCGGGCAGTGCAGCAGCTGAGAGCTTGTGGTGTCCTGGAGACCATCCGAATCAGTGCAGCTGGCTTTCCCTCAAGGTGTGTTTGTTGCTTTTTAGATTGCTTTCATCTACAGCTGTTCTTCTTAAGAGAGTTGTTCATTGTGTGGACTGACACTATTTCTGTTTTATGGAACAGGTGGACATACCAAGAGTTCTTCAGCCGTTACCGTGTTCTGATGAAGCAGAGAGATGTTCTTGGTGATCGAAAGCAGACATGTAAAAATGTCCTGGAGAAGCTAATTCTGGTACTAGACGTAGTGCTTAAAGCATTTGGAATTTGAAGGAACAAAGATAGGTCTCCTCACTCAGTGCTATCAGCCTTTGTGATACCTCAACAGCCCCTTGCTTTACCTCCTTCCTTCTGTCATAGCTCTATATTTCCCTACATTAAATGTCCTATGACATCAACACAGCCAAGTTGCACCCAGACTGATGGGATTTCTTAAGGATCAATGAGCAGTGAAGGAAGGCCGCCTCCAAAGAGACAATTCTAAGTATTTCTCAAATAGAAGGTGGTTAATCACGACTTACTCAGACATACAAGTTAGTAAGAGAAAGAAAGAATGTTTATAAAGATACAAAAGCAAGAAAATTTTTCTTACTGAAGTGCAGCTCTAGTAGTAGGAAGTTTATGGAAAGAAGAAAAATAAATACTCTTCAGGCAGGTTGGAGCTTGGCTTTCTAAACTCTTAACTAAAATCTTCTGGTTTGTGTGCGCACACAAAATCTTAACATATCCTAAGCTAAAGCTCTTTGCCATTCATTTCAACTTGATATCAATAAATCAACAAAATTAATCTTTTTTTAATCATACCTTTGTATACTCTTAAAGTTTCTCTCCAAGGAGTACTACAGCCTTACAAAGATAAAAGTACTATTCTCTTTTTGTTTTAGTTCTGAAATTTCAGATGTGTGTGAGCAGCATAGGTATGTTTTGTTTTGGCTTAGCTCTGGTGGCAGTGAATGAGGAGTACATATGTGGAACCTGAGCTATTTCCTTTCTACTGTGTAATACGGTTGAAGATGGACCACTGGGAGGGGCCATCTACTATTTAAGCAAGAAATTACAAATGTGCAGTATTGTTTTCATCCTCTGGGCCTCTTTTTCACCTCTTACAGCCTTCCATGACTTGTAGACTTCAGTGTTCTTGTTTAAGCAAATACCTTATGTTAGTCCTTTAGGCCCTACTTGTGGCCTTACTGTATTAATTTGTTAACAGAATCATATAAAGAAACTCCTTTCCTCCACTAGCCTATACAAGTCTAGATTTACTTGTAGTATTACACAGTTAAATTTACCTCTTTACTAACTGTATTTTAATTTAGCCTTCATGCCTTTTTTAATCCACTAACATTTAATGCTGTAACTGATCATCTTTTTACCTTTGAAAATAGGACAAGGATAAGTACCAGTTTGGTAAGACAAAAATATTTTTTCGGGCTGGTCAAGTAGCCTACCTGGAAAAAATAAGGGCAGATAAGTTGAGAGCTGCTTGTATCCGCATCCAAAAGACAATCCGAGGCTGGCTGATGAGAAAGAAGTACGTGCGTATGAGGAAGGCTGCCATCACCATTCAGAGATATGTCAGAGGGTATCAAGCACGATGGTAAGCAGCACTCTTGGGAAAATCCACGCTAGCCTTGATTCAGATCCCTTTAAGTAGGACATTTAAATATGATACATTTGCTCTCTCCTTCCTCTGCTGGCTGAGAGGAAACGATTTTCCAGGGAAATTAAGGAAATTGAATATAATGAGTGTGTCTGTCCTGCCTGTTTTTGACCTTCATAAGAAGATGGTAGCACCCCAGCCAGATGGTGGTTAGAACAGTATGTTGTTAGTGGGAGCAGAGTAAAAGTAATACTAGGAGATATGGCTGCAGGTGAGGTAAAGCAGGACTTCTGGTTGAATTGTTATTGCCCAGCTTCCACATGCACTCGTAACTGGGTCTGTCTGTCCTGCTGGAGAAGCTATTTGTCATCCAGGGTGCAGCTGTGAAGGGAGATACATCAGCCAGAGTCATTTGTTTGGGTTTACACCTGAGGAATGGCTCTTCATAAGCCAGAAAAAAGAGTAGGAGTGAAGGTAGCATCATTCAAAGACAAGGTGGTTATGGAGACTGTAAAAATTTACTTTGGGAGAGAGGCTTATGTCAAGATGTAATTTTCTTGCTGAGAAGACTGAGTATGAGCAACCATTTTCTATATGTTGAGGTGAGGAGAGGAAGTCTGGAAGTGGAAATAGTTGTAAAGCTGAAGAAAAGGTGATGAGAAATGAAGCCAAATTTATTTTGTCAGTTCAATAGCACAGTTTTTAGAAGAAGTGAAAACATTTCGTGGAAAACCTTGCAAGATTTCTGTTCATTTGTCATTCTGTAATAGTGCCATAGGGTTGAATAGCAAGTACATGTGCAGTACTACTGACAACACTAGGAAGAAAGTGAAGTAGAACATATAGCTCTTAAGAGAGAGTAAGGTTAAAGGATGTAAAAATAGTATTCAAATGTTGGAAACTAATTACAGGTATTACTGTAATGTTTCTTGTATAGCTATGCCACGTTCCTACGGAGAACACGGGCCGCCATCACTATTCAGAAGTTCCAGCGTATGTATGTGGTCCGGAAAAGATACCAGTGCATGCGAGATGCTACTATTGCTCTTCAGGCTCTCTTAAGAGGTTATATGGCCAGGAACAAGTACCAAATGGTAAGAAATCATAGTGTTTTACCTTTTCACTCTTAACTTTATTTCCACATACCTTCGGGGGATGAAGCTGCTCTGTGGTGTTCACTTGGGAGTCTGAAATGTGTGTGTGTGCTGTTATGCATAGTGCTCAAACAAAACATCACAGTGTGGATGGAAAGGCAGCACCTGGAAATTAGAAAGATCTGATACTGCAATCAGTGAACTAGTCATTTTAGAGGTATTCCCATTGTCATCTAATATGCATACGTAGGCTTCCCATGCAGTCAGTGGAGTATCTTACAGGGATTTACAGGCTTACTCTTCAGAAAACTTATTCATTACATAGAATATTACATTCATTGTAATAGAATATTACATTCATTATATATTTGTATTCATTACATAGAATATAGAGGCACTTAAAATAAATATTGAAAATAAACTAGTGTGGATATGTCTCCATGAGTCCAAATCAGTATTGCCCACATTAATATATATATGCTGCAGTATCCTATCCCATCTCTAATTTCAAAGAATTTGTGAAATTATGTCAGGGTTTAGAGAAAATACTGAAGGACATGAATATTAGCATGGAGATACCCACAAAAATAGGAAATTAAAACTTCAGCATGTTCTCGGTTTTTATATATTGATGTTGGTTTTGTTTTGGAGATAAATTGCTATGACCCTGTTCATGTGATACTGATGACATTTTTCTGACTATGCTTGATAAAAAATAAAAAATAAAATTGTTTTGAGAAATTAGTATTTCCTCTTTGGTGGTTACAGGGCTGGAAACAGAATTATGATTAAAATGTTTTGATTACAAAATGCCAGCATTTCTGACAATTCGCTTCTATGAGCGAATTGTTTTAACTAGGCTCAAAAGCCAGCCTGTTTTTCATTGAAAAGTTACCCAAGAGTTCTATTTTTTCCTAAGCAGCCACATAGCGAAAATGTAAAACTGAAGGCTAACTAGTGCTTACGTTGCACACATTTTTCTTATATTTGAAGTTTTGTATATTTTTCATTTGTATTCAAGTTGCCTACATAGTCACATGCGCACGTCTAAATTATATCATCCTCTCATATACTAACCAGGATGTTTGAAAACAAGCGTTCTGTGATCAAAATTTTTGACTAGTAAGTTCTGTTCACTGTGCTTGACTCAACTGTTTTTAGTGCAAGTATTTATTATTAGAATTTTTAGCATTTTTAGTGTTAGAAACCATATTTTATGTTGCTGGATAGTCAGATATGTTTTCAACAGTGACCTGATGCTAATAGATGTGACAGTGAGACACAGGTTGCAGCAAAATACAGACTAAAGGCCACCCTTAGGAAAATGGTAGCTGGTTCAGTATGCCTGAAGATACTCTTGTGAGTGATAGACACCGCATCTGTCCTGTAGCGCAATGCTATTTAAATCTGTTTTATTCCTTTTAATAGAGATGGCGGATTTCTGGAGGTATCATTGTTAAGAAGTGGTTGGACTTGCCTGTCAGGGAATGTCCCCTTAGAGCAGTGGATTGCTCACCATAGTAAAACACAAAGTTCATAACATGGATGGAAAGTGCATGATGTGTGTCTGACGTGTTGTGTAGACATTGTCCTCACAAGGTGGAATTTCATTAAGGCTGAGACACAGGGACAGAAGCACAAGCTCTGTGTGCCATGCGAAGATAAACATGGCTGTTCTGAGGTTCATGCTGATTGCAGATGAGTGAAACTGAAAGGTTGTACTGTGACTGCACCCTTGGGCTGAGCTGTGACTCTGTAAGTAATATATGGCACACGTGTTGTTCGTTAGGATTGTGAAAGGTATCTGTTGTTGTGTTTATAACAGAGGACAGGGGTTGGAGGTCACATGACTAGCACAAGGAATTTTAAATGGTTGAATCATCTATTTCACGCATTCCGGGGAAAGCTTCTGCCCGAGACTTTGTGATGTGCTTGTCAGTTTAAGAAGGAATTTCCTTCTTAAAGAGGAACTTCTTAAAGAAGTTCCTTCACAGCTTTTCTATTAAGTTCTCCTGGAAAATACCTGATAAATTAAGCAACTTTTCTGATACTCTTACCTTACGTTGGACTGTACCATTTCATCACTGGATTACATGGGTGTGAGAATTCACTGGCAGATGAAGACCATCCCTGCACAATGGAGGTATTCAGTGTGACTCCTTGCTTCCAAGCTTGAGGTGAAACTGTTGAAAGCTAGTTGTATTTTAGTTGTTAAGGCATCCACAGGTAATATGAAGGACTATTTCAGGAAACATGTAAGGAGGAGGCAGGAATGCTAATTGTGTGACACGCAGTCAGAAGGACTTTGGCATTTAACCTTGCTGTACTTTCAAGAGATATACTTCCTTACCTAGGTGTGCTTTTTAGTCAAGTGCTGATGTTTCAAGTCTTTGTTTTTTCTTTAAAAATGAATGTGAAGGGAGTATATCTAAAAATGTTGTGTTTTGCTAGTGCCCCTTTTAAATTCATTGATCTGAAAATGTAACTTTTCTAACACATTGCAGTTCATTTGCTAAACAGTATGAAAGAAAATAAAAATTTATTGCACTACTAGTTTGTTTTATTAGCTTTATGGTAAATCCATGTAAGTATGTAACGATCAAATCCAATAAGTAATATAAAATCTTAAGTAGTTTTGCTCTTCAGAATAAGCTGTTCAATTTGCAGAAGCAATTTTTTTATTATTTTTTTTTTTAAGTGAACTCTAAAGTTCTCAGAGTCCTGGAAGCCTTGTGGTTTTGGGCAGACTCTCCCAGCCTAGCTGTGATCTGCTGGTAGTCAGGTGCTCCAGACCTGGTAGATCTCTGATTGAATCCATGGGTGAAGGATCCAAAAACACACAGAATCTTCAGAGTGGAAATCTCTGGCTGACACATTGATAATGGTTACTGACATTCTTGATTGTTTTTCATTAAAAGTGATTTTTAAAAAATAGTTACTATTAATTTATTTTTTTTTTACAACTCAAAACTATGGTTAAAACTTCTGCCATTAAATGAGTTGGAATTAAAACAGCATAAAATTTCTGATTAGAATAAATAGAGAAAGAAGTATTTTTCCATGCTGGCAAATATAAGAAAAGGCCATAAAAACAAACAAACAAACAAACAAAAGCTTACTGGAACTTGTAGTTTAGTCAGCTAGTCTATTGTATTGCTGTTATTAGGAGCTGCTGTAATATACTCTGAGTTATAGTGTGTAATAGCTGCATTATATATCAAGCATAGTGAATTTTAAACTGTATATTGATAAATTCTGTGCTGCATATGTCAATGCTTCCAGGAAGTTTAAAAGAGGCAGCAAAAAAATAAATTACAGTCATCTGGATTCTATTTGTAATCTTGCCAACAGGTACCATGTATTTTTGTAATTACCTTGATCTGACTTCAACACAAAGGAATGCCTGGTTCTTCAACATGTCTCCAGTTCTTTCTTTCTTCTTATGTTTTAAATTTCATTTCTTTTTCATTTTATTGCCTTTTATCTTCTTTGTTCCAATCTTCTTTTACTCTTCTGTTTTTTAAAAATTCATTCCATATTCATTTCTTTTACTATTCATCATTAGTTTCTCTTTTCAGACTAAGGTGTCTCTAAATACATCATCTTTACACCTCTCATTATGGAGTCTATTGAACTGAGCAGGTGTCGTTTCTAACCCTAATACCCCTTGTGGTGTTTTTCCTTAACTGTAGATGCTTCGAGAGCACAAGTCTATTATTATTCAGAAACATGTAAGAGGCTGGCTGGCTCGTGTGCACTACCGTAGGACCTTGAAGGCAATTGTTTACTTGCAATGCTGTTACCGGCGCATGATGGCAAAGAGAGAGCTAAAGAAACTGAAGATAGAAGCTCGTTCTGTGGAACGCTACAAGAAACTTCACATTGGCTTGGAGAACAAGATCATGCAGCTGCAGCGGAAAATTGATGAGCAGGTAAAGCTCAGGGAAAGCGTTGGGAAGTCTTGTATTTTCTTCAGTAGCACTGTGGGCAAGCATTTGAAAAATACACTGAATTTTCATTGTGAGGCATCAGTTCTCTTCTCTGCTGAAGAACACTGATAGAAAAGTAACCACACTAGAAATGAAACTGTAGAGCATTCATTTGTATCTCTCAGAAGCAATGAGAGAAAACATCTGCTCCCTTAACTTCAGTATTTCGTATGAAGCACTTTATTTGCTCAGTTTAAGGGGAAGGTGAGATGATCCTTTTTAGTGTCTTTGATTTGTGTTCGGGATGTTAATGTGTAGGCTTAGAGACTGGACTGTTCTGTCACCCCTTTAAGCAATTCTCCTGCAAAAACAGGCTGAAGCTTTTTTGGAGTGGGGAAACTGCTCTTTTGTTCCCCTGTCTGGGTATATTTTGTAGGCAACTAGAAAGCTCCCTTAAACCAGAACTTTGCCAACTGCTGCTATGTCTCTGTTGTGTTTTGCAAAGAACAAAGAGTACAAATCTCTGCTGGAGAAACTGAACAGCCTGGAGATTACGTACAGTACGGAGACAGAGAGACTTCGGAGTGATGTGGAGAGGCTTCGAATGAGCGAGGAAGAGGCTAAGAATGCAACCAACCGTGTTCTCAGCCTTCAGGAGGAGATCGCTAAGCTCCGGAAGGAGCTGCACCAGACTCAGTCTGAGAAGAAGACCATTGAGGAATGGGCAGACAAATACAAACATGAAACTGAGCAGGCAAGTATGCAGTCCCCAGGTATGTGAGCTGATTTACAGAGACCTGGTGTCCACTCAGGTTTTGCCCAGACTTAACTGCTTCAGTTGTGTAAGTGTTACTTTTACAGTATTTTTATGGAATGCTAAACCAGTACAACACTAAATAGGGTTGGTACTTAAATAACTGCACCTATGCTAGAAGAATATAGTAAATATATATTGCATGTAAACATATGTATTTAGTCTATTCAGATTTTTATATTGAAAGTATTTGCAAAATTAAATACCCAAACTCACTCAATTAGTCCAATACAGCATATTCATACCAATAAATCATTTTACCTGCTTGAAGAGCATAATTGTATAGATGTCAGAAATCTGTCCCCTGTGCAGAATTCAATGGTACCTACTTATATTCTGTCTAATTTAAATAATTAGCCTACTAAGCACTCTGTGCAGACAATCTAGTTCAGCAGGTTTTGACTAGCCCCTTATCTTTGCTTTAACCATGAATATTTCAAATGAGTTGTTCCCTGTCACAGTTACTTGCTGATATGGTACAAATTTTAAATATTGGACAAGCTATTCTGTTGTTATGTGATCCTGCAGTGAAGCACTTCAAGATTAGATGAATATAAGGAAAAATTATTAATTGATGAAGTGAAGTGAATGTGTAATATCCATAAACAGAAACAAATAAGTAACTGGCAGACCTGGGCACAGTTAAAGTGGGACAGCTTTTGGGTGGAGGCAGGATTTTAGATTATGGTGTTACCAAATGCAATGGAATGTACAACAGAACTACCAAACTTGTTCCTGTTTTGGGAATATATTTATTTTAGAAACAAACTACATCTTTGTGACTACACTGGAAAATGTTATGGCACAGTGGATGTGTTTAGGGCAGTTTTGGTATCTGATCAGAAATGGGGCAAATGCAGAACATAGGAGAGAATCTGCAGTGGGATAGATTTAAAAAAGTAATTTCAGAAATGAAGATGTCATAACTTAGCTCACTGATTTCATTCTCCGAGGAACCACTAAAAGTCTAAGTATTTGAACTTTTACAACAACTCTGTAGTTTCTTTTGGAGCTGTTGAAGATTAACTGCATTCTGAGTCAAATATTTTTATTATTTTTGTAGCTGGTATCAGAACTGAAAGATCAGAATACATTACTGAAAACAGAAAAGGAGGAGCTGAACCGGCGCATCCATGACCAGGCAAAAGAGATAACAGGTTGGTGCTGTTCTCTTTACTTGGATTTTGTACTTCGTGTTACTTTGTAAAGCTGTGCTCTACTGTCCGCGTTTGGCTGATCTGCCAATTACTATTAATGAGGTATACAAAATAGACTTTATACTCCTTATTAGTTTAATGGTTTTGTTACTTTGTTTTAAGAATTCACATGCATCAAAATTATTTACTATTTGAGTTTCTGCAAAGTCCTAAGAGTTTGGGGTCTTTTTGGTTGAGGGTTCTTGCTGAAAAGTTTTACTTTATAAAAGAAGGTCTGATATTTAATACAACAAATTTACTGCAGCACGGTTTTCCAGTGTGGTTTACAAATTGTAAACACAAATATTGTACTTCATGTGTAGGAAGACACTTGGGTGCCTGGTGCTTACCTCTTCAGAGAGGTGTAAGTATGAGCCAGAATGTCTGAGTCCTGTCAGCTGCTGTGGCAACTGCCACTTCCATTGTGTGGGCAGCAGCCAGAAAGACCACAGCTCTAGGTGTTAGGGCTGTGACAGGGACAACTGCATTGAGGAGGGTTAGTGTGCTTGCGGCGTAGAGCATCTCATGTTTTGCTTCTTACATAATAAAACAATGGGCTAGTGTCCATTTTTCCTCCCTTCTGGAACTGCTAATGCAAGCCCATAGCAGAATAACTACCTTGAGTGAGTGTCCCATTCTGTGCTTACCACAATAATTCTTTGGTCCTTTCATATATTTGGCTTTATCAGTGCCTGCGGAAGCACTGATACCACCAACCAGTTTCACATAGTGGAATGCATTCAGCATGTGTTCTGCTGCAGACACCTGTCCTGTACCTACAGGATGGATGCACTGCATGGTAGGTAGAGCTGGAGTTCTCACTTTTTTCCTGTTCTCCGTGGCAGAGGCAATGGAAAAGAAGCTAGTGGAGGAAACGAAACAGCTGGAGCTAGATCTGAATGATGAAAGGTTACGGTATCAGAACCTGCTAAATGAGTTCAGCCGCTTAGAGGAGCGGTATGATGATCTCAAGGATGAAATGAACTTAATGGTGGTAAGTGGCTAAATATCTGAGAAATCAAAAGCTGTTCGTGAATGTATGCAGGTAGAAATGAGTGGTATAATTTAGTAATTGATTCTGCTCTCAGCTGTGTGGTTGTTACCTGTATCTGAAAACAGAATTTGTTCTTTTAGACATTGATCAATTACTTTAGCTCAGCTGAAGCAAACACATTTAAAAATTTTGGTTGATTATTTTTTTATTTTCAGTTTTGTGGAAGAAGCCTAATTTTCTGTTGTGACTTTACTAATGGTAATGCACATGCCATCTGCCCTTACTTTGCCCTGAAGTTATTCACATGTGTTAGGGTTATTTGTGCAACATTCAGCCAGTATTAAATTTTAGGTAGTTCCAGAAATATGATATGTCAGGGGGAAAAAATATTCCTCACTGTAACATCTGGAAATTTAGAGAATTGCTGCCTGTGCTTTTCTACCTTGCTTGCACCTTTCCTATAAAGCGAGCCTTTCTTTCCCAAGAAGTGCTGTATTGCTGCTTGATTCTGCTTTCTGCAGGAATACTTGCTACTACAGGATCTGACCCGTCTCCATAAATTTGATTGTGAACTACGTCTCACAGGCTTTAGATGACACAAGAGACCAGAATCAAAAACTTTTTCTTATAAATTGTGATAGCTCTGGAATAACACTGAAAATATTACAAGCTAACTTGTAAGTTATGAAGAAACAGTCACAGGCAAAAGCATATAGCAGTATTGATTTGTTTCATTTGCACTCCAGAGCATCCCCAAGCCTGGACACAAAAGAACGGATTCGACTCACAGTAGCAATGAATCTGAATATACTTTCAGCTCTGAGATCACAGAAGCAGAAGACTTACCACTGAGGATGGAGGTAATGTTTAAAAAAAATAGAAGCAACAATAACAAAACAAACAAAACCCACAGCTTTTCATTGATCAGTGGCTGAGCTCACTCGGAGAATGTACTTTCCCTTGGCATATGCAGTAATATAAATCCCAGATTATTTTAAAATATTCAGAAATATGAGTCTCTTTAATGGGTAATAATCATGAATAAGTGCTGTGCAACTCCAAGCCATTCTCAGTATGTTCCAAGATAACTCCTCGTTTTGTCCCTTCTCAGTCCTACAGGAGTGAGACTGCGAAAACAGCAGCGAGCTGTCAAGTTTGTGGTCTATGCTTGGCAGTTGGCAGGTGCAAAGCTTTTCCTGTGCCTACTAGAGATTTTCTTAACTGAGCAATCCCACAACTCACTCCATTTGCCCTCTGTCTAGGTTAGTTATCTCCACAATTGGTTTTACAGGCTGTTGTTACTGTTTCTGAAAGCTTCCACAGAAAGTGATTTTCTACAAGTGATGCAGATACCATGACAAATTCATGCTGACACTATTCTGAGCAGAGGCTTTCAGAGTTTGCCTTCCCACTTATTTCACTTTGCAGAATTGTTTCAGAAAGGTGCTCCTATCTTTATGGACAGTCAGGAAAAAGGCAGTGCAACTTCATGTGATTGGATCTCACATACGAGCCAAAAGTCATCTTTTCCTTTGGCCAGTAGACATAATTAATTGTTGTTCTAGAGCCAGTTTTGTTTTTTTGAATGTAAGTTGTTGTTTTTTTTTTTTTTAAAAAAAAAAAAAAGGTAACACAGGAATGTAAATAAACGCAGCACTGGGAAATTAAATTGTATTCATTTAACCCCTTAAAATTTCAAACTCCAGTATGATTCTAGATTAATAATACGGATTAATGACAAAACCATACCATACATACAAAACGGTAAAGACTGTCTCATTATAAAACAATAAAGCTAGAAGGTCAAAGTCCATTTTCTTTTTCCTGAGCTGTTGGTATAGTTTATGAATCTTCCCCTCAACAGGAAGATGAAGTGGAAATGACTGTGCTTGTTTAACTGCTACAGTCATTATTATTAATTTTCTAGTTGCCTTTCTAGGCTTCAAAATTTTATGGTGCACTTCATAGAGAGTGCTTTAATCTTCTTGCTACATAAAGTACAAAATGGCTGACGAACAATTTCTGATGCATCTTCAGGTTACAAATGCTGGTCCTTGCCCAGAAAATAGCAAGAAAGCTAGTGTACTAGTCCCAGAACAGGCCCTTTAATTAGCATAATAAAAGGAAAAAGGCATAAAATATATCTTCTAGAACCTTTTTGTGTCACATCCCACTAAATTACCCTGGTTAATCAAGGATCTAAATCTATACTCACAGAGAGAGTTCTCTGTATCTGAAGAATTTACTGGAGGTATAATTTAAAATGTGGAAAAAAAGGAAAAGTGCCTGCTTACGTTTGCTTTCCTAGTGAGTCTAACCACAGACTTTTTTTTCTCCTTCCCCCCTCCAAACAAGTAAGAATAAAAGGTATGCTTAATTGTAGACCTCTGTCTGCTAGGTTGTCTCTAGTGCTTTCTTTTGCTAGGCTTTAGGCTTAGATATGTTTTATGCTAGTAGATCCTTCTTTTGAAATAGCGTTCTGACAGCTGATGAAACATTTTAGATGCCAGTAGTGAACTATCAAAATCAAGTAACAGTTCCATGTGCCTTTCTTTTCCCCAGTCTGTTTCCCTTCTTTACTCACAGTAGTGCTTCCTTTTGCTGTGGAAGTGGAATACTTCTTGACTTTCTTCTGTTCTTTCTAAAGCAGGAACCAAGTGAGAAAAAGGCACCATTGGACATGTCTCTGTTCCTCAAGCTGCAGAAACGGGTTACAGAGCTGGAGCAAGAAAAGCAATCCCTGCAAGATGAACTGGACAGAAAGGAAGAACAGGCTCTTCGTGCTAAAGCTAAGGTGGACTCCTTCTAGCTGATCAAATGCTGACTCTAGCGTATCCCTTCTTGTGAAATATCAGCTGTGTAACTGCTGACTGGCTTTAACTAAATCTGTATCTTCCCCTAGTACGTGCTGTATTTTCCACAAGTTTTATGCTAGGGACTGATGATTTACTTTTCGAAGGTCCCTGAGATCCTATGATAGAAGTTAGCAGGAACCAAAAGCACTTGGGACTTTTTTTTTTAAATAAAAAGTCTGGTTTTATTAAAGAATAGCATTATAGCACTTTTCTTAAACACTGGAGAGAATAAATAATTGTTACTTTTAGGCAGAGAAAGAAATGCTTGCAGGCAGAGTAAGTGTTTCAATCAGGATGAAGAACCAAAATGCTGGGGTTAGACAGGCTTGCTTACAAGATTTTATTTGAAGTTCTCCTCTGATTTGGCCTCTATTTATGAAAATATTAAACCAATTTTGGTGGTTGTTTCTTGTTCCTTTCCAGCTAGTGGATATCTTGAGCATCCTGGCACTCATCCTGCTCCGTTTTACTACCAATGACAGTATCATGATTTGTACGTGATTTTATTTACATTAACCAATTAACTGTCATAAACCCATAAATAAGTGAGACAATGCCAGTATTCAACTTAAAGTACTCACGAGTACCAGAAGGAGTATTTTCCAGTTTTGTAGGAAAATAATTTCAGCTCCTTTTCATTTTTCTGCCTCAACTATATTAATGAACAGAAAGGATTGTTTGTGTGTTTGTTTTCTCACTCTTGTCTATGTTATATCACAGGAGGAGGAAAGGCCTCCAATAAGAGGTGCGGAGTTGGAGTATGAGTCACTCAAGGTAAATATAAAAAGGAGTTTTCTGTTACTTTCTAGTGAGAATATTGCCACCAATTCTGTTTGCTGGCATAGCATATTGCGTCGGCCTCACTGTTTCAGCATATTAGCAGGAAAAACTGGAACAAAAATTTCTCAGCTAGTGTTTTATTGTTTTGAGGTATAGGATGTGTGGCTGGGGCTGCAGAACAAAAAGATCACCCTAAAACAGGGGTATTTCTCTTTGAAATAGTTAGCACAACTTGCAAGTTAATTTGCGCAAAAATAGTGATGTGATTCCAAACACATTATTTAAATTTATGCATACTTTAGATCACTAAAAATAAAAGTATTTCCTAATAACGCTGAATGATGCAGAATCTTCTTAGCCTGCTGTCCACTGTTTGTCGGGAGCTTTATTTTGTTGTTGCTGTTAAAGGAAGAATAGGGGGAAAATAGTAATTGTTTTTCCTTCAAATTTGTATGATTCATGTATATGAGTTCTGATTTTGCACTTGAGACAAAAGGTAGCCCTATCAGTGAAATCCTCTCAGGCATGCTATTCACAGTCGTCAGGAGGCTGGGGACAGGGCAGAGATTGACTGGTGTGTTGCACTTACTCGATTTTTACCATGCTGCTGGGTGATGGGATTGTCCCTGTTTATTGCAGCGTCAAGAACTTGAATCTGAGAATAAAAAACTGAAGAATGAGTTGAATGAGCTGCAGAAGGCCCTCACAGAAACACGATCTCCAGAGGTAACTGCTCCTGGTGCCCCAGCATATAGAGTCCTCCTGGATCAGCTAACTTCAGTAAGTGAGGAACTTGAAGTACGCAAGGAAGAAGTCCTCATCCTGAGGTCTCAGCTGGTCAGCCAGAAAGAGGCGATTCAACCCAAGGTAAATAGTAGTCAGCAAATGTGCTCTGTAGTAAAGCTACACTACATAACTGACATGCTCGATTTAGTGTAACAACATGCTTGAAAAGGTAGAAAAAATGATCTACGTTTCAAAGCCTTTCTAAGTATAATCCATTGATCCAGTATTAGTGCTCAAATTGCAGCAGTCCAAACTGGTAGACTTTCTTAATAAACCAGCCTTGGGTTATCTACCAGCAGTCATGTAAAGATCATACCAGGCTGGCAGATACTGACGGTCTGACCAGGATCTCCTCAGACCCTCTTAACAATGCAGAAATCTCATTTGGCGCAGCATCGTATCTCTAGTGAGTTATGTAGCTTGATTGGAAAATTTACTTCAGTTTGCAGGAATTCTTTTCAATTAATAGCTCAGCAGGAAGTGCAAGGACCAATTTTTGCTAAATCTAAGCAGGATCGTAAATAATTACACATAAGTAACAATAAAATTGTGTAAAGGTAACCATGAAGGTGTTATGAATTCGGTATTATTATGCTTGATATGTGTAATATGATTGAGAAGAGTAGATAACCCCTGAAATGTGTATCTTTTAAAAAATAATGATGAGATACTTAGAAAAGTAATAGCTTTGAGAATAAGTTGTTCAGCCTAAAAAGTTATCAGGTAAATTATTAACTAGTTATTTCTATTGAACTGAGTTACGAACTGGTGTTCCATGATGGCGGCAAGGAATTGACAGATACGTCCTCTCTTTCCGTTGTTACTGCAGAAATATGTTTATATATGTCCTAAATCGATTGAAAGTCTGTGATGCATGAAGGTGTGCTTATCTTGTTCTAAATGCTTAATTATGAAGAAAACAAAACTAATTTTCTATAATATTGGGAACATTATAAATTAATCCTTTAATAGTAAACCCTTCAATAATTTATTCTTAACAATGGTGGGACCCAAGTGTTGTTTTGGGAGATCTGAAGGTGACCGGTGGGATGGCTAGAAGCCAGTTTGCAGATACCTTCTGCTTGTTAGGTTGGACAGTTGCAGCAGACAGAATTTTTAAATGATTTGTTTCTCTTCTTTCTTGCCTTCCAATTTGATTGCCAGGAGGATAAGGTACTTGTTTTATTTCTACAGTTATTAACTAGAACTATTAAATGCTATAAAACAAACAAACAGACAAAACACAAATACTTGAACTGTAATTTCCCTGCTTCTCATAAGTAACCTAAATGTATTTGGAGTTGTTCTTGTAATTTGTTTTGCTATTATTGCAGAATCTTTCTCATTATCCCTTTCCTGTGTCCCCACCGTCCCCTTCTGCACAAGGGAATAAGTTACTTCAAAATGAACAGATTTAACAATTGAACCATCGATTTCTGTTAACCTGAACATGAAAGGAACGATTCATGAAGCTATCTGATCAGCTCAATCGATGTATCTTGCTGAGGTTGTTTGAAGAGTATGTGCAGCACTGTGATGTAGGAGTCAGATCTCTGTTGCAAAATCTATAAATTTCACCAAAACATTCCAGAACAGGAAGAATAACCTTACTTTATAGTGCTTTTTATCCAAATAATGTGTTTGTGAGATACACACATTCAGGACTCAAGTTGTGATCTGAAGATACTAGGCAGGAACTGCTGAATGTTTGATTAGAAAATTTAGTACATTTAGGAATATGAGGATTTAGGAAAATGAGGAACTGAACTGACTTTAAATAAGGGCTGTTAAGTATTACAACTACAGCACGTAGGGTATTTTTGAGGATGTAAGAGTAATTAGCATTTCTTTCCATCAGCACAAAAGTAATAAATACATGTAAGCACAACTTGCTAAGGCTAGATAAATTGGCAGGTGAGATGCAGTAGTTTTAATGTGTGTTAAAATGATTGTAGGAAAATCACAAAAATCTCATAATGATGTTGGGAATAATTCTTTGAGGATACTAAATGTTTTAGTAGTTTTTATACTAAATAACATGAATTGCAGTAGGCAGAGACCTGTGCTCCAAAACTTATGTCCACAAAGTTGTTAATATGAATACTTTCTAAAATTTTACACAGGAAAATAGCATTTAATCGTTTTGAAGTCAAAAAGAAAAGTCAAAATTGCATCTCTTACGTTCATTGGAGTCCTGTGGTTTCACTGTAATTATATTCAGAGCAATGACTCAGATTAGACTGGCCTAGTTGACTGTAAACATTTGTTGTGTATTTCAAATTTTAATGAAGGAAAAAGCAAAAGTTCCATGGTAAACATTCAAAACTGAAACAAAAATAGTATTGTGATTATATCTAACTTAAAAAATCTCCAGGCCTTGTAAAATTATTTCCTGCTTTGTCAGAGCACTGAAAATATTTGAAGTGAGGACCTTGTTATGAGATTCAAAAATAACATGTTGCGAAATTGTGCTTCTTGAATTTCAGCATTAGTGGCTGTTTCTAGTAATATGAAATTAAATGCAAATTCATGCCTTCATGAAATTTGTTTGTTCCTTTTATATGACAAACAAATGAAAAGAGGTTAACACACTTACTGCTTACTAGATAGACTGATATTTTAGCGTGCTGCTTGATTCATTTTAAAAGATATACCAAATGGGTGTTGAAATTATAGATTAAACTCCTGCTCCCCAAATACACATGATGATGCTACTCAAGGAGTAAGGTTCCCCATGAGTAAAGTAACAAAAATATGGATTCAAAGAACCATTACATTGTTAAATTTACCCTGGAAATCATCATCATTCTTCTTCCAGAATACTATGACAGATTCTACTATCCTCTTGGAAGATGTACAGAAGATGAAAGACAAAGGAGAAATAGCACAGGCATATATTGGATTGAAGGAAACAAACAGGTACAAGTTCTCTTTATTTAATTTACAATCATTTGGGGATGTACTTTGGCACACTTAGTGTATCATGTTCAGTAAGCTGCATTCACCTAAGTCTAGATTCTTAGAGAACACTTGTAGTTGTGCTTATAATTTGATTTGTTTAGTAAAACTGCTGTATGCAGTACTTGAAATGCTTAAGAAATAATGGGGACGTGCAAAATCAAGCTTCCTGGATATGCATTTTCTTAGCATTTAATTGGCTATGTAGTTCAAACTGGATGCCATTCACCATGCTGTTTTTTTTTTACCTTTTGTCCAGTAGTTGTCACAGCAGACTGTCATAATACATATATCATAACAGCATGAAATGCTATAACCAGTTTGGCTAACACCAAGAACTGAATTTCGTCACTTAGAAGAAATACCTATAACCAAGAGAAGTATTTTGCTAATTTGTTTTAGAACAGTTTTTCTTTCTCGTTTCTAGTAACTGTAATTTAGAGTGTAATGTCCTTAACATGTCATTTCATCACCATCATGTATCTCTCTTGTATTTTTTAAACACTTTTCTTGGAAGGCAATCTCCCCAGGACTATCATATGCTGAATGAGGACGGAGAACTTTGGCTGGTTTATGAAGGGTTAAAACAAGCCAACAGGTTACCAGACTTCTCAGAATGTTTGTTCTTCATTTGCATCTTCTTTTCTAGCTAACTGTGCCCCTTGCTTTAGCTACAGCATTTCTTATGCTTAGAAAAAAAAATATTCATTGGAAGGAAATCATCATACATTGTGCAAATTAGAGTTTTCTCAAACTTAGTCCCCAACTTTGTCTACTTTTCAAGTTACATTCCTTAAGAAGTTAAGACGGTGGCAACAACTAATAGGTAATTCATAAGAATACTTGCACAAAAACAGACTATAAAATACCAGAAGTTCCACAACTGGAAGAGATTTTTAACTGTGTATTATTTGTCTGCCTTTATGTTGGATATCAAAATCAATGTCCTGTACAGTTTGTCAGCCTAAAGTAGTGCAATTGTTTCCGTAATTGTAAAGCTACTGGTGGAAAAGCTTCCGCATACTCTTTACTTCCAAATATTTGTATCTTACTCCCCTTACCCCAACTCAAATTCAGCAAATTTAATGTTCTTCTCCCACATCTCTCTGTGCAAGATTCAAAATGTAACACATGAAAGCTAACAAAGAGAGAAGTTATCTCTAGTTCATCCTGGTGCTGTTCAGACCTCAATCACTGCAGTTGCTGCAAAGGCCACATGGTGATCAGGTCACTGGTGCAATTCACCTGGTTAGGGAGTTCAGTTCTGGCCGTGTGCATGCCTGGGCTCCCTGTTCCTAAATGTGTCCCAGACTTCTAGAGTGGTCCGTAGTTGTGTGCTGGCACCTAATTCAAAAGATTTGCAGTGCTGATTTTCTTAAATATACACATTTGGTAGCAGTAACTACAAAAGGAGCTATTTTGCAATGAATGCTACTAACTGGAGTCTTTCCTTTCCTTGTGCTTACAAATTCTGAACCTAACACTGTTGTGTCAGTCTGTGAAGGTCTAACTTAGAGCAAGTGTTCTGCAGAGTGTGACGTGAGAGTGATCACTCTGTATGTCTTCTTTCTTGTGCTGGCACTGTAGAGACAACAAGCTCTATAGTAAATGGCAGAGCAATGCAAGTAAATGACTACTTGCCTTCGCGTGCTTGATCAGTCTGGTTACTAATAAATGTGCCTGCCTTATGCATATTTAAACCCTGAAAGATTGTCTAATTGAACACTAGAAGCCTGTAGTAGTGTCACATCCTGTGTGTGTATATTTATGAAATAATGAGTCAGAGCACTTGGACAGTGCCTTGCAAACAGGAGCTAAATCCACACAGTGCTGCTTTGAAGAAGGTTCTTACGTGTTGTTCCCATTTCACATAAGAAGAATTTGAGACGTGATTTGCTCAAGGGGAAAGAGTGAGTCAGTAGCGAGGGTAAAGTAGAGATCCTGTATCTCAGTCCTGAGTTTGGTTCTGTCGTTAACCTGCCTGTATAAATGACAACCCTCTTCAAAATGTTTATTTTAGCGTAAAAGTAAAAACTATTATTTTACTGTAATCAAATGGTTTCTGACTGAACTCTGACGGAAAAGAAAGATTTTCCTTTGTTAATATCACAGGGACCTAGCTTAAGAGAATACACTGTCTTCATCTGACACAGTTTATATGATTTGATTAGAGGTAGAACCTCTCTAACCTTATTAAAAACAGAGGCAGTCTGTGAAGATGTAGTAATGCTTTTCTTACCACACATTCTCTGTGGTACCATACATGCAGTATGTGTTCAATCACAAAGGAAATGCAAAGCATTGTCACCATTAGTTTCTCTCCACTTTTTGATCATACAAACGTAATTTAATTAGAAGGCATATTGAAGGGTTTAAAGAGTACTCTGCCTTTTTCATTTTCCTTTGCAAGCCATAGCTAATTGTTCCTGAGCAGCAGCTAAAGCTTTAGACTCCCTCTGAGAATTTGGGATGTGACTTTCTGAGTGTGTACTTACAATTGTTGCTCAACTTCCTTAGGCTGCTGGAGTCTCAGCTTCAGTCGCAGAAGAAGAGCCACGAGAATGAACTGGAATCACTGCGAGGAGAGATCCAAAGTCTGAAAGAAGAAAACAATCGCCAGCAGCAGCTCTTGGCACAGAATCTGCAGCTGCCCCCAGAGGCCCGGATTGAAGCCAGCCTGCAGCATGAGATCACTCGGCTGACAAACGAAAACTTGGTAAGAGCAATGATGCTGCCGGAGCAGGCATGGGGACTCGCAGACTTATCTGTGCCTGTAAATTCTCATCAATTTTCAGATGGCAGCCTTCCGTAAAAAAAAAATTGCTTGAGTTGCAGGTTTTTTTTTGTTTGTTTGTTTGTTTTTTTTAGGTAAGCTAATGGGGGAGAGAGACTAATGACTGCTGATGAACTCATATTATTTTGGGGAATTTGTTAGCTTGTGGTGTGGAAAAAGCTCATGGATCCCAGCATAACAGAAGTGCTTTCAACTGATGAGTTTAATCATCCCTAAATAGAATGATTGATACCCATGGAACTCATAAAAAAATTATTGGCAAGCAGTGGTGTTTAGTCTGAAGTACATTAGTTTATTTTGTTGAAAAACACAAATACAGTTTTTTAATTCTTCAATGTACCTTGTCTTCCCATTTCCCTCCCTGCCTGAAGCTACACAGATTATGCACTGTGTTATAAGCTCCAGCTATTCAATATGTTTTATAGAAACAAACAGTTCCAGAAAAAGAAACTTGGTTAGAAGTCACTTGGCTGATTGGTGTTCCTTGTTGACTGCACAATATTTTCACATGAAAGAAAGGTCAGGTGAAACTCCTTTCCAGGTGAAGGCATATGTTCATCATGTACAGCCTAGTTCACTTCTGGGGAAATTTTCCAAAGAGACCTATGTTGAAATATCATTGGCTTATCGCTGTTTATTAGCCTGGAATTTCTCTGTATAGTTTCTTCTTTGTAGTAGAATGAACCACACTACTTCAGGGAGAAAATTCCTAGCTCTGAGTGTAATTTCTTCCTCTAATCAAGCCACAGTGCAGTCTTTCCTGCTTACATATGTTAGAAAAGTTCTAGTTGTAGGGCTGTTGTCTTAGAACCAAATGTTTTGAGGACAGCAACAGATAATTCATCTAATAGATCTTGGAAAATTGGTTGAAAATATATTGTAACATTGTCTCTCACTGGAAAAGGTAAATGGTGATTGTTTCTATCTTGGACAGCTCCCTCCTGCTGCTTAGTCATGTATTATGAGTTTTAACCTTCTTTTCCACCAAGAGAACTACTCATCACATTCTGAGTTCCCAAGATAAAAGACATGTAATTACATCTCAGGGGAGTTCTCCTTCTTTTCAAATACAGTGAATGTAATTTTACCTGTTAAATGTAGACTCATTCATCAGTATTTCACTTCAGATATTTGAGTATTGCAAGGTTCCAAGTTGGGAATATACTTCTTTTCCTCTCCTAGCCCTAAAGAAGGAAGCTGTGTTTGGTTTTTTTAATTTATTTACAGGTTTTCCAGATGTGATATTAGAATTGCAGTATTTACTGCAGTCCCATCTTTATTACCAGAAGAAACTGTCCTTTTCAGCTTCTGGCAAAGGTTACATTCCAGATTTTCATGGTATTATTACAGGCCATTTTTAAAAGATCTGACTGTTCTGCAACTCATCTACATTAACTTCTATCTGGGAGAGGCTGGAGTCAGCACCACACCTAAGAACTCAACTACCTAAAAATTAGAGATCCTTGAACATGTTTAAATCTCATTTCATTTATTTATATAGTGCTTACTGAAGTATTAGCGTCTCAAAAGGAGGGAGAAAAACAATCCTCTGCCTATTTTACAGTTTTATGAGGAATTGTATGCAGATGATCCCAAGAAGTATCAATCGTACCGGATTTCACTTTACAAACGGATGATTGTATGTAGATCACGTGAACCCTGTTTCTCTGTTGTCTCGTTCGCTATTTCTGGACCCCACTAATTGACAAGCAGGCTGCCTCCCTTCTTGCCTTTCAAAGGAGATTCCCTGCAGAGAGCTTCACAATGCCAATTACATCTCTCACTGCTTTTTTTGTTAGTCTTAGTGTCTTCTCTGTAATCTGTGTCTGCATCTTTTTGATGCATAGTTTTGTTACTAATATGTCTTGCATTGTCAGCAAAGCAGTTTCTTTTTTGAACACTATTTAATACTGCCTTTATGCCCTGAAAAAGAAGTATGTGATGCAAAAGATGCTCAATTTTAAGGTCCACTGTTCGCTTTAAAACTTTGATACATTTAAAATCAGCTCAGCAAAATAGAGGCCTGATCATGCAGAGATGAATGCTGCCTGCAGATGTGAATAGCAAAATCTTAGCTTGAATTTCTTCATGGATCTCCTTACAGTGCTGACATCTGATGCAAACAAATCTATCAGAATCAAAATGCTAAACTGTTTAATCAGGACGTTTATAATTAGTATTTTTCAAAAATGAAAAATCTTAAGGATAAAAGGGGAAATAATAAAAAGAATTGATCTCCATAATAATTAACGATAATGAGTAGATAGAGCACAATACCTAAACTTGAAAGAGTATCATTTATGAGATTCCAGATCTGAAATGTTTAATTTGTTTAGAGGAACCAGAGAAAGAACTGCATTTCTCCTCACATGTTTGTTGTTCAGGAATCACATCCCTTCACACACATTTTCGAAAGTCTGTTACAATTGTGTGTATTTTTTAATTAATTGGAAATTGTTATATCTGACTATATTTGTGTTACTAGCAGGATTTCTGTTGTAAAATTTACCACTGCATTGAATACGAAGCATGGCCTTGAATCTTCTTTCAACAGGCCTATTATCTTACTGCTTCTACTGCTTAGTGTATTAGATTAGATTATAAACTCTACTACATGACAGAGAGCAGTTTTGTGCCTAATTCTAAGTTGTTGCCACTGTTGCATTAATATTTTTCAATACTTTTAGAAAAAGCATAGTTTCTGTCATGATGCTTTTGATGCAAGGAGCTCATGGTTCCTTATTTTCTTAACAGTGCAAGCAAGTGCTTACAAAAGAGTGTTTTCTTAAAGCTACTTTCAAACCCTTATTCTGCAATGAGTTTCTGATTTTTTGAGCTTGGGGTTTTGGTTCCTTTATAAAGACTTTTTTTTTTTTTTTTAATTACGTGGTTATTTGTGAATGCACTAGCATAGGTCACACAAACATTCAAAGAAGGATTGCTGGGGAGTGTTCCTGGAAGGAAAAATACTGCTTTATTGAAACAATAGGACTTTTAGGTGGTTGGTGTTGTTCAAGTACAGAATATAAAGAAGCTTCCTGTAGGACTCCAGTTCCAGTTTAAGGAAATGTGATGACAGTAAGTGATAGGGAGATGGCAGAACATTATTAGAAATGTTGTATATTTTGATGTTTGATGATTTTGGTACTTTTGAATGCAAGGTATGTTTTTTTTCTGCAGATGTCTCTTGCATATTGTTATAAAATGGATAGGTCTTAATAACAAGTCAGTCCTGTAGGTATGAATAAATGATGCAGAAGTACAGGATAGCTATTTAATAATAAAGAAAATTATCTCAGTGAGGCATTTGGAAGAGCAGGGAGGGAGGAAGCATTAGGGAGATGTGTTTGCAGCACAGACATTTGTCTCCTTCCATAAGAACTGACCTAGTTTTGAGTGTCTGCAGAGTAAACCTAAAAGCTTTGCCGTTGTCATGCTGCAGATAACTTAATAATATTTGCAAAATTTGTCTTGTAGTGTACCAGCTTGCAAACCTCAGCCAGAGGATGGCACCACTGTTCAGCTTTCCTACCACCTTGTAAATTCTAACTGATTTGTCTCTGTCACGTTATGACATTTTCTCCTATCTTAATCTTTCTCTCATTCTAATTTACAGGATTTAATGGAACAACTTGAAAAGCAAGACAAAACTGTTCGAAAGTTAAAGAAACAGTTGAAAGTATTTGCTAAGAAGATCGGTGAACTTGAAGGTATTTTTATATTTTGAGAGAAAGTGAAAAATATATATTTTTTTCTGTGATCCAGTAGTCATTATATCCATCTGTCTTACTGGGCAGAAAGATATGAACTCTTTAGCAGCATTAGCCTGTATTAATCGATTACAAAAACAGGAGATCCACTCAGAGCTCTCTGTGTTCCTTTATAAAGCTGTAGAAGATTTGTCATAATTTGAAAGCAATGAGTAAGAGGAGGCTGATGCTTCTCTGAAGGCAGAAACCATTTGAACATAAAGGAGTGTTACCTGGTGTATTTGTGTACTCAAAGACAGTATCTGTTTTTGTCAAGATTAAAGCAATATTAAGTATGAACCAGATAGAAATAATTTACACAGTTTTTCTTTGTGAGTTTTTCTATCACTGGAGCCAAGAATGCTGAGGTTGCTTTTTTCCACTTGAGGTTTCCTTTTTCAGAAGCTGGCCAGACTTGAATATCAGAATGCTAAGATATGCACTAAGATAATTTTATTTTTATGAACTTCAAAGAGAGTTGCCTTAGGATCTCAGGACTGCTGAGACTGAGAACTTATTATGTCTCTGCATAAGTAAAATCATTGTAATAGTTAAAAGGGGTTAATAATGTTAAAAAGTTAAAATATTAATTTGTTTTCAAATAACTCCGATCCTAACCTTACAGAAGCTTTTTATGGTCATCACTCTCTAGAAACTAACTCATTGGCTAATTAAGTGTTTTGTTGTGTATTGAGATGGAAATTTGTGACTTTGTAGTCTTCTGCACTCCACTGTTTGAAAAGAACAGGGCAGTCAGTGATATCAAGTTAAACTTGAATAAACGACTGTATATTAGTCTTTGGTTACTGGTAGCTCCAGTTTGGATTTCTACGTTCTGTATCCCATTTTACAGGTGTATACATTTAGTGGATTTACAGGATGCACAACAGTTTGCAGAGATTCAGCTAGGAGGGTTGTGAGAAGAGGATGTAGCTTTCATGGGATGAAATCAAGTTCTGCTTTTCAAAACCAAAATTCTTTCTTTCACCTAACAGTCCTTACCTTGATCCACAAATTTTCTCGCTTTTGCTCTTTCATATTCTTTACCAGCCTGCTGGAGTGTGTGTAGCATTGTTGTATGAATGCTTGGTTGCTGGTCAAGGTAAACCTATCACAATAGGTAACAAAGATTGGGCTTAAAAAATGCTGACATTTTGCAGAAAAATTAACAGTGACCCTTGCAGTGTTAATCTGGAATCAACTGATTTTGATCAACTAATATAAAATCATGCTTTTACATGATAAAATCCAGGGTATCAGCCATTAGTGTATTAATGGATGTCATTCATACACTTCCACTCTTCTTCAAAGGAAGAATGCTACCCAACTACACATTTGTCAGGAATCAGTCTTCTTGTTTAATAGGAGTTTTGTTGCTAGGTGTTACCCTGAACCAAAGAAAAACATGGATTAGTTTTATATGATGGAATTCTTCATTAGAAATGTTAAACTTTGTTTTGACATGCATTAGTTTCACTAGAAAACATTATATTGTTTCTTTTCATTTTCCTTCTGAAGTGGGGCAGATGGAGAACATATCACCTGGACAAATCATTGACGAACCTATTCGTCCAGTCAACATTCCACGGAAGGAAAAGGACTTCCAGGGGATGTTAGAATATAAGAAGGAAGATGAACAAAAACTGGTCAAGAATCTTATTTTAGGTAAGCATCTTTCCCATTTGAAGCCTGCCATGCTCACACATACTCGGAAAAACAAAGTGAACATAAGATGCACAGCGTATTTTGGTTTCAACAGATTTCAATCTATCTAAAATTTCTAAATGTCTGTTGTAACCTAATCTTCCTTCCTGATTAACATAGTATGTGTTATTGTGTCCACATATTTTTAGCAGTCATTTACATTCTGTTCTGATATTTTGTCAAGGAAGTGGCTCATATATTCTTCTTAGTTTGTTGTTAGTTTTTCACTGGCCATATGTAGATACATATGTACAATTATCTGGGGAAGTTGCAATTACAGTGTATAACAGTTTCCAGTGAATTTATGGATGACAAAATAATGTGTGTTTGTTCTTCCCAAGAGCTGAAACCACGTGGGGTAGCTGTCAACCTGATTCCAGGACTACCTGCATATATTTTGTTCATGTGTGTACGCCATGCAGATTACCTTAATGATGACCAAAAAGTGCGGTCCTTGTTGACTTCCACTATCAATGGCATCAAAAAAGTGTTGAAGGTTAGTCTGCTTGGGTTGGGAGAATGTTGAGAATTTCCTTTTGATTTTATGTTAGAGGAGTGAGGAAGGGACTTCCAGTGCATTGGTTCTGGATTTCTAATCAGTAAACTCTTCCCACTGAAGTTACAAAAAGTTGTGTTAGCAAGCAACAAATTGCAGTGATAACATTTTCTTCACGTAGTACCACAGATGCTTTGAATCAATGAAAAAAAGACTAGTTTATTATTGTTTTGAATAGTCGTCCCCCTTGAAGCTCTGCCTTTAAAGCTTTGGATGCAGTCACTTGCATAGTGAGTCTTTGTAAGTCTTTTCCAGAGCACTTAATCAAAATGCTTCATTTGCAGTATTGGTTCACAGATTTCCTCATTTGCTTCATCTGCAGATTTTGTTGATGATAATGCTACTGCCTGAAGTCTTTGCAATGAGTTGGATAGAAGAGTGTAGGCCATGGGGTATGGTGAAGGCAATAATAAGAGATAAAGATGCTTTATGCTCTGTAGAGACTTTTTAGTTTTTAAATAAAACAGATGTGCTCAAAAAAACAAGCTACATGTTTTGAAAAAAACGTTCAGTAAATAGTCCAACGGGAGCTTAGATATTCAATAGAAATTTCTGAACAAACATAAGAGAATGAAGTGCATGCTATAGAGGTCTGAAATTTTTATTACTCAGACAGATTGTACAAGACTCTATGTTTTACTGTGAGGAGGATTTGTCGTTTTGTTCTGTTTTCCACATCAGGCTCCCAACATGGTCATGATGTAAGTGACATTGATCAAAACTGAATTATTCTCAGCTCCTCCTGCTGGCCATGCATCATTCCCATCCTTTGTGTTGGGAATTCTCACAAGTCATTGTGATGCAGAAAGGTTTTTTTGGGAATACAGAATCACAGAATGGCTGAGGTTGGAAGGGACCTCTGGTGATCATCTAGTCCAACTTCCCTGATCAAGCAGGGTCCCGTAGATCAAGTTACCCAGATCCTGTGCAGACAGCTTTTGACTATCACCAGGGAGGAGAGTGCTGGAGCAACTCTGGACAACCTGTTCAGAGTGTTTAATCACCTTCACAGTAAAGAAGTTTTTCCTCATGTTCAGACAGAACATCATTTGCCTTTGTTGAATTTCAAGGGGTTCCTCTGTGCCCATTTCTCCAGCCTGTCAAGATGCTTCTGAATGGCAGCACAGCACTATGGGGTTGTAAACCACTCCTCCCAGTTTTGTATCATCACAAGACTTGCTGAGGAGGAACGCTATCCCTTCATCCAAATTATTGATGAAAACGTTAAACAATACTGGACACAGTATTAACCCCTGGGGGACACCACCAGCTACATGCCTCCAGCTGGACTCTGCCACTGATTGCAATGCCCTGAGACGTGCCATTCAGACAGCTCTCAATCCACCTCACCGTTCACCTGTTCAGCACACAGCTACACACACTACAGCACGCAACTACTACACAGAGCAGTTAAGAATGGTTTTGTAAAAACAGGGTGTTTAAATAGTACTTTGTCAAAATCCTGCTTTTCTAACATGTCACTGAAATACAGTTTTACAAAACATCAGAATCTGAGTAGCTACAAGAAAATGGATTTTAAGTGTTTGTCTAATATTGTATTATTTTACTCCCCTTATTAGTCTTTGCTGAAATGTGTTTGTTTTTATCTTCAGAAAAGAGGTGATGACTTCGAAACGGTGTCATTCTGGCTATCCAACACCTGCCGATTTTTGCACTGTTTAAAACAATATAGTGGAGAAGAGGTAAGCAGTGCTCCTACTCTCTTTTCTTGTGCTCTACAGTACTGTTGTGAGCGCTACACTTTGACAAAATCCTGAAATATCTCAACATTTAGTCAAAGCTTCTTAAAACAGCTACAATTTCTGGAATGATGGTTATGATGTAATTGGAAAGCACTAGGAGATAAAATTCGATCCAGTTTCACTTTATTGCAGGCTAGGGCGCTACAGGTTAGATGGCATTGTACCCTTGAAGGTGCTAACCCAGATTAAGTAGAAGAATCTATTTGCCGTCATTATGATGTTTGGTAATGATTCACTAAAATTCCTATAAAAAGGCTATATTAATCTCTTTAACCATGGTGTGGCAGGCTATTTTAAGTTTGGCAGCTATGATATGTCATATTCCTTCTTCAAACCTAAATGGAATTTTGACTATAAATGGCCAGGTGAGAATGCCCCTGTTGGAGTGGGAGGGAAGAGTTTTACCAGCCAGAAGGCTGGCGGAGTTTGTTCCTCTGTCAGATACTCAAAGTTTCACATCAAGGAAGCAGACATTGCATAAGTCAGAACTGGAAATCAAATCCTAGTATTAGATGCAATGGGAACTTCCAAATTAGAGTTTTTAGGGGCTGCAACTATTATTTTGAAAGTGTTATTTGTCAGTTGCATGAACATATATAAATACTGTTTTTGTGTGATTTTTTATTATTCTATTGAGGCATGTATTTCTGTTATTTTATTAATTCAGGGGTTTATGAAGCATAATACACCTCGTCAGAATGAGCACTGCCTCACTAATTTTGACTTAGCTGAATATAGACAAGTACTGAGTGACTTGGCTATTCAGATCTACCAACAACTTGTCAGAGTGTTGGAAAACATTCTGCAACCAATGATTGGTAAGGCAAAGCTGAATTCTTTAAACTTCACACAGTAGTACCAAAAAGACAATTGTGATGGTAGTAATACGCTTTATCTGATATTTCTTCATAAATGGTACAGTTTTATTAATAGTTCTTGTGGTATTCTGTTTATAGATGACAAGGACTACACTGAATAGCTTGGATTAGAGGAAAAACTAAACTGTCTGGTTCTTCTGGCACTAACAAAAAATTAATTTATATTATTGATGCTTGTCATAAATCATGTATTTACAAGAAGAAACCACTACTAGGACTGTCTGACATTTGTGTATTGGGAAATATCCTTTGGAAAAATCGGACTTTAAATTACATGAGAACTCAAAATGAATAAAGAGGAAAAAAGGCTGTCTGTCATGATAGACAACTAATAGCAATGACAGAGCTAGCAGTGGTGAAGCTTGCATTTATTAAAAGTACATTTAATTTTTCCTGTCAGACAGTTCTCTCACAAATTTTCATTATGGTTTCTGATCATACCATTTAGAAGAATGGAACATCTCTTGGTTTGCTGACACTGCTGCTTATATGACCACATGGAGGAAAAAAGCATTTTGTTGAGCTACAGGTAGACCTTCCATTCAAACACATGCTGGAATCCTTGTAAAACGCTGCAAGCTTAGATTTTGCAAAACATAGTAGGACACTAAGAAAATTGCTTGAAATCATGACAGTGTTGTAGGCAGAAAGCCCAGCATGCTCTTTCTGTCTAAATACTAAGTTTTGCTGTTTTGCACAGCATGCTTGCACGTAAGTAATTTGCATTTGTTATCTTAACACTGTCAATCAAATGCAGTTTCAGGAATGCTGGAGCATGAGACTATCCAAGGTGTCTCAGGGGTGAAACCAACAGGGCTGCGGAAGAGAACATCCAGCATTGCTGATGAAGGAACCTACACTTTGGACTCCATTATTCGGCAGCTGAATTCTTTCCATTCTGTGATGTGTCAGCATGGAATGGATCCAGAACTCATCAAACAGGTTGTCAAGCAGATGTTCTACATCATTGGGGCTGTAACACTTAACAATCTTCTTCTGCGCAAGGACATGTGCTCATGGAGCAAAGGAATGCAGATAAGGTGGGAGAGCTGCTGTCATACTGTTTGTGAACGTAGTGCTGAAAATCTTTGTGCGTTCTTGACACTGCTGAATATGTTTTGAGGGAATAGCAGATATGCTTCGAGTATTTTTTTTCACATGCAAACAGTTATGGATGCTGTTAAACTGATTTTAAGGGGCTCAGTTAAAATGAGCTTGGCTGATGTAGGCTAAACCCTACCTAGCTTTCAAGGAAACATTGGAGAAGCAAAACAAAAGTATTTTGTTGTGCAGTGGGAATCAGAACTGAAGCTGAAATGTTGATACTTGCTTTGTAAGTTTTTAGACAGTAATGACAACTGTGCCTGCTGCATTCTTTGTATGTTGGTGGCTCAGTGGATACCTGTTGTGTTCATCTGTGCTGTAATTTGCTGCTTCCTGTTGTAAAGCCATCTTAGACTATTCCTACATTTGGTATCAGTTGCCCAATGCATTCTACTGGTGTGTGCCAGGAAATTTAGCGAAGGCATTCCACTCACTCAGGGAACCACAAAAAGCATCACTGTACATTTCTGACAAAATTTCATTTGCCTTTACTTGTCACATTTCTGTGATTAATAGGAACAAAACGAGGGAAAGGAGGAAGTGAAAGTCTTTGGCCACTGTTTATAACGGTTTTGAAACTCAAAATTTCCTGCCTAAATCAAAGGGAAATAGTGTGAAGACAAAATCATGGGAAATCAGTGATGTGAAGAAAAAGCATATAAAGACAAAGAGCAAACACTGTGAAAGAGAAATTGCACATGCTTTCAATTTAGCAGTAATTAAGCATTAATGTCTTGGTATTCTTAACTCTTTGTACAGATACAATGTGAGTCAACTTGAAGAATGGCTACGTGATAAAAATTTGATGAACAGTGGGGCTAAAGAAACACTGGAGCCCCTCATTCAGGCTGCACAGTTGTTGCAAGTAAAAAAGAAAACAGATGAAGATGCAGAAGCCATTTGTTCAATGTGCAACGCATTGACTACTGCCCAGGTAACCAAACTCTCATTGTTAGGGTTGCCTGCATTGCTGTCACACATGTATCAAACTTCTTTGACTTTGTTTTGAATTAGTACAACTAAAGAGATTAAATTGGAAGAAAAAAGGACCAGATCTTTTTTTTGAGGTCTGATGTTCATGATAAGTTGTGACTAAATGAGAAGAAACTCAATACACTGTGCAGTTTGTACTTACACGTAGTCTCTTAGTCTGCAAAAATCCTCAGAGAAAACTTTGCACTGACATCTCTGTACACCAGGCAACTTTGCCTAGGATACTAGGAAATTATCCTTCTACCATATGAGTTAGCATCCAGTTAAGTTAATGGACAATTCAGACAGAGCTGTTGTCTCAGGGTCTGCAAACAAAATTAAGTTTCTGTACCCATTAGCCTCAGAAAGGCTGAACCAAGTGTATATCAGTAACCAGCACAGCTGAAGAATTCTATTTATGAAAGCTCATGTTTTTGTAAAGACAAGATGCACTTTTTTTTTTTAAACTGTGCTACACTTGCATAGAGTTTTTACAAAACAACTGGATCCAAGCGTCTTTGGATGAACATTTGCATTAGGAAAAGGAACAAATTTCTCCATTTCTTTTGCACTGGTGTCAGCACTTTTACATTGATACAGCAGTTTTGATTTAATAATCCACTAATTTAGTTCTGTAATGGAAGAACTTAGAATTCCACTTGCTTCAGTTGTCTTACTTTTGTTGAAAAATATTTTGTTTAAGTAGAATAATGTAAAAAACAACAACAAAAACAAAGGTTTTTTTTAAGTTTTAGACGTTTAACCCATATTATTTAAAGTCTTTGTTTTTGCAGTTCTTTCTTCTAGAGGCTATAGTCCTGCTTTTAGGGAAATAGCTCACTCTTGAAAAACACTGAAGTCATAAGATTCTCTTGAATGAAAGCTCCAGAAGGTCATAATTAGAGAGTCAAAACTAGGGAGAGAAATGCAACATTTCCAGGGTATGTAGGAACACCATTAGCTATTTATAATCTGATTTTTCCATAGTTGGGTGTTTTCCACACAAATGTAAAACTTAGGGTTTCCACCTCCAGAGAATATGTTCTGAAGGAGGCAGGCTTTTAACATAGCATTAAGCAGATAATGAAATTCTGTGTGAAACAATAAAGAAATAAAAACAAGCTTGAAAAGAATATTCCTTTTAGAATAGATAATTAAAAAATATATACTAGTAACCATATATTTGTAACCCACAGATTTATTAGTAGAATGAAACTAAGAATTGTTGTTCTTTACAGATTGTAAAAGTACTGAATTTGTATACTCCAGTTAATGAATTTGAAGAGAGAGTCTTGGTATCATTTATCCGTACAATACAGGTATGGCTATATCTTTTTATTAAAAATCATGTAACTATCTGTAATAAACCCTTCAATGAGCCAAAACAGGCTGTATCCCGAAACACACTGAGGAATCTGAAGTAAATTAGGCTTTTTAGACATATTTTTTCTGTGCTGAAAAGGTGATGTCAGCCTGAAAATCTTAAGCAATCACAATTTACTACCTCCAGACTTGGAACAAAATGTTAGTTTCTCTCAGTATGTACGACTTCTCCAGAAGGGTGAGAGGTTTTTTTTTTTTTATATGTAAACTGCACCACATTCTGTCCCTGGGAGGGGGCAATCCTGGCTGTATGAACAAACTAGGGGACAAGAGGCTGGAGAGCAGCCCCGCAGAAGGGGATATGGGGATTCAAGTTAACATGAGCCAGCAGTGTGCCCTGGCAGCAGAGAGGGCCAAATGTACCCTGGGGTGCATCAGGCACAGCATTGGTCAAGGAAAGGAATTGTCCCATTCTGCTCTGTGCTGGTGAGGCCTCACCTTGAGTATTGTGTGCAGTTCTGGGTGCCACAATATAAGAAGGACGTACAACTAGTAGAGAGCCTCCAAAGGAGGGCTATGAAGATTTTGAAGGGTCTAGAGGGGAAGATATATGAGGGGTGGCTGAGGTCCCTTGGTTTGTTGAGCCAAGAACAGAGACTGAGGGGAGGCCTCATGGCGGCCTGCAGCTCCCTCACGAGGGGAGCGGAGGGGCAGGTGCTGAGCTCTGCTCTCTGGGGACAGCGACAGGACCCGAGGGAACGGCATGGAGCTGGGACAGGGGAGGGTCAGGCTGGGTGTCAGGAAAAGGTTCTGCACCAGGAGGGTGGTCGGGCACTGGAACAGACTCCCCAGGGCAGTGGTCATGGCACTGAGCCTGCCAGAGTTCAAGAAGCATTTGGACAATGCTCTGACAGACGGTCAGGGTTTTGGGTGGTCCCTTGTGGAGCCAGGAGTTGGACTCGATGATCCTTGTGGGTTCCTTCCAACTCAGGATATTCAGTGATTCTAAACATGTTTTGATGCCCACTTTTCAATTGGTAACGTTTCTGAATGCTTCTTTCTTGCTTTCTAAATGCTTCTAAATTTCTAAATTACTTCTTTCAGACCTATGTCTGCGTGAGAGTTTCCAACTGCTTTGAAAGCTGAGGCCTATAAGCATTCCAAAGTTCTTCGTTTATCTCTTTTAATTTAATATATTTTAATAAAAATTATATATTCTGAATATTCCAAAGAAAATCAACAATTAGAACAAAAGGAAAGAAACAAAGATGATCTTTCTGGTTTGTTTGAAATCTGGGTACATTGTTAGCAGGCTAAGGGAGACCGGCAAGGTAGAACTGAGATAAAACTGTAATTCTACTTACTGGTCGCCAGATAGTGCTTAACTTCTTCCTTTTGCAAGGACTCTAAATATTTTCAGATTACATTATAAGGGGCAAATACGCCAAATTAAAAATGCCAAAAGTAACCGCAGTTTAATGGTGCAATTGTTAGCAACGTTCCAGGTCAAGTTACCACACGCACGTATCTGTAAACACAGGTGCAGTACTACCTTATCACAAGATAATTATTGTCAATGAAGTGGTTAAATGCTAATGTAATCACTTTCTTTTCTTTGCAGCTGCGTCTTCGAGACAGGAAGGACTCTCCTCAATTGCTCATGGATGCTAAACACATCTTTCCTGTTACTTTTCCATTTAATCCATCCTCTCTGGCGTTAGAAACCATCCAGATCCCAGCCAGCTTGGGGCTGGGCTTCATATCACGTGTCTGATCCCAAGGATGTGCTGTCAGTGTTAGATGGAGAATCAGTTGCCTGATATCATGACCCATTAAAACACAGTGAGCTACTGAAAACATGTTTCTGAACAAACAGTCTGTATATGCCCAGATCTGTAGTAAAAGTAGCTGGAAAACTACACAGCAGCTCCACAGATTGAAGGCTAATAGAAAGATGTACATTTGTGTTCAGTCATTGCATTTATGAGGACACAACTGATTCATAGATTTCCAGAATATGGAAATCAGGCTTGGACAAAAAATGTGTCTTCAGCTGTCTAGAGACATTTTTAGATCTTTAGTAACATATTTAAATAGTGTAAATTAAACTCCGTATGTAACCTTCTCATAGGCAGGGACCAATAGGGACGGTCACAGTCCTGACCATGGAAGACTCAGAAGTAAGGCATTTTGTAGTAGCATACACAGTTACTTGGGAGCCTGTTACATTTAATTTGTAAAAACTGGAATGGAGAAGCAAAACCTGGCAATATATAAAATGATTTCTTAAACCACTTCCTTATTTATGTCAGTTTGACATAAATTCTAGTGATAAGTCCTATAGCTTACTATATGCTATAACATGGGTGTTCATTTGTTAGTACTGTGGTTTACAAATTAAATTGCTGCTGCATATTGTGCTCTTCTAAATGTATGACAGTATCATACTAGGCACTAAAAATAAGGTATTTCATTTTTTGTTGTCAACTTTATTTACAGTCCAATGCAGTCTGTTATTCTAACTGGAGTTTTGCAAATGTTATCAAATATCACCTGTAAAGGAAAATGGTAACTAAGCACAAGTAGCACACTGGAAATTACATGTTTAGTTGTTGTGTTATTTTTGTTTTTTAATAGTTATCTAAGAATACAAAATCTTGAAACAAATTATCAGAAATTAGTCATGATTTTTGTATTTATTTAGATTTTGTAGTCTGTCCGATGTTTTTCTTTGTTTGTAGACCCCAGAGATGTGTGTATTTTCAGTGTAATGTATTTTGTTGCCACTTAAAAAAAAAAGTTTAAAAAATAAAAAAGTATTCCTTCATACAATGTATTTGAGAAGAAAACCTTTAACAGAAAATTTCTGCAGTAACCCAAGACTCATATTCTTAGAAAGATTGGCTTATAAAAATGCTAAGTGAGGTTTGACTATGATGCTGTCATTTGACCATGACGCATACTGATTCAATGGCCTTCCTTACGGTTCCAATTCTGATCTTTAAAATGTAGTTTGTGGTGTATGGCGCAAAATAACACGTGGAAAAAAAAGTCACACACATTACTCAGTTACATTGTGCAATATTTTTTATACAATATAAAAATTGGCAATTTAACATTAATTTATTTAAAAATACTGAGAAATAATCTAGGGGTACACTATTAGACTATTTGGTACTTATCTATTTGCCTGCAAACTCACAGAAAAAAATGTTGCTCTAAAGCAAAATGTTTCAGTTGTGTTTTACTTCAGAGGTAGAGATACTGTTTATATGGTTGCTAAAATAAATAATAAATAAATGATAACCTAAACTTTGTAAGTATCGTTTTAAGATGCTCATGTTGTCTTACTTTCAAATGTGTATGCCCCATATTACACTTGATGGACCAAGCTGACACTTGCAAGAACCTAATATTGCATTGCATAAATATTTTGAATGATCTTTACTTATGATTTGGATTGTCTTTCTGTGCGTGGTAACCAAAACCTTTTTTTTTTTTTTTTTTTTAATATTACTTAATTCTTGAAACTATGAGTGGCTCCAAATAAGGTATAATGTAAGAATGGTGGGGTATAGTAGTTTTCAGACTTTTAGACATACTGTATTTGAGAGAGTGTAATGGGAAAGCCTTCACTTTCAGGAACATGGTTAGGAAGGAAAATAAGTGAGAACATGTTGACCTACAGAATTTTTCTCCTATTGAAAAACAAAAAAATAGCATTACAGTATGTTCATACTGTAGATCAGGAAGTGTATCCACTATGTAAGCATTAGTGTATTAAAATGTATGCCTAAATGTATTTTTATTTTTAAAGTCTGTTTACCTGTAAAAAGCCTTATTGTATCTCTTTTCCTTAAAAAAGTAGTGTTTAGTAATTTATAGATATTATCCTTAAACTCAGTGGTTTGACCGGTATTACTTTTATATCACGTTAAAAGTATATGCTGCTTGACATGTTTTAAAGGAAAATATTTTTCAGTTGAAGTAGATGTGTAATTGGTAATTCATCTAATACTTTACATGGCAGTATTTTACATGCACTTTTCAGAAGTAAAATTTTCGTGTCAGTGTATAATATATCTTTCACCTTAGGACTAATATCTCTTTAACCATGGAATTATAATGCAGAATTATTTTAACATTTTTTTTTCCTTTGAATCATGGTTATGCTCTGTTAATGTGGATATATCTTTTATATTTTAATTTATTATCTGTTGCTATAATAGATTCTATCAGATGCTGGAAAAATACTTGTCAAAGACCCCTTAGAATTATACACAGCTATTCTAGAGATTTTGCACAATTACCTCATTCAGTTTGGTGTATTTTTATTCCAGTGACCATTTTATTCTGGCGTTTAGGACATTGTCTTCTATTCAAATTTTGAAAAAAAAATTGCTTCTCAGTCTGGGATGGAACATGAAAGTGCTCAAGTCCGTTAAATGTAATTAATCTATTTTACCTATCACAGGAAAAAAGCAGGATCAACTTCAGTGTTGAAAAGCAGATTGACACCTGGTAACATTTGTTCCCAACTTGGAAACACCAGCATTTGCAATTTGAAGGTCTGTGTAATTTGTGATTTAAACTGAACACATTTCAAATACTGTATGAGTACTCTAAGTAAACATTTTTTTAAGATGCTGATACTTCATCTGGTTAATAAAAGCCTTTAAACATAGATTTTCACTCAATACCACCACGGTACATAGATGAAAACCAAAACATTGTCAGAATGACCTGAGCTCTGATCTGTTGTAGTGTCTGATGTTGTACTTAGTAAATGTATGCATCATAAGAACTGTAGCCTAATAGCTATCACTGGAAAATGTCCAAATAAAAACACGGCTGTAAGATTTTCTTTGTTTCTGTTTTGTTTGTTTGTTTGTTTTGAATACTTAGATATGTGGCTGTCATACTTTTGACTGAGCTTTGGACTTTCTTTGGACTAAATGGATTACTATCCTGTCTTTTGTCCTCAGCCTCCTCTTGGAGGAGGCTTTCCGTCTGTTACCCACTGTTAGGTGAATTCTAGCAGCCTTATGTAGGGGCCAGTCTTCTCGGCCAAGGCTCTGGGTAGCTGAAAAACACAGTCTTTCCTCTCCTTCTTTTCTGGAATAACTCTAGGAGCTGTTAAAGACTGCTTCATTATTTCTGTTGCTTTGCCCTGCTTTGGCCACTTGAGTGTATTTATTAAGAATTGCTTTGGGTACATTTCCCAAGATAACAGATTGAACTACACCGTGTTAGCCCCTGTCTAGGATCTCTTTGCAAATGGTGACCCCGCATTCAAAAACACCTGTATGGAAATCCAGAACCATCACAAGTTCTTAACCTTAGCTAGAATTTATAAGCTCTGTGCTGGCACTGGTGACTGTGAAAGTAGCTGGTTAAAATCTGAGGACTCAATGTATGAACACCTATTCCCATATTGGCAGTGTGTCATAAATTTGGGGGCGTATTTGAAAATATTTTGTTTGATATAATACACTATTTTTAACCAAATATTTTACCAAGTATCATTAAGATCAGATGTCAGATTTGTAGTGCTCTACACTCTGACTGTGCTATGGAAGTTCCACAGCGTCAGGCAGGCAGGGAGGAGTGGCGGCCCTCTGAGACTATTTCCAGCTGCCAAAACAAGTACAATATTTATTCAAATATTCTTTCTCACAAATAATATTTAAGTGTAGTACCTGTGAGTGCCCTAAGATTATGAAATGTTTTCTGAGGCTGTTTTTGTGTTTTTCTTAATCATATTCTGAGTTTGTTGGAGAAACTCCTTCATGGTATCCTATAGCAAGGTGCTCAGTATTCCCACCCTTTTCTCCTTGCCCTCATGATCCCTCTGGTTTCTAGACAATTTGTTGTTCTTAATCCCTAAAGATGCATCCAAGATGCCAGCTTTGCCTAGCAGCACTTCAAGGCCTGCACCCGTCTATGTAATCACTGCGCCTGCTGCTCACCCCCTATACTTACATACCTGCACAAATAACGAGCTGCCGTGTGAGCTCACACAGGTACTTAACACCGCTCCGACTTGTTCGGCGCTACCTCCGGTAGCTGTTAGCGACCACGCCACGGTCCTGGAGGGGGCACAGGAGCGGCCACCCCGGCTCCGCGGAGCGCCCTCGGGTGCCGGCAGCGCCTGAAGCAAACGCCCTGCTCCAGGAGCCGCCTTCTCCCCCCAGGGCAGGACCGCGCCCGGCCCGGGGCAGGGCCAGGATCCGGCCCGGGGGCGCTGGCCGGGGGCGGGCCGTGGCGCCGCGGCCACCTGTCCCCGGCAGGGCCGCAGCGCGTCGGTGGCCGGAGCGGGGCCGGGGCCGGGGCCGGGGCCGCCCATGGCGCTGGCCGAGCTCTACACGCAGGTGAGCGCGCGGCCGCCATCACGGGGGGCAACGGCTGCTGCGCGGGGGGCGAGGCCGCCCTGTGAGGGGATAAGGGGGAAAGGGGATAAGGGGAAAGGGGCAAGGGGAGCCGGGCGACGGCCGCGAAGCTCCCCGTTGTTTCGCAGCTGCGTGTCTGTCAGAAGTTATTTCCCCTGCGTGACTGAAAGTTCGACGATTCGGGACCTGACGCGTCATCTTCTTCGTGGGTACGCCACGAAGGCAGATCGGGTTTGTGCTTCAGCAGAGAAAATATAACATAAGCGGCTTTTAAACGGGAATTGATCGATTTCGGCGTTAACGCGGCTCTGAGGGAAAGCGGGGGCTCGCTGCCGGTTGCCGTGGGCAGGGCCAGGGCTCGGGGCTGGCCGGCGTGCGCTGCAACCCGCAAACCAAAAAAATAACAGAGAACTACAGCTAATAGACTGTAAAACCCCAGGACACCCTGGGAAAACACGGTGCTTCTTTTTCTACATCTTCTAGAAAACCACTTATTTTCTGCGACTTGTCATGCCGTGTGGGTGCAGGGCGCAGACGCGCTGACCTGCTCATGGGCAGTTCTTAAGTATAAGCAGTCTGCTGGTCACTCAACCTCAGAGTGCTCGTTTTTATGCAGGTATTTAATATGTTAGACAGATTTGGGAACTAAAACAAAGATTCTTTCTCCTGAACGCAGCCGGTGTATTTTTTTCACGTTTCCCACTTTTCCAGTGGCCAGCATTGCGATGTATAATCTGTTTGCTGAGCCTTAAATAACAAAACACGTGCATATTGCTGCCTTCCAGGCCCATCTCTTCTGTCACAAAACTAGATGCCATACTAAACTCGATTTGGCCTTTTGCTGCGGTGGTTTTTGTCTGTTTGCTGTACTAACACCACGCTGAGCAGCTGGAAGAACATGCGTTTTTGTAAATCGGGAGGAAAGGTGCAGAGGTGGCGGGGAGGAAGGAGCATGGGTGTAACTTGATACGAAAATGAGCTCAGGCCCTTGTGTTTACTTGTAAGGCAGGGTCTGGAGAAACCGAGCTGTGGTAGGCTGGGTACATTTGCCAATGGAGGCTCCTGGAATCACAGGGACATTTTCTGAAGAATAACTGCTTCAATCCCATGCCTTTTTCCGTCCCTTTCTTGACCATGTCCTGCTGTAGTTCCCTCGGTTACATGGGAACATGCCGTGTTCTGAGGTTATTTGGTTGTTAGATTCTTGACTCATGGAATAACAGCAAATAGAGAATTCCATTTAACAGCTGTGAACAGGTATGTAAGTATTTTTAAAGGCCAGGAAATCAACGCTGTGCAGGAATGACACAGAAGTCATTTGGGAGGGTCCTTGGGCTGGAGGCTGCCACGTTCTGAGGATCTGCTGGGGCTGCCAAGGCTTCCCACAGAGTAGAGAGGGGGGAAAAGTCATTTCTGCAAAAAGTAACAGCTGAAGCAACAAAATGAAAATGTTTGAGAGTCTCTGAGGTATCTGGGGGCATGCTAACACCTCATGAAATCCTTGTCTAATGTTAATTTTTTTCAAGTAAGAAGCAGCAGCAACTGTCACGGGCTTATTTAAACAGCACAAAGCTGGTATAAGCTGACCATGTGTATAGCTAGGATAGGAGAATTAAATGGAGGTTTCTGGCTATCAGAACAGATGCTGATACAAGATTATATGACATGGTTGCTTGCGAGAATAGGGACTGAATGGTTCTGGCTCAGATGTTACTAAATCACAAATGAGAGGAGAGAGGGCCCACAAGAAACTCAGTACAGTATGTACTGGTGATTTTCATGCTTTTTTTTCCCCTTGACATCTCTGTCCTTACTCCTGCTTTCTTCTTCAAGCCCAATCTTCAGTGTCATTTTCATTGCCACGTGATATATATGCAATACAGTGCAAAAATATTTTGACACGTCAGAAGTGGTATCAAACTGCAAGTTTCTGAATAGAAGTGATTTCAGTGTTATTTAAAACAGTACCAATTGATATACAGGTGATGCGTTAGGGGGTCTTTTAGAGATGCTGCTGCTTTATTAGACCATGGCAGGAAGAGAAGGACAACTGCACGTCAGTGAAGAAATTCCTGACTTACTAAGGCTTCCAGCTGTTATGTCCTAAGGAATGCTGTTTCCTATACGTCCTTGGTCAGAGAACTGAAAGACATTGCTAATATTTTAGCATTTTATCTTCAAGATAGGAAAACTGGATGGCTTGTACAACATAATTTACACTTACATAACCGCGCTTCAGAAGGCTAGAAGTAATTCTCTTGTTTCCATTCTCCAAATACCTATAAGGAAATTAAAATTTATCTGCTTCCACTGGAAGTAAGTGCTTCCAAGAATGGTGTTTTCTTCCTGAGACAGAGCTAAAGGGTCTTACTGGGAATGATTGCAGCTGAGGCAGCAGATTGCTTGTAAAGAAAACAACCTGCCAGTAGTGTTTGAAGTTCACCCCAGAACGGGGGAGGATGTTATTGGGAAGTTACATTTTGGTCCTGTTAGAAGAAAAGTAACTGTGTAGTCTCTTTCTTGTGTGTATATTTGTACCTATGGCAAAATGATTTCTAAATTCAGTATCCTGTATTTGAATTCAAGGAAGTGATTGTCTAAGTTCTACTAAATGAGATACTTTCTCTGGTACTTGCTTACTCATTTAAATTCTCCAAAGAGTCAAGGCTGTGCTGTAAGCTTGTTTTATTCTTTATTCTTTATAGAGTGTTTGAAGAGCCTGGCAACAGCCTGGCCATTGTTCAGTTACTACTCTAAGTGCTGTTCTGCAGACTTCATGCTAAACAGGAGTAGAACAAGTATATTTGAAATTGTCTGTTGCCTCTCTCTTTTTTTTTTTTTTTTTTTCCCCTCAAGAAATCACTAAAGCACAAAAATACACCCCAATGAAAGTGTCAGAGCTAAGAGTAATCCTAGACAGTCCTGGCATACACTTTAGCATTTAGGTTGCACTTGATTTTTTTGAAAACTATCTTTTTATAGTCTTGTTTTATGATAATAGCTAACCGTTACCTTGTTTTTCTGTTGTAGTACAACAGGGTGTGGATCCCTGATAATGAAGAAGTTTGGCAATCCGCAGAAATCACGAAAAACTACAAAGCTGGAGACCGTTTCCTCCAAGTGCAATTAGAAGATGGAACTGTAAGGAGAAAAGCCTTAATTACCGTGGGGTTTGCTGAGATACGTTTATGTAGAAACATAGGATTCACCATCACTAAGTCTAAATGAATTTTCTGTATTTTCCTTTATGATCACTGCAGAATTATGATAACTCTGCAGTGACTCTGCAGAATTATGATAACTCTGCAGAATTATGATAACTCTGCAGTTACCATAATTTTGAAATCTGTACAGTAAATAGCTGTAACAGCTCAAAATGTGTGCATTTCTACCGTGCGCATCACATTAGGTTATGAGATTTATGTTGATGTAGAAAGATCGCTTTTGAAATGAGCAGTGAAACTCATTGAAGTAAAGCAGAAGAGCAAGACATGTGTATCTCCCACAGAGGTAGCTGTTGCATTTTTTTTTCCACTAAAATTACTGCTTTATCTGAGATTTATTAATTTTGTTATCAGTGTTCTTTACTGAAGTTATATTTTGAAAATAGTGTTTCCATATTTTTTCCTTCCTATTCTGTAAAGAAAATAATTAAATAATGTACCTTTCTTTTAATGAACAAAAGATCACCTTCTTATTTTCATGAGCTCTAGTCCCTTAAGTTTGGTGAGATATATGGAATTGATTAAATACAAAATCAGACAGTGCTCCATCAACCCTGTAACTTTGTGTAAAGATAGTTTATACAGACATAATGTGTTTATTTTGTGATGTTTCAAGTCATTTTTGTTGTTAGGAAATTAATTACCCTGTTGATCCAGCTGCTTTGCCACCTCTACGAAATCCCGACATACTTGTTGGTGAAAATGATCTCACTGCACTTAGTTATCTCCATGAACCAGCTGTTCTACACAATCTTAAAGTTCGTTTTGTGGAGTCTAAGCTTATCTACACCTATAGTGGTAAGCAAAGTCAAATGCAAGGTGTTTTTTTTTAAAAAAACCCACGAAACTTTAAAATAAAAAAGTGATCTTGGATTAGTTTGCAGGATGATGTGAGTGATGTGTCCCTTGAGTGTCTTGTAATTCACTGGAGTTTTTGTATGCGTATTCACGTGTCTGTTGATCATGATATTTTACCTAGTTTAGAAAACATTGCTACCTTGATTCAGTTAAACTGTCATTGCCCGTTTTCATTGCACTAACCTCTGTTTTATATGCTTGGTTATAGGAATAATTTTGGTTGCAATAAACCCCTATAAGCAGTTGCCAATATATGGAGATGCCATTATCCATGCATATAGTGGACAAAACATGGGGGACATGGATCCTCATATATTTGCTGTGGCAGAAGAAGCATACAAGCAAATGGCAAGGTTCCGTATGTTGTTTAATGTCCATAATTACCACTTCAAGTCTTGTGGCAGTCAGTGTTGATTGGAATTTGAATTAACTGTACTTACCTTTGGCTATTATGAATACTTTTGTATGGGTAACTAGAGAAGAAGTAAATACTTAACCAGCTGAGGAATTTATATAACTCATAACTATTTTTATTTTTGATAAAATGTTGTTTTAGCTGCATGAGTAGCAATGACATCAGCCTAGAGATGTCATGTTACAACCAAAGCGGATCGAAAGAGAATGGATGAAAGGTGGAACCGATACGCGTTCACCACGGTTGTGTTTTCATACATTTCTTTCATATGTATAATTCTTATATCTATTTACATATATATATGCATACATTTTAGACACATCTGATTTAAATTGTCTAATTACTTGGTTTTAGAAATAACAAGAATCAGTCTATTATAGTAAGTGGAGAATCAGGAGCTGGAAAGACTGTGTCTGCAAGATATACTATGAGATACTTTGCCACTGTGAGTAAGTCTACCAGCAATGCACATGTGGAGGATAAAGTATTGGCATCCAATCCAATAACCGAGGTAAATTTCAGAGAATATCTGTCAAGTCTGTCAAGGAAAGAATTCCAAGTGCAGCTGAATGTCTTTGTTTGAAATCATTAGGGGACATTTTAGCTGACTGACTTAGACATCTAAATTAGAAATTTAGCCTCTGAATGTTCCTGATGGAAAAAGGTGGTCAGCTTCAGGAACACCAAGGTTCTGCATCACCTGTCAACAGCCCTCTGGAGGTACCAGTTTGCAAAAGTTTTATCTGACCCCATCCTGTTAATGAGACGATAGGAGAAAAATAGTGAACAAGTTGTTTGCTTTTATTAATCAGAGTAGAAAATGGTTAAGGTTCTGTATGGTGAGAGAACATAATTTCCCTGCTTCTCATTAAACACAGTTGATTGCTGAAATTGATTCTTGAGCAAATAAGAGTTTAGGAATTTGAAGTTGAGTCACATTTTGAGAAATTTATTCTTATGAAAGATGCTAGTAAAACAAATTCTGAAAGTTTATCATTTTTGTAGGCTGTTGGCAATGCAAAAACCACACGGAATGACAATAGCAGTCGATTTGGAAAATACACTGAAATCAGTTTTGACCAGAGCTACCGAATAATTGGAGCCAACATGAGAACATATCTGCTTGAGAAATCTAGAGTTGTCTTTCAGGTATGTGAAATAAAAACAGTCAAAGCGAGTGTAACCATTAATATGTTATCCTTTAACTATGCTGGTTTCATATAGAAAATATGAAAATAGGAAATAGTTAAGTGAAATTCTTCAATAGTGCATCTAATAAGCATTCAATTTCCTTTCTTCAGAGGAGCTAATCTCATTTAGAACACAGGACTGATTTTTTCCAGGTTCTTCCTTATGTTAAGTGGAGAACATATTTGAGGAATGATTCCCTAATATAAGTGCAAGAAGTATTTGAGAAATCTGTGAATTGTGTCACACAGCGTGAATATGTAGGGTAAAAAAAACTGGCTGAAAACTTACAATGCCAGGGATTATTGCATGTGACCCATTACAGTGCCAGATATGATCATTATAATAAGAAAGTATTTAGTTTTACAAAGCTTTATTTTTTTTACAAAGTTTTAGTAGTGTTTTAGTAGTATTGTAACTTTTTAAGTACTATGAAAAAATAGTTCTATATTTATGCTGTCTGAAAGATGGTATATAAAGAGAGTTTTCTGAGTTACCACAGTTCAGTGTTTCAGCTGGCACTTCTACACTGTTGCTCTTTCCAGTATTTGACAGTTCTTATTAGTAGGTAGCTGTTCAGGTTGAAGAAATCATTAGAGTAAGAGCCTTGGGGGGAAAAAAAAAACTCTCAGCATATCATTGATGGAAATGAAGCATACTGTATTTATCACTTTCAAAGCTCTTGCTGAAGTCAAAAGTGTGACTTTTTAAAGATGGACAATTCCTTTGCTAAATGCTGTTGCAGTGGAATTTATCCTTCAAGTATCAGTACCACTTTACAGGAGCTGAATATCAAATGTTTTTCTGTTTTATGTTGGTTTTCGTTCTGTAACAGTATTCTTTGCTTTCATTTACAGTCAGAGAATGAGAGAAATTACCATATATTTTATCAGTTGTGTGCATCTGCTATGCAACCTGAATTTCAGCATCTTAAATTGGGTAGGTCTCAAGAAAATAACCTACTCTTCACCTTTGCAATGCAGTATTTTGGAGAATGAAATTTCAAAAGCTATGATGTTAAGTGCTTTATAGCATAAATCTCACAGACTTATTACAGGACTTGCACTTTTAAGTCGCTTAGCTAGTAATCCTGTTTGAACTTGAGCAAATTGGTTGTAATTTGAGTACTACATGATCAAGTGTCTTTGAAAATATTATTCTAATTATGTAGTGGCAGATACCATAATGACGGTTTGGATCCTTGATTCATTTATCCACAGAGCAGCTTTAATGCCACCTGGAAGAACCAGGTCTTAGTTACATGTTTACTTACCTTTGTTCTTGTTTGTTAGTTAGATCACCTATTAAGATTGCTAGGCATTAGGAATACTGATTTGTGCCAACTAAATTGAGTTAGGCGCATGGATTTCCATTGGAAAAAGGGCACCTTCAGCTCACTGCATGTGATAGAATCTTAAATTTTACAGTGTTACAAGTTTAATAATTGGCTATTCGCAGTCCTGAATTTTCCATCATTACAAGTTTTGCTTCGTGTCTCTAGGAAGTGCAGAAGAATTTAACTACACGAGAATGGGTGGTAATACAGTTATTGAAGGAGTTGATGACAGAGCAAATATGGTGGAGACTCAGAAGACATTTGCCTTACTGGGTAATTTATTGGAAATATCTACTACATGCATTTAAAATTTGTTTTTCTCTGAAATGGGCAAAGGGGGATTGTTTCTTAAATGTCCAAAAAGTTAGTAGTAATTATCAAAATTGTTTCCTTCGTAGCATGTCTTCTGCACCATCGGTCTAGTTTAAAATGCTAGGCAAGAACAAATGGCTATTAGCCAATGGTGTTCATTATAAATTATCAAAATCACTAAGGGTTGGAGTCTGCTTAGATCTTAGGCTAATGTGTTGTGAAGGAAGTGAAATTAGAAGCTTCGTTATCCCTAATGCGGCTTGTGTGAAAGCCAAAGGAGACTCTAGCTGGCAGTTGTGGGAATACAGGGATTTGTCTAATCTCTCATTGCATCAGACAGGCAGAAAGTAGGCAGAACCAAGGGCTTTCACAGTAGTCTGCAGAGATGCTATACAATTATTGGCTACACAACAAAGCAAGTAATGCAACATTGTACTATTTTAATTAATTCTGGTTTTGAATTTTTAAAATAATCAAAAATTTTTTTTTTTTAGGTCTGAAGGAAGATTTTCAAATGGATATTTTTAAAACACTGGCAGCGATCCTACACTTAGGCAATGTGGAAATAACTGCTGTAGGAGATGAAAGATCATCCATCAGTGTAAGGAAGTAGCTCACTGAGAAAACAGCATTTTTTTATTATTATTTTCTCTGGCAAAAGACATTTAGCAATATTTTTCTAAATTTTGGGCCTCAAGAGCAGCATTAAATCTGGTATATACTAAACTTGCGAGATTTATCTGTCTTTGTATGTATACAAAGTGAATGTTTTATCTGAATCCTGTTTCTGCCCAAAAGCTGTTAGAAAAGCAATTTGGGACTGTTTGCAGAATAAAGGGAACAGCATTGTCAAAGCTGCTCAGAATGTGTCCCAGCAACAAGTCAAAAAGACTTGTCCCAGTACAAGTCAAAAATCAAGGACATCTGAACATAGATTAAAGTCACTTTTTCTTTCAACATCTTTATCCAATGTCTCACCCAGTCTGTTTTCTTTCCTATGTCAGTAGCTCTGTCCACCATTACTTGTTTTAGCTCTTAAGATTTTGCCAGACTAAGTGAACAGAAAATAAAACTCCCAGGCTGATGCCAGTTATGCTAGGATTTCACTGTCTAGACAACATTAAAGGTATTAAATATAATCTAATAATATTTATTAAGTGTAATCTAATAATATTTATTTATCTTTAAAGCCAGAAGACAGTCATCTCAATATATTCTGTGAACTCCTGGATTTAAACTTTGACAAAATGACACAGTGGCTGTGCCACCGAAAGATTATCACTACCTCAGAGACTGTAATAAAGCCAATGACAAAAGCTCAAGCTGTTAATGCAAGGGATGCTTTGGCAAAGAAGATATATTCTCATTTATTTGACTTCATTGTGGAAAGAATTAACCAAGCTTTGCAGTTCACTGGCAAACAACATACTTTTATTGGTGTTTTGGACATTTATGGGTAAGAATGTCTCTAGAAAAAAAATGAATTAATTAAGCTTCAGTAAGATCAATGCTCTGCTATTGATTAACTTAGTGCCTTTTCTGTGAGATTGATAAAAGGCACTTGTTAATTTGTGTTGCTAATGAATCTGGAAGGTTTTGTTATACTAAAAAGTCTTAGTCATGCAATTTCTTTTGCATCCGGAGTAGAAGAAGTGTTCTGCAACTATAAATATTTTTTGTGCATGTGTGAGTGATGTTAAATTTAACTTTCGATATGACACCTTTAGATTTAACTCTGGATTTTCTAGCTCTGTCATGTCTGGTAACATTAACCTGCAGGGAAATTTTGAAATGTCTTAGCAGCATCGTTACTATTATGGCTATTTATTTTTTTTTTTAGAATTATTAGATTAGGTACAAAGTCTTACAAGAATATTATGATTTCTATTTAAATGTGAAGGGATTTTTTTTCTTCAATAAAATTGCATCTTTTTTTTTTTATTTGACATGTTTCAGCTTTGAAACGTTTGATGTGAACAGTTTTGAACAATTTTGCATCAATTATGCTAATGAAAAACTACAGCTTCAATTTAACCTGGTATGTTCATTTCATTTAACAGTTCTTTCTTTGTGTGTAGCTCTGTATGTATATATACACATACATAAACGTGTATATACACAAATATTTCTGACAATACAGACAAATACTGTACTACAAAACATAAATATTTTCATGTTCTGTATGCAATCACACACGTCCATACATATATTGCCTTAATTATAACCATATGTTTTCATAATTTTCATATATCTAGCATGTCTTTAAACTTGAACAAGAAGAATATATGAAGGAAGATATCCCATGGACTTTAATAGACTTTTATGACAACCAGCCTGTTATTGACCTTATTGAAGCTAAAATGGGTATTTTAGAACTTTTGGATGAAGAGTGCTTGGTAATTTGAAAATTCTTGTATTTATGAGCTTGTGTAAAAATACAAAGATTTTTACAATTTGAGCTTGTGCATAAATCTTTATTTTCTCACTTTCAAGTGGAAAAAGCATTTTCATTATGAAATAAACAATACTTTCTCTCTATTTGGTTATTTTAATTGTAAGCCACTTATTCTTGTTTGTTTATGTTTTATAAAATTAAGAACCAAGAGCTAAATTCTTACCAAGACGCTAACTCAGCAACTAGATTTCTTCACTGTGTGGGCTAGAACAGGTTAAGCAGAGATGCAGTGGGATCCCCTTCTTTGGATACTTTCAGGATCTGGGTTCATCTGAAAGTCTGTTGTAGTAGTGGTGGTGGTAGTCTTGCTCTGAGCAGGAATTTGTTATACACAATCTCCATGGTCCTCTTCCAATCAACATTTCTAGAGTTCAATTATTCCCCAAGTCAATTATTTTGATACAAATATATATATATATCACTTTCCTTTCTGCTCCTTTCTATTCATGTTGAATGCACCACACCTACATCTTCAGTCTTACTATTTTTTCCACTGGAAATTCTGAGAAGACAAAACCTTTTTGCTATCAGGCCTCCTAACTGACTGAGGATACATTATTTAGGTAACATGTACTGATAGTAAGCAGTTTTGTTGTTCTGAAAAAACAGTGGAGTCCACAAGAGTTTTGTTAAGGAAATCTCCCTTCTCATTTTTACAGTTGCCTCATGGAACAGATGAAAACTGGCTTCAAAAGCTATATAATAATTTTGTCAACAAAAACGCACTCTTTGAAAAGCCGAGGATGTCAAACACATCTTTCATCATTCAACACTTTGCTGATAAGGTAGGCTGTAAACAAGCCAGTTTTATTTCACCCTATCTCTAGAAGTATCTCTATCAGAAAAGAAACAATCTCATGGAGGAAATATTAACCACACTTTTTTGAAACTTCCGTATAATCCTTCTTCAGTATGTTTTACAATTTAGTTGTTGGTAATGCTACCTGTAGCATCATTTAAACCTAAGTGCTTAAAATCATAATTTTGAGAGTATAAAAATAAATCACAAAGATATAAAAGGAGAAAATGAGTGCAATAGTTAAATAAATATATAAATAGTTAAGATTGCAGTCTTTAACAAGTCTTAGTCACAGTTATTTGCATTTCAAATTCAGTAACCCTTTTTTGGTATTTTGGTTTGAAAATAGAGATATTTTTTCATAGAAAATAATGGTTAAAAGGGAAGGAAAGTAATTCCTAATGAAGGCAGAAGGAAATTGCAGTTGATAGTGCATCCTGACAGTTTGTCCTGCTTCTAAACTTGCAGTCTGTATGTGCGTATGCTTGCCATAGTGTAGCTGCTGAAAGCATTCAGGACTGATAAAGGACTGTTGGCTACCACAGGTTAGAGAATAAAAACTGTTTTGCTTACTGTTTGTTTGTGGTTGAAGTTAATGATTTAATCCCTTTGCACAGGTAGAATATAAATGTGAAGGATTTCTGGAAAAAAACAGGGATACAGTATATGAAGTATTGATGGAAATCTTGAAAGAGAGCAAGGTTTGTGAACAATCAATTATGATTAATTTTCTGAGTACCTAATTTCATTGGAATTAATTCAGATCTGATTGTAAAACTTTTTTCTAATAAAAAGTTATATATATTTTAAAAAAAAACCACATACCTATTCTTAGGTTGAATAAATCCATTCATATACTAATTTTAATTAATATTCTTCAAGTGTGTGTTTTTAACATCAAAATCACATACAAGATTTAAATATGATATTCAATCTTCCATTTTGGAAGCATTCTGGAATCCTTTTTTTTTTGTCCCTACAGTCTTTATATGTAGCTTTGGTAGGTGGCTTATCATTAACAGCTGCCTTTGTTTATTTTTCAGAAGAGTTTAAAGGAATTCCAGGGCAGGGAAAACATCAAATGTCTTATATGGGCTTGTCATTTCCCATCTTCTTGAAGGCCCATTCCCTTTCAGGCTGTAGGATTGCTAAGAAGCTAAGTTTATCTGACAAAAAACATGTTCTTAATTTAAATTAAATATCATGAGAAGAAGAACTTAAGTGGTTTATGTTTAAATCTGTATTTATTTCCATGTTTGCTCATATTGAAATACTGCATATTGCTCATATGCTCATATTGCACTTGCAGACCTACTTCACAGTTGTTGAGTTTTGTCTTTGAAGTGCCTAAATGCTTCATAATAGATTTAGGATTGTTGCAAATATTTCTTAAATTGTTTATTTGCGGCTTAAAGATCAAGTTCAATGTCTTGCAATACCTGGCCTAAGCATTAAGATGGATGGCTTTTGCATTCTACATTGACTATAATGTAATTTCATTTAAATGTTATTGCAGTTCCACAGTATTTACCTGTGATTCTTTCACCACACTTTTAGTTTCGTCTGTGTGCAAACTTTTTTCAAGACAATCCAGTGTCCATTTCACCTTTCAGTTCAACTATAAACATCAAATCTGCAAGACCTGTTCTCAAGCCACCTAACAAGCAACTCCGGATGACTGTTGGCAGTAAGGTACTGGGTAAACATACAGCTCTGTGATGCTCATAGTTTCAGGAAAGTGTATTGGGTAGTCTGAGAAAATGATGTACTGTTCACAAGGGAGTATCTGGTTTTCAGCAAGAACCAGTAACAATGCAGTACTCCAGGTCTGGGTATAAGTAGGTAAGCTTAATTTATATATAGGAGAGTGTTAGGAACAATATGACTGGTAAGTTTCTTGTTTTTAATATCTAAACCCTAAGAAAATCTGTGTTCAGACAAAACCTAACAAAGAATTAAAAGCCATAAGATTTGACTTTTTACTTAGCTGTAGATGTTTTACTGGCGAAACTGTTATGCCTGATATTTTCTAGTTTCGGAGTTCTTTGTCTTTGCTTATGGAGACACTTAACGCAACCACCCCTCATTATGTACGATGCATAAAGCCAAATGATGAGAAGCAGCCTTTTGAGTAAGTATGTTAGTGGTGTTGAGCTGTTGTATTATTGTAAAAATTAACACAGTTTTTTTGTTTCACATTAGCTGCATTGTTGCTGTTGAACAACTTTCCATACAGAATATTTTTTTATTTTCAAGATAACTGAAATAAAAAAACATCTTACAAAAATAGTAGTAATTCAGTAATAATTGTTAATATCTTATAAATTCCTTATTATGATGAAGATCTTCAAGTTAGATATTAATGTTTGTGCATTTGTCATAACATTTAGGGGAAAAGGTTGTCTTACCTTTTAAACTGATAGATATTTTCTATACTTGTTATTTCTGTGTAGTATGGACTAGTATCCCTTCATATTTAGGGAATAAAAGCCACTGCCGTTTTTTTATGATCTTCACTTTTGTCCACAGAAATATTTATAACATTAGAAGTCAGAAAAGCCAAACAAAAGTTTGTTTCATTTTACTCTTACAGTCATGCATGCTCGATAGTTGTGTTTGCATAATTCCTGTGTCTAGTTGATAACCACCAACTAAGTAGGAGTTAGTGAGAGTAAGTAGGAGTTGGCCTTGACGCAGCTATTGGTTTGTTTTGTGGAAGCTCTTTAGTTTCAGGTATACAGCTTTTAATTGAAAGGTAACGTACTGACAAATGAAATATACGCCTTTGTCATAACTGAGAAAGAGGCAAACATTGCTGTGTTTCTAAGTGAATTTTTATTAGTATTAGCTCATTTTCTTGGAGCCAGACAAAATCTTTCCATGCAAAATATAACAAATATCACAGTTTCATTGTCCCTGTGCTGAGACCTGATTGTTTAGTGTAATAGCAGTGAGGAGGAAAACAGCTTTGGTAATGTAAAACTATGTGTGAATTAGACCACAAAAACATACTGTAAATTTATGAAAGTACAACACAGTCTTCTGTGAGCCACAGGTATCTCTTTGCTAGTACTGGATCGGCACTAGCTTAGTGCTTTGTGGGCCTAGCAACTCTGGTCCAGAATTGGAAAGGGCCTTTCCGTGCCTTTTGTTAGAAATTTTAAACCAAGGTATTCTTAAGTAAAATTTCTTGGCGTGATAAAGAATACCTAGAGAGAGTTACTTCCCAATAGATTGCTGAGAGAATTTATTTCTGTGTTGTTTTTTTTTGTTTTGTTTTGTTTTGTTTTGTTTTCCTAAACACAATTCATTGCCTTTTGCTGATAGGAGCTTTTTTGAGGAAAAAGAAAATTCAGATACTTTTTTTTTTTTGTATGTGATAAGGAGTAAGTCACTATGTATAAAAAAAAAAAAAGGGAGCCCTGTGTCCTATGAACAGAAATAGAATTCCAGCTAGTAGAATTGTTTTCATTATTATGTCAAGCTCAGCAAAAATGTAAAACATAACTTTGCTCTTTTAGGTTTGACTCAAAAAGGGTGGCTCAGCAACTGCGAGCATGTGGTGTTTTAGAAACTATTCGAATTAGTGCACAGAGCTATCCATCCAGGTAGGTATAGCAGTTGGTCTCCATAAGTCAAAAAAATAACCAAAAACCCACACTACCTTTTTTTTAAAAAAACAAATTGCATTTTGCTACCTTTTTATTTTCCAGGTGGACTTACATTGAGTTTTTCAGCCGTTACAGCATTCTTATGACACAGCAAGAACTGTCTTTAAATGATAAGAAGCAGATTTGCAAGATTGTTTTGCAGCGGCTAATCCAGGTTAGTATGTGTGCACTGTTCCATTATGTATTGTAGCATCTGCTGTTAATTAAAGGTCTCTTTTCCCAAGTGTAGTACAGGAACTTAAACGGGGATAACACACTTACGTTATTACTGTCTTTCTTGATTTAGTGTGTAGAACATAGGCTTGCAAGTCTATAACCTCATATTGTCATGCTGAGTCATGATGTGACCATAGGCAGATGATTTCATCTCTCTGTGCTTAATATCTTCATTTTTTAAATGACAGATACTCTACCTATATCTGCAAGTTAGTAAGTAGTAAATGATTTGCATTTACCAGTACTAGAACTTTATGCACACAACGGTGTTACACAGCATACTGAAGAACTGTTCTAAAAAAGTGCTATTTTGCATGTTGTGTGTTGAAACCAAGACTCTTTCCCAACAGAGTATTTGACAAGGCCTTTGTAAACAGGTTAAGCAAGTTGTGTTTACTGTTCAGTTTACTGTAATGTGTTTTTTATTTTCCCCACCAATATAGAACTGAAAACCCTGGGTCCTCTTGCTTGTAGTTTTAGAAATACCTGATTGCTTTTTGTGTTTTGAGCGTCCTTGAATATGTATATATTTTTTTCCATTCGTCTGTCCTGTCTCTACAACACAGAGCTATATATTAGCATTTATTCACTACCTTCCATCTCAGAGGTGGCCGCAGTTCAATAATTTGTAGGTTTTGGGGAACACCAAGAATAAGCAGAGGCCATCACTGACAAGGCACAATTGTGTAGTTCCTGTTTTTTAGACAAGTCTGTATTGATGAGACAGGTCCAAGTCAAGCCAGTGATTCAAGTCAGTATGTCAGAACTGAGTTCTAACTCAGGGATGTACAAAACCAAACACCGGTGTACTTGCAGCCTAGCTCCAGCAGAGTCCAAGAACACTCCAACAGAGTCCGAGAGTGAGAGCCTGAGCATAAAAGCTGCTTCTTCCTTGAGCTTTTGCTCTCAGAGCTCACAGATTCAAGGCTAGATGTGCACCCAAAGGTAGTTTTAAGTCCAAGGAACCGAATTCCTCTGAGAGGGATAAAGACATTTCTTTCAAGACCTTGATGATAAGTCCAGACCCTCCTTTTAATTTGATCCTTTTAATCTGTTTATTTCCTGCTTTCTGGCTTTCCCCTCTGTCATATACTCTTGTATATAATGAAGACAGAGAGGACATTCTTATTTGGCAAGATCATGTCACTTCAGAATAGCTTGGTTAAAGTGACGATTTATAAAAGGAATAGAGTGTTTGGTCTACAATAACAGAATAAAAAATTAATATATCGTTTTCTTTTCCAGGATCCTAACCAGTATCAGTTTGGGAGAACAAAAATTTTCTTCAGAGCAGGGCAGGTTGCTTACTTAGAAAAGCTACGATCAGATAAACTGAGACATGCATGCATCATGATCCAAAAGAGCGTTCGAGGCTGGCTGCAGCGGAAGAAATTTCTTCGCATAAAACAAGCAGCTGTTACAATACAGCAGTATTTCCGTGGGCAGCGGACTGTACGGTATTTTTGGCTGATAAATTAGCTTGTTTTTGGGGCATGCCTTAAGGGATCTAGAAGATCAAACTCATACGCAGCACTAATTTGGAAGTGTAATTTTTATGTAAGAATAATCCAGATTGTATTTTTATCCTCTTTATTGTAATGATGTACTTGAAAAAGTTCAGGTTGTTTGGCTGATGAGAAGAAAGGCAATTTAGCAGATTTCAAATGTCTGCCAGATTCCTGAGAGGCCTGTCTACCTTTGAGGAGCTTAGTCTTTAACCAGTGATATGTGACCCAGTAGTTGGCTTAGGGTTACTGCTTAGCTTTAGAGCCAGAGAAGAAATCAGGAAGCAGAAAGGAAAATCAGCTTGCAAGGATCTACAAATTAGTTTGTACAAATTATTAGGAGGCATTGTGCAGCCAAGAAATAGTACAAGTCATTCAAAAAGCAGATGGAGGAGGGAGATGGCTGTATCTAGCCTTTGAAATTTTCAGAAAGACACCATCAGAAAATTGCTTGTGAAAAAAGGCATGAAAGTTTGTGGGCTGCTCCCCCTACTCCATTTTCATGGAAGAAAAAGCTGTGTTTCAGATGGTGGAAGCTTGTTGTCAGTATCTTCTGCTTCTAGAAACTATCACCCTGAAGTAAGCCAGTGCTATGTGAGTTTACTGAGCTCTAGTAAGCTGCATGTTCTGTTTTCTGTGCATGTGGCCTGTAAGGAGGACACCCCAGCCATTGTAGCTATCAGCTCACATGAAATCCAGAAAATAATTCATATACAAGGCTCTCAAATTGCTCTTGGAATCTTCTCCCCCAGTTCAGGGTTTAATTAGCACCCAGCAGTTACGAGCTGGGATTGACCATGGCACTTGAGTTGAGATCTGGCCATATGTAGTATGGAAAAGTGGTAACTTTTCCTTCCAGGAGCAACCTAAATGGAACGAGATACTCAGTAAATACACCCACCTCCTTTAGGGGACCCTTCATTGTTTTGGTCCCAATTGCACCTCCATCTTATACTTGGTTGATACAACTTTGCTTTTGTTAGTATAAACTAGTTGCATTGCAACTGTTGTCATGGAAATAAGACTAAAATCTGTGTGTTTCACTAAAAGGAAATAGTTCTACATGATATTCACTGCCAACCAAACTATTTTTGTGTGATTTGTCTGACTGAGGGAATGAGCATGAGAAATCTAATGTGATCTAAGTGCACTTTGTCTTTTGAAGGCAAGCCATAACTGCAAGAGCTCTGAAGCAAACATGGGCAGCTATAGTAATTCAGAAATATTGCCGAGGTTACCTGGTCCGTAAACTTTGCCAGCTCATCCATGTGGCTGCTGTAACAATTCAAGCTTTTACAAGAGGATTTCTAGCAAGAAAAAAATACCGGAAGGTACAGCCTATTAAAAATTCTTATTTCAGTAGCTGGAAACAGCTACTGCTCTATAAGAAAGATGGAGACAAGGGCAGTGATCCCTATTACTTTACCTTTTGCATGTCTGGTACTCGTATCTTCTATTCTTTTTCTATACATTTTCTGTAAAAGTATTGTTACACGGTTGTTTAGATATAATCTCTGAACTGCTAAGAGTTCTTAAGAACTAAGAATCTGGTTTCTGTGTGTGCAGTCTGAGTATTTTAGTACTTTGATACCTCTGACAGAAGCATAGAAATGTGTATAGATTCACAGAACACTTTACTTGATGCTGATTGAGCCACAAATAATTACAGACATATGTAAATGTTTTCTTTTAAAGATGCTTGAAGAACACAAGGCTGTGATCCTTCAGAAATATGCCCGTGCATGGCTTGCCAGGCGCAGATTTCAGAATATTCGGCGGTTTGTATCAAATATCCAGCTTTCATACAGAGTTCAGCGACTGCAGAAAAAGATAGAAGAACAGGTGAGGAACACCAGTCAGTTTATGATTTGTACTGTCTTTTTGTCATATCTATTTGTTAACTAGAGACTTCTGTGAATTATGATATCCATAGTTTTCTTTACAAGACATGGAAATACAGTGGGAATATTGTAAGGGATATAATCCCTTATTATCTAATAATATCATATATTATTTTTCATTATAATCTTGTAGTTATCATTAAATATTATGATCTAATAACTGCTCTGGATCAATATATTTAATAACTTTGGGGAATCCTGTATTATGTTCCTTTCATAGCTTATTTTTGAGTCATACCAGTCCAATTATCTTTAAGATAGTAGCTTTAACCTAGTTGGTGGAAACAATCTGTTTTTGAAATAATCACAACTGACCTGGAATCATGAGCAGAAATAGGTCAGATGCATCTTCCACAGCTGAGGAGCAGCAAAGCATAGATTGTACTGCCAACGAGTTGCTTGAAAGTAATTCTCTTCAGCCATGAAGAGTTCTACACAAAAATAAGTTTGATTATTGAAGTATAGAGCTGATTTCTGACAGTAATTTTTTAGGGGAATATACTAAGAGACAATGCTATTAAACAGTTTCAAGTGTGATTTCTTTTGTTTTATTTTACCTGTCTTGCTCAATGTAGAGTAGAGAAAATCATGGCTTGTTGGAACGATTGACCAATCTGGCTTCAACTCATATGAATGACTTGGATACAATTCAGAAACTTGAATTAGAGCTTGAAAAGTTAACTGCTCAAAAGAGAACATATGAGGAGAAAGGGAAAAAATATAAAGAGGACAGTGAACAGGTACATTTTCCTTACTTTTTTTGGTGCTTATATTTTAGTTGAAAAATTTTTCATTGCTGGATTTATCAAATGCATGATTCTGAGTGTTGCTAAGTAAGTTCAGTTTTTGTGGGGTGATGAGGAAGGATGAAGTTTGTATATACTTCTTAATTGTATCTTTTGCTTATTTTTTGTGTGTACAGAAAATCTTCAAACTTGAAAATCAGAATAAAGAATTACGAGAACAGAAAGAGACCTTAGAAATAAAGCTCCAAGAAAAAACTGAGGAAATGAAAGGTACAATAATTAACAGGAGTTTTAAAGGAGCAGGTGAAAGTTGTAAAGTCAGTTTTACAGCAAATGTAAATGTGTATATATATGTATATATATAAAAATTCTGAATTTACAGAAAATTGAAAGTTGGCTCTAATCTTCTCTTATTTGAAGCTACTTTAGAATGTGTAGGGCAAATGCTTTTAGTATAATAATTAAATGAAATTTGTTCTTTGAGTAGCAAAAGCTCTGCTCTTACTGCAATTCCTATCTTAGAGATAGCATGTGCATTCCTTTAAAGTGTCTCTTTGTCCTTTATTCCTTTAATATAATGTTTTTAAGAATTTAGCTTTGAAGGATTCAAGCAACACATGATATTAAGTAAACTTTAGAGGAATAAAATTTTGGTGCTTCAGAACTGTTCTGTAGCATTATTTATCAAGTTTACTGTTATAATTCTTGACATTTTAGATAATTTGTGTATAAAAATAGTTTAAAATATATTAAAGATTGCTTATTAAAACAAAACAAAACAAAAACTTCTCATTTTGATAACACTGTTTTAATAAATACACTTAATTGCCTGAAGGTCTTTGAAATACTGCAATATTTTTTGACAGAGAAAATGGATGCCCTCACGAAGCAACTCTTCGATGATATACAAAAAGAAGAAAGTCAGAGAATGTATGGAATCTGAACTCAATTTTTTTGAAACATCCATTTTTTTCTTTCTCTGCCTTTCTTTTTCCTGCTTTAAATATAATCACATCACTTACGAATCTGTTAGTATTCTTGAACAGTAATGCTAGTACTGAAGTTCTTTATGTACTTAGTTGAAGAAGAGCACATGATTGTGGGTCAGTCACATGCAGAAAATTATACTGAAGACTTAAGACTTCTTGTTTTTGCAGTTTCCTGTCTTTTCATGTATCTTCAAAAATTAAAAGGAGCCCTTGATAATGATGGTGTTTTTGGATATCCTCAGTATTCAGACATTTAGCAAGGCAGCTGATGGCCATACCAGTCAGATTTCCTGTGAAGTAATTGTTAAACAGCAGAACTGAAAGATTCAATGTGAAGGAAAGGCAGGAATTTTAAATTTTTTAGGTTAAAAATATAGGGGAAAAACTTTTTTCCCCTTTGCTATACTCTTTGCAGGTTTAAACATATTTTTAGCAATGTGGTATGACATTCTCAGATCAAAAAAATATTACTGTTTTTATGGAAGAGTTTTACAATAGCTCTTTACCAATATATGACAGAGAACCATAGGTACCAAAGAAATGCTGTCCTCTGAAATTTGAAGAGTGCACTGAATCTGTTTCTGAGGCTCGGAAGCTGTGTTCTGCTTCAGTTCAGTCTGATATCAGTTACAAAATACTTCAGAGTATAATAAGAGAACTTTTTTGGGGGGGGTTCTGCTTTCCCCATTAACAGTATTATGTTGGAAGCCAGTCCATTCCAGCAGGTGCCAGTAGAAAATGCCAAGATTCTTCCATTGTGTTACTGAGAAGGACATGGGGCTTTCTGCTGCTACGTCCTTCTTCAGTGTGCCTCTGTAAATGTAGCAGAGAGTTGTTTAAGTAGGCAAAGAGTTAGAGAATTAGCCTTTAAGTGGAAAAGTTCGGTTCTGTCTTGAATACAGTCCCAATACCTGAATAGGATGTAGGGAAATACAGGGACATTCTTATCTCATTATCATTCATTTTGTAGGTTCATTCTAAGGATGTAGGGTAGCATTTTCAAGCAATTACAGTTCATTTAAGCTTTCTTAACTGAAATATGCCCTTCAAATTAAAAGAAAAACACAGTCCCCTCTTTCACTTCTAAGTTCAGGAAAAGAAAAACATCTTTTCATTGTCTTGTTTAGGATACTTGAGAAAAAAATCCAAAATCAGAAACATGATTATGAAAAGGAGATTGAATTGCTCAAGGGAGAAATTAAGGTTCTCAAAGAAGAAAAATCTCAGCTACAGCAACAAATTCAGCAAGAAATTATCATTCAGGATGGCCTGAAAATAGAAGTAGGGCAACTTACAAAACAAACGCAGGTAAAGTATGACGCAATGAATTTTGGAGTCTTTTCAGGATAAAGCAAGTAGACAATGTGGATGTTTTATTTATAGATTATTTTCATTGTTTGTCCTCAAGAACATTTTGGAACAAATAGTAATTAATAAGATGTATTTTATAAATAACTATGTTGTATCATTTTCGTGTAGTACTCAATAGAAGTTATTGCTCACAAAAAGAAATGCATGTTTTCAAGAGTATGACTAATTGTGCATGAACATGGATTTTAATGTGTGGAGCTTTTTTCTTCCTTTCTGTTCTGCTAAGAAACGGACGCTTTAAACAACACATTTTAAGCCTTCTAGCATATGAACTTGTTTGTATTAATAATTATCTTTATGAATTAACTGATACTTAGCCCTTGTCATTCACTTTCTGTCTCATTCTGTAATTCATGTCTGATTAAGAAAATACCTGAGTTGCAAAAGGAAATTGAACTGCTGCAGACACAAAAATTGGATGTTGAAAAGCAGGCCCAGTCACAGAAGCGGGAAATTAGGGGTAAGCTACACATTAGATAATTCAGGGAACTTCCCAAGCATGATGTGAACCAAGCCAGTTTAAATTTTTTTTTTCTCTGTTTGCTAGGATTGAAAAAATAATAATAATTTAAAAAAAAATCTTTCTCGTTCCAGAGTGATTTAATTCAATTCACAGCTTTACTTGCATGGGGTAAAACAAAAACCATGTGAGTTTTATGAAGTAATCATTGAGTACCAAGAAACTGATTTCAAATTTTTCTTCTTTTTGTTTAAAAATAAATAATGTAGTTTAAACTTTACTTAGAATTTTAAAAGAATCTCATAGTGACCCAAGAATATGGAAATATACGTTATTTGGCCTTCATTCAGCCTGTCGTTAGCCTCAGGTCTCATAACTGTCTGATACGCTTAAATAACTTGCTGAACTGGGGTCTCTTTGAGAAAAGGTACCTAATAAGAGCACTGCTGTTGTGCACTTTGTACAATGCTAAGAATGTGTCTTATAGGGCAAACCTGTATCTGCAGCATTTAATGTAGTAGGCTAGCACAAGAAGACAATCTGTATAACTGCAGCAGTTGTCTAGATCTAGAACAGAAAGATGGAACTTTACAGTGAAAGTTTGATGTGTTTTAAAAAAAAAACAAAAAACAAAAAACAATATTAATAGTGTACCTTAGTACACTCATATACCTCATATTCTGGTAGTAAATATTTACTTAGTACCAGGAAAGAACCTTACAGATTCTGGAAGAGATTGGTTTTATTTTTATAATGATAACTTAATTGGAAATATGAGAAGGAAATTATTCATATGATAAACTTTTTTTTTTTTTTCCAGAAAAGATGTCGGAAGTTACAAAACAGCTTCTGGAAAGTTACGATTTTGAAGATGTAAGAAGCAGGTAATTTTGTTTTGAGGTCTCTTTTTAAAAAAATAAAAGTATATATATATGTATATATATAAGGAATGCATTTTGTTTACCTGCACACTAACAATACTGCCTTGTATTCTAGACTGTCTACAGAGGATTTGGAACACTTAAATGAGGATGGAGAATTGTGGTTTGCTTATGAGGGCTTGAAAAAAGCTACGAGGTTAGTCCAGTTCTTCAATGTTTTTCATAACTCCAAGCTGTGATCTAGAAGATAAACAGATAAGTGAGTAATTGATTTGGCAGTGTGATTCTGAACACCTGTTTAATAAATTAACCAACACTATGTTATATGATTGACTGAGTAGCTTTAACTCACTTTTAACTAATTCACTAAGTCAGTGAAATGTGTGCATGTTTTCAGTCTGGGAAATGTTTCCTTAGAGGTATCACACATACCTTCAAATTCTTTTAATGCCCAGGTAATGCAATGACATATCTGCATGTAGAACACTTTTTTCACTTTGTATGAAACTTAACCCGTTGCATTGAGGTCATTACCACATCAGCAATTTTTTTTTTTTTAATAGAGTATTGGAAAGTCACTTCCAGTCTCAGAAAGAAATCTATGAAAAGGAGATCGAAGGTTTGAATTTCAAAGTTGAACATCTTAGCCAAGACATTAATCATCTACAAAAATTATTTCGAGAGGAAAATGACATAAATGATGGTATTCGACTTGAAGTTAGCAGGCTAACTTCAGAAAACATGGTAGGTATAGTAAAGCCAAAGTATCTTACTGTTACTTAGTAGTTCAACCCAAAACAGTTTGTGTCACAGAGTCCTCAAAATCTTGAAGTCATGTCCTTGATTCACAAGGTTCAAACAGTTGTGGCCATCTAAGATTGCACATCCATACAGGCTTTTTCCCTGCATGCAAGGATAACATGTTAGAATGCAGCTAAAGTTATTGTCTAAGTGTACAGCTTGTTGGGGCAGCCTCACAGAGACCTTTTTCTCTAAACCCCCCCCCCCCTCCTTTTTTTTTTTTACATAAACCTGATTATGTTATTTTAATCACAGATTGGCAAAATACTGTTTTACAAACTCTGACTTTGGCAACCCACGACCAGCTTCAGATTTGTATTATACTTGAGGCGTTCAAATTTAGAATTTAGTTTTTCTCCCCCTGTAGTCAAAGGGCAGAAACTAGCATCTTTTGATCTGAAGCCTCTTTAAAGCTGTCTCTGTCTCTCAGCTTGAAAAGTTCTGTGATTTGGTTGTCAATTAAAAAACAGATGCCTGAGGGGCTAGATTATGCAGTTTTGAGGTACTCTCCACCAGGGGGCAGCTAACCATATAACGTCGCTAATACATTGCAGGCAGGACTTAAAAAATTTTAACTGGTTATTAGTACTGTGTAAAAACCTATCTAACATCAAGTGCTATCATACTAGAAGACCATATGTACTGTATCATTTTTTCTGCTAAGTGAAGTATAGCTCTAGAAATATTTTCAAAACAAACTTCATAAAATTGAAAACACAACAAAAAGTAACTAATAACATTATTTCTTAAAAATGACAACATACTGATCTTTTTCCAAAGTTAACCAAGCTAGGAAATTTAATTGTCTAATTTCTTTTAAACTACAGAATATAAGAATAGTAGTATTGGGTCAGTCCAAATATTTGTTAGCTCCCTAATTTTTAAAGAGTGTCTGACAGCAGATGCCTCCAGAAAAGTTATGTAACTCAGGCAAGTACTTTCCCACAGTGTCTTCCCAGTCTTTACCTATTTGCAGTTGAAGGTCTTCTGATGTCATAGGTAACATTACAGATGTTTCAAAATGAACATGCTGAGATATGCAAGTGTCCTTTTTCTCTAAAAGGTGATTCCAGATCTCAAACAGCAAGTTTCTGAACTTGAAAATCAAAAATTAGATCTCGAAAACCGTCTTCAAGAACAGACTATAAAGTTGAAAGGTAAAATACCATTGTGGTCATCGGTCTTATAGTTGAGAGGTGCATAATGAATTTCCTAGGCTTGAATGTGTAAAAGCTGAAGCAGCATTACTTCATTGCCTGATTACTTACTTAACTGCCAGTACAATGTAAAAAAACACCATGAAAGAAGTGCTGTATAGTTTATAGCTCTGTTGTTAAACAAAAATATATGCAAATATGTGCACTTCTTTCATTTTTGAACTTTTTTGTCATTTAGTTCTGTGGTTTGGATGTATGCAAGTGTATTCAGCAGGGCTAAGAATATATGAAACAAAGTATGCTCTTTGGAAACAGTCAAGAAGGAAAGATGATTTGGAACTTAAGTTGTACTCCATGAGGTGAAATTCAGAGGGTGTTGAAAAAGTCAGAGTAGGAGATGGGGAAATGTTCGTGTTAAATTTGCTTGTTTGAAAGTACTTCTCTATTTAGGAGAGCATAAGTTGCTGTGGGTTCTGTGTCTCTAAGTGTAATGTCTTCCTTGGCAACTTATTTTTTAAAAATTTACAATTTGTTTGACTGTCAACTGTAAGAAGTTAGTTATGTCAAAATTCCATATCACGTATAATCTTCTGTGTACAATTTTTAAATATTTCTCTGCATTATGTGATGATATTCAATTTTGTTACAAAAAAAAAATGAGTATAAGAAAAGATTTTACTAAATACAAGTACAGAACAGTAAGTAAATGTGATCTTATTTTCTTGTGTTGAAAGAGATGTCTAATCAGCTGCATCATGAGCCAGAAGGGGACAGAACACTAAGGAGGTAAATAGATCTATGTTTCCTTTTTTTTTTTTTTTTCTTTAATATTTTAATATATGTAAGTGCTATAGGCTGGGCGTAACAATCACGTAAAATTGAAGTACACATCCAAAATAAGATTCACCTTGCAGCCTTGAATACAGCTCATAGGTAATGGGCAAATATGATATGACTGTGCTTTAACAGAAGAACAGTAAAAGACAAAGCTTCCTGTCTGTTTCTAGAAAAAATGAGGCACAGAATGAAATAAACGTAAAAGCCAAAGAGAGATTGAATGTCATAACCCAAGAAATCGAAGGTCTGAGCAACGGTTTGAAGCAAGATGAAATCCATGATGAAGTAAAAAGCAAGATAAAGCAAGAAACAACTCGACTTACTGTGGAAAACATGGTGAGGAAATGAAATCCTCATTAAGAAACTGTACCTGAAATGCAAGATAAAAAGAAAGAAATCATGATTGTATAGTATGGGCAGCATGTTTTCTCAGTTCATTGGGGAGAAAAAAGGTAGAGAAGTTTCATTTTTCTTCCACTGAATATAAGTAAAAATACATTGAAATGGTTTTAATTGTGGCAATAGCATGTAGCAGTAGAAAGCATTTCTTTATTGTGATTTCTCTGAACTCACTGACTTTGATTATTACAGGATCTTGAAGAAAAACTAGACATGAAAGATAGAATAATTAAAAAATTGGAAGATCAGATCAAAACTCTTACCAAGACTATTGAAAAAGGTAAAATATTGTGTGATTATTAGTAGTAGTAGCTTTGGAAGTTCAGTGTGTGTTGTAGAGGAGGTAGATTTACAAAACTGAAAAAAAAAAAAAAAAAGTAGGGTTTTGGGGTGGAGTTAGAAATTTAAAACCTCAGGAAAAAGTGCCATCAACAGAAATTTTATAAAAGCTCCTTCCTGCATTTTTTTTCCCAGCTAAATAATAGGCACATATGAGACCTAGAGTATATGATAAAGTTTAATTCAGAGGCATCAGGTTCTGCCAATAAAAGTTAATACATATCCTCACATAAGCTGTCTCTGAGAATAGAATGTTAGTTTTGCATCAGATGAGTTTCTCCTGACATAGGTCTTCAGATGGCAGGTAGTTACTGATACGAAGTTAGTTTGTACAAAATTCTTACATAGCAAGTAATTCTTCGCTGTAGAATGTACTTCAAATGGATGCAGAAGTAACTAATGTAGAGGTGTGCCACTGCTATTTAATTGCCTTATTCGTGTAAGTAATTCCACTGAATCCAGAGAAACTATTCACATGAATAATATAAATATTATTTAACTCACTGCTTGGAACTGTAAGCTAAAAACATTAATGTGAACAGAGCCTGTACTCTATTAAAGAGAAACTGCTTTTCTCCAGTAGTTTGTTCTAACATATGAATGATGACTGAGTCATTTATCTGCAGTTAACAGTGCTTTATGTTTGACAGTCAATGAAGTTCACGTGCCAACTTTGTCCAAAGAGTACATTGGAATGATGGAGTACAAAAAAGAGGATGAAGAAAGGATTGTTCAGAATCTGATCCTTGGTATTATAGTAACACTTCACTTAAGTAACATTTTATCAGTAGTCAGTGATTGTCAGTGTAGAAAAATACAACAAAAACTACAAGATGTTCTCATTTACGTTCAAAGTTGGCTTTATCCCTCTCTCTTACTACTATAACCACTTGGGGATGCTACATTGCTCTTTTTCTACTGCCAGTCATTTCAAATATAAAGAGCTTCATCTGTTTTGCAATCGTGTCTGACTTTTAAATTATTCTATCATCTTCCTTAGTATCTGTTCATTTATAAAGCTGTAAATCTCAGGAGCAATCTAGGGACTTGAGTTTACGTTCTAGTCATACAGGAAGTAATTTATTCTTAGCCATCCTAGTCATCATTCTGATCTTTAAGGTCCATTCCAACCCAAGCCATTCTGTGATCTACTAACTTTTGTAAGTCATTGGGCATATATCCACGTGTGATGTATTAATCTCATCTGTCTTTTCTGTATCGTTCCTTTCACTAAAGGGAACTTTACTTTCATATTTCTCTTGTAGGGGAATTCTGCCCTTTTTCTGAGTTACTTCACAATATCACTCTTAGTGAAAAACCAGATTTTTGCATTAGTTTGCAGTTAATAGTAAACTCAACAATGTTTCCATGCATTTGAGCTTGTCTTTTTCAGAATGACACTTTAAATCTTTTTATTTTTATATAATTATCCTGATCACTCTCCTCTACGCAGATTTAAAGCCACGTGGAGTTGTAGTTAATATGATACCTGGCCTTCCAGCTCACATCCTATTCATGTGTGTGAGGTATGCAGATTATCTGAATGATGCTGACATGCTGAAATCTTTCATAAATGTAACCATTGATGGTATCAAACAAGTTGTTAAGGTAGGAATTATGTTTGGCTGTATTGTACTTTTTGATTTTTATGTAAGGTTTATGAGATGCATGCACAATACCTGAGAAATGCTGACACTTTCATTTGCTAGTATTTCTATAATGAATAATTATTATTAGTGACACTCTTTTTTTCCTGTTAGTAGTAGTATGCATATAAAGTCTCCAGGTAAGGTTCCACTGTGCTGAACACTGTAACACAGTAACATGTACTAACAGAGATTACCTTTATCTGAAAAGGTTGTTGGCAAAACCATTTAAAGTATTTTACATCAAAAAATGAGTAGCTAATTAGGTTTTAAGTGCAACTGTGCTTTCAGCACAGGTAAAAGTTGGATGGACAGAAATGAAGGTTAGTGTATTTGTCAGTAGACAGGTTTGGTTTTTTGTTTTTTTGTTTGTTTGTTTGTTGTTGTTGTTTGGTTTTTTATTATTATTATTATTTTTAAAATCAGAGGGTTTTGTACTTCTGTTCTACTAGAGTAACGTTTTCTTGGCATGTTATTTGGTATTTCAGCATTAGTACCTGAATGATTAAGGTTACTTTGCCAGCCAGTTTACAAAACCAAGATATATATAAGAATCATTCATCTGTTATCTCACCTACATTACAAATTCAGCTATGTGAATGCTTTATTGTGGATTTAGAATGTAGTAAAACACCAGGCATGCTTGGTAACACAGGTGGGAATGGACCATGGCTTATGCAGTTGAATTTGTTATGTAAAGAATGCCTGTGGTTGGTTCACACGCACACACAAAAAATTATACAACATTTTATCTATAAGAAAATGCTTGTGCATATTAGGCTAACAAAAATAAAATGTGTAGTTAGGATTGTGTTAATATGTAATTCAGTTTCATTTCTATATACAGGCATTGTTCTCACTTTTGCAGGAAGGCCTCCAGTACACCATCTCACTACACATAGAAATGTGTAAAACTACTTAAGACTAATGTATTTAGCACCTCTCATATAAGAATTAACTAATGTTTAACAAATAAAAGAGGGGTCTTTTTTCTGTATATATGTTAACCTAAAAAAAAAAAAGATTTGTACAGTTAGCATGTTACAGACGCTGTTATGTTACTTCTGCCTTAGATGTGTGCTATTATGCCAACTCTGTAGTAGTCTTAAGTTTCATCTTTGAAATTAAGCTAACTTAGTAAGACAATGCCATTATAAGTTTGCTCTGTCATTTTCAGGAAAATTCAGAAGATTTTGAGATGTTGTCCTTTTGGCTTTCCAATACGTACTATTTTCTTAACTGTTTGAAGCAATACAGTGGGGAAGAGGTAAGAGTGATTTCATCAAATCATTTCATTACTTTACTTCTGTCAGAATTTAATTCAGTAAGCAAAATAAACAGAGATAATCAATAGATAGTTATTCACCAGGTCATCACTGTTCCTTCAGGATATTTTGATATTTATAATATTGCAATATTTGTATTGCCTTGCAGTGGTGATATATCTTACACAAATAATAAGACAGTATAGAATTACCTGATCAAGTGATTCCCCAAAAAACATAAAAGTGCTAAAGTCAGTTAATTTCCTAACATGGAAACTGTTATGTAAATGGAACTCTATACGTGAATTTAATGTGAGCTGGATTTCAGATGTCCAGCTGCATATATATATAAAAGGGTTTAGTTGCTTTATAATTGTGACCACTTCAAACACTTGCTGCTACCATTATGAGCTAACTGAAGAAATTCTCTGGAAAGGAGCAATATAATACTCTTTTTTTTGTCCCTGTATTTAACTTGCTTGTTTAAGTTAAATTTTATCCTGTGATTCAAAATTGTTTTAAATTGCAACTTACATAGACTGAAGCAAAATTGCACAGGCACATCAGGATTAAAGCCAACAGGTGCCATAAAGCCTTGCAATCACAGTAACTGTGTACTGTCTGAACAACAGTACTCCCTCTTGTGGCTATATCGATAAAATCTAAAGAGCAATGAAGAATTTAAAACATTTAAATTCAATAAATAACAATCTTATGTCATGTAATCTCAACAGTAGGGAGTGGTCTGAATCCAGAATTTTGTGTGTTGATCTATGTTTGTAGTGAACACTCAAGACTTCACACAAATTAGGATTCAGCCTAGATTTTTTGAAACAGAATTTTTCTTATGAAAAGTCCAAAAATTAGATCCCTTTGCAGCAATAAAACATACATTATTAATTATCATTTTTAAGCATTTTGCAAGCAGAATTTAAACAACTGTTTTTTTTTTGTTTGTTTGTTTGTTTTTAATTAAATAGCTTGATTTCTGTTTATGTGATCCAGGAATTGCTGCAAAGTCCAATGAAATCTAGGCTTTCCTTTGGTGTTAGTATGCTTTTGAACAGAGTAAGCATGAGCATTAAATGGAATAATAAGTGCAAGGAGCCCAGAGCTAGATGCATCCATTGCAGTTAGCAGTCGCTTTCACTCATTCTGAGACCATTTTGGCCAGAGACAGAATGGATTACTCTAATATATACATTGGAATATAATACCAGTTTATAATGTTATGTGATTTCTGATAATTATATCTACAACTTAATTGTAGGAATTTATGAAGTCTAACACCCCACGTCAGAATAAGAACTGTTTGAAGCATTTTGATCTGTCAGAATATAGACAAATTCTTAGTGATTTGGCCATTCGTATATATCACCAATTCATTATTGTAATGGAGAACAACATTCAACCCATGATCGGTAAGACAGCAAAACTCCAAACACAGTTAAATCTAGTTTGTTAAGTACATGAATAAAGATTACATGTGGAGGGAAGGGATGGGACAGACTTCTTTCTTTCATTTATAGGTGTGTACCTGCATGTGTGTTTCTGCACATATAAATTCCACTGTTACATCCCCACAGGGCTTGGAGAGACTTTTTCCTCTGAACAGTTTCCCTGTATGGTATAATGCTTTGAAACAGACCAGCCTTCTGCAGAAAGAATAGGGTTTTCAAAATTTTTGTGCTCCAGAATCCTTTGTCAGTATTTTATTTTTCTTCTATCATTTAAATTTTAAAATATCTTAAAGTTATATGTAGTTGAAGAACTAAGTTAACGTAACGGAAAGGAGCCTAACGAGTGTTAGTCTTACCAGTTGTTTTTTTATTGTATTTCAGTACCAGGCATGCTGGAATATGAAAGTCTCCAAGGAATTTCTGGCTTGAAACCTACAGGGTTCCGTAAACGTTCTTCTAGTATAGATGACACAGATACCTACACAATGACCTCTATCCTGCAACAACTCAGCTATTTTTATAGTACTATGTGCCAGAATGGCTTGGACTCTGAGCTTCTAAAGCAAGCAGTGAAGCAGCTTTTCTTTCTGATTGGAGCCGTTACCCTCAATAGTCTCTTCCTCCGCAAGGACATGTGCTCTTGTAGAAAAGGAATGCAGATAAGGTAAAGCCAGTAAACTTTCAGCAAGCAGTTGATTGAGAATGAATTTTTAACATTTTAATGTAACCTAGTTCTTTATTATTAAGTCATTAGTTATTCTGTGACCATTCTGCTGGAAGTAGTCAACTGGTTTTTGGTTATGTTTTGTTTTTTGTTTTTTAAACTCTTTTTAAAAAATAGATCTTTGCCTTTTAAGCTAAGCTTTCTCAACCTAAAACAATACAAATCATGCTGTCCATGGAAATGTTGATTTCCATGTAGGAAAATGTTGATTTCCAGGTAGGAAAAGACAGAAAATGACAGTCTAGAGCTCAAAGTTGGTCCTGTGTTCAGTTTTCTTCCTATGCTTGTGGGCTCATGATGATGAATAGTATTTTTAATTCAAAACAGGTAGTGTCTCCTGTCTGGCAAATAGACAAAAGCAAACTTGATTTTTTCATGCTCTGCAGTGAGAAAATCACTGAGACAGAGACATTAAGGATTCTTAGAAGTTGATAAAGAAAGCTTTAGGTCTTCAGTTATAACTCTGATTTGTAATGTGCAAAGATTGTTCTAATCTGTATAAGCTCAGTTGTAAATCACTATTTTAAAGACATATAGTGCTATAACATATTTTCCAATGCCAGTATGTATTGGTATTTTTCTGTAACAAATGGCTAAACTAATAATTTGCTTTCTATTGTCCAACCTTTAAAAATAATAAAAAATGATTTTTATATAAATTATATATATATAATATATATATATAATTTATATATATGTGTGTATATATATATATGTATATGTGTGTATATATATATGTATATATGTATATGTATATATACATATATATATATGTATATATATATATACAGGGGATTAAAATTAAAGATCAGCAGGCTGTAAATTGTCTGATTTTTATGATCTACAGGTATGTTTTGTTCTTTGTTTTTTAACTTAAACTGAATGAATATGAATATTAATATTGCATTAGAGAAACAAAGATTTTAGAAGTCTTTAATATAGCTTGATTGTTAGAGGGAACCTGATGTTTCTGTTGTCTGTTCATGGTTTAACACAGATGTAATATCAGCTATTTGGAAGAATGGCTTAAAGAAAAGAATCTTCAAAGCAGTAATGCCAAAGAAACTTTAGAGCCTCTAGCTCAAGCAGCATGGCTCCTTCAGGTCAAAAAGATCACAGATGATGATGCCAAAGAAATATGTGAACACTGCACATCTCTTTCTACTGTGCAGGTACTGAACCATTTGTTTTATTCTGATACTGACTGCAGAATCTTGCCTATCTAAAATAATTTGTTGCAAAGAGCTATTGGCCTTTCATTTGATAAAAGTAGTATTCCTCATCATTCTGTGTCACCACGTGTTATATTGGATTTTTTAACCTCACATTCCTGATCATTAGCATTTTAACTGCTTCTGTGAGGAATATCTGTCTGCCTTGTTCCGTCTCATTTTTTATTCCACAGTGGATTTTTGTTTTATTTTGTCAGAGGCTTTTTTTGTTGTTTCCTTTAATCAGTTCAGCTTTCTCTACATCTTCTTGATCCTGCTGACATTCTTGGAAATTATTCATAGCAGTCATCATCTATGTAATAAATTATCAGGTTATCAGTCAAAATTATTGTAAAATTCCTACTGAAACTTCAATTAAATACCAATAAAGATGGTATTTAATTCTTCTTTTCCTCTGCTCACTTCTTGTGACATACTAAAATAGTCTTTTGTAATTTGAGCAGATAGTTAAGATCCTCAACTCATACACTCCAATAGATGATTTTGAGAAAAGAGTGGCTCCATCATTTGTTCGTAAAGTACAGGTAAGAGCTACAACTACTCCCTTTCAAATTCAAGTTAAAAAATACTTCATACACATTGGTTTTGATGC